>NC_052058.2:47332991-47634241 GCF_903992535.2 Arvicola amphibius
GCTTCTAATGCTGATCAAGGAGGACCCAGCCCGCCTGTGCACCGTCTCCCCACTCGGAACCTCTAACGATTCTTTTCTGAAGGAGTCCACAGCCTCACTATTACTATTCACGTCATTCTAGAACTTGAGGCCTAAGAATCACTAACTTACTTTTCAAAGGTCATTCTTAGGAAATTTGTACAAAATATATATATATATATATATATATATATATATATATATATATATATATACAATTTGTACAAAAAAAAGAACTCCCGTTTTCTACCAAATGTTGGCTCTGATCTAGATACCGGGTACTCGAATATTAATAGTAACTACCATTTACCACATGTCTGATACAAGGTAAGCAATTTATTTGTGCTAACTAATTCCCTCTCGCTGAAAGTGTCAGAGATGAGTGCCGTAATCATTCATCTTGAGAAACCCGCAACATAACAAGGGTAATTGCTTCCTTTATAGCTCCACAACAGGGTCTAAATCTAGTCCAGCTCTCTCTATGTTCAGAATCTAAATGGCTTGAGAATTAAACCTATCCCCTTCCTCATCCCAAGCAGCTCGTTGTCTCGGGGGCAAGATGAATGAGTTGACAGAGGTAAACGCCAGTGGACCTTGTTCTGACACAAATGCCTGTGAGCTTTGGAGGTGCCTTCATCAGCAGAGTGTTTGATGTGCCCCAAGTGTACGAACTTTAGAATGATTGTGAAGAAGCTGGGAATCTGAGCCCGGTGGCATATACCTGTGGCCTTAGTATTGGAGGAGTGAGGGCAGGGGAACTCCGCAGCTCACTACCCTAATCAGATGAGCCCCAGTCCAGTAAGAAATCCTGTGCAAACGTTAAGATGGATGATTCCCCAAGGAAAAACAATGTATGAGGCTATCCACTGGCCTCCACATGCGTACTTATAGTGCACACATCCAAAACACGTGAGCACATACACAAGCACATACATGCACACACTAAAAGCATGCGTGACGGTTACTCTCCGTTGTCTGCTTGACTGCATTGAGAAAGACTCCAGAGATGAGCGTAGCACATGTCTGGGTGTGTCTGTGAGGGTGCTGGAATGGGCAACTGAACCCTGACGTGTATGGCCTAACAGTGTAGACACAGGGCTCAGTCTCAGACTGCTTTGTATGATGCATCCAAGTGCCAGACATACATTTCTCCCTCTGCCCTCCCTCACTCACTGTGTGCCTTTGTGTGTCCCCACCTGACTTCTCTCCATTGTTCTAATCACGCTGTTCTTGAAGCTGCTTGCACTTCCATGGGTGCCTTCCCCTCCACAGCAAAAATAGTTCTCAGAACCCAGCTCTTTCCTGCCAAGCCTACCTAGCTCTACCTCCCGTTCCTTCTTGACACTGTCGTCAAAGTAGCCACTGTTTATCAAAGAACTTAGAACATAAGATAAACATATTCTGTGCCTTAGAGACTGTCTACCCCGGTTCATTTTATCAACGGCAAAGCTGGATTCTTGGAGAGCTGGGAGAAAAGCCTGCTGCCACATAAAGAGAATGAGGCAAACCACCTCTAGGGGCCAGGCCTCTTTCCCTGCCTGACACCTTCCCTGTCCTTAACTGGTCTGTGGTATCTATTACCGACTAGGAGAAGCAATGCTAAAGAAACCCGTGTGTTCTTGGAAGAAAGGAAGTAGACGCCGATTACTCGCTCAAAGCAGATGGGGTGCACTGAAGCTTCACGGGGTACACCTACAGAAACTGTCACAATCAGAGACATTCCAGGAGCGCTTGGCAGCATCTCTGAAATCCTTCATCACATTTAAGTGCACAGAACACTATGCCTTGACATCATTTCCAGGCCATTTTTTTTTTTAGTCAAGGAGTATTAAATATTTATTCTCCAGCAGTTGCTGAGTAACATGCCACTCGGCTTTCCTGCTTACCCTCTGGACACACCTACTTAGTTCAAGGCTGCTTTGCAGTTGGACAATTGGAATGCCACTTTTACATGAGACATAGAAGCCTGTAAGATAACTGAGGATCTTTAGGGTTCCCCAGTATGAAGCGCTATAGAACCAAGCAGTGGCTTTGGAGAAATTAAGAAACGTCTCTGAGCTTGGTTCTTCTCCTCAAAGATGTCAGACTAGTATTAGACAGGACTACACATTATATAAGTCTGAAAAATGATGGTTTTATTGTTCATCCCACTTTCCACCCCATTTTTATATTATAGTATTTAATATTGTAATATTTTATATTTTATATCATATTATTTTATATTTTTATATTATATATTTTATATTATGGTTTTAAATTTAATGTTCACTTAAAAGTTACCACTTGTAGTCAGCCCATCTCAAGTCCCTCCCTGTGAAGTTTCTCTGGTCCTTCCAGCCCACAGCTATTGTGCTCTTCTGAATTTCCCCACTACTAATCTCAGTCAGTCACTTGGGTCCCCAAAGCACTGCCTTGGATTTTTCTGTAACTTTTAATGTTTATTTCTGTTATTTTACTTAAAATGTTCATATTTGCTCCAGTGTGTGCTGTTAATAACCAACAGTAAAGGCTTATGACAGACTGGGCTTTAGGAGCAAACAGGCATTGAGCAGATGTAGATTTTCTTCCTCAGTATGTTGTGGGGGTGGGATCTCAAAGGCAAGCATCTTAGACAATGTGACCTTGCCTGAAAGTCTGCAAGCTCTCTTCCAGCCAGCCATCACAAGGCTACCTCAGTACAAGGGGAGAGGTAAGAGACACGACTTTGAATGAGAAAGCAAAAAAGACCAAGAAGAAATTGCAGAACTGAACACGTAACTATCTGGGGTCCCAAAGTCCACCATAGAACGGAAGTACCCCAATACTTCATCTCACTCTGTGTGCATGTGTGGAGGGGCAGTCTGGAGCCCAAAGGCCGCGTAGCTCCTCACCTTGTTTTCTGATACAGGATTGTGGAGCGCATCCAGCTGACCACGTTTGCCTATGAGTTCCGAAATCCACCTGTCCCTGCCTTCCCAGGATTTGGATTACTGGTGTGAACTACCATACCCGGGTTTCCATGGGTACTGGAGAGCCAAACGCTTTACTAACTGAGCTGTATCCCCACGGCCTGATCTCTCATTCCTATTTGTTCCCTTTCCTTGGCAGAACGTGGCTACCCTGCATTCAGTGAATGGAAGAATAACAGTTTGCAGCACCTGTAGCTCCTCGCTTTATTTCATGGAAGATGAACCGAGACCTAGTGATGAGACAGTATCTAACGGAGGGAGGGCAAAGCTGAAACCAAGCCTGGAATTCCTATTTTCAGTCTGAGGTTCTCTCTGCACCTCAAATTCTACATGTCTTGAGTGAAGTTACCAGGAAAATCCACAAGGAAAAACCATACTGTGACTGGGCAGTGGTGGCACACACCTTTAATCCCAGCACTCAGGAGGATCTTTGTGAGTTCAAGCACAGCCTGGTCTACAGCGTGAGTTCCAGGACAGCCAAGACTGTTACACAGAGAAACCCTGTGGAAAAACAAAGCAAAACAACAAACAAGCTATATTGTAATTCAATGTCTCTTGGTAATGACCAATTTTGGAACTCCCAGTAAGCTCCCCCAAATAAGAAGACTTCTCCCAAGAAAATATCAGTTCTATGAATTGCTAGATGTTAAGATACTTGTGGGAGTACACCACATTGGTAGAAATATCTGGAAACCCAGGCAACAATTATTATGAAATAGATTGCCTGTGGCTCAATCCAGTGAGATTCAGATTGTCCTAGGTTGCAAGGTGACAGAAAATAACAGCTGTGATATTTTGGAAGGACCATCAGTTGGATTCTGAATAGGATTTCAAGTGGTTTAAGACAGAAAGAGACGCTGCCTGGGACCCTGGTGGGCATTTTTCGTAGCTCCTGTGCCAAGGATGCTTAAGAAGTAACTGCAAATGTGTGGCAGTGTTTTAGTGGCTGGTTTCAGAAGACCGTACAGCATTTATGCCATCCAATTAAGCCACTTTATTATCAGTTCGTGTTAGGGGACACCACCACATAGCATCTGGAGCCAAAGCGTAAATCTAAAGTCAGAGCCAAGCCTGCAACTTTACCCAGAAAGCATAGTGATATGGGAAAGGAAATGAAAACGTGTGAGTCACAGTGGAGAGAGTGTTTTACATCAATCCTGCTAAAGTGTTTCCTGGACCCCAACAGCCCCTCTGTGGTCTGCGAGCTGTGTGAGCTTTGAGAGGCCTTCATGCTCTCTGTCCACAGTTTATTCAAGAAACATAATCTTACACCTAGAGCTTTATTTGAAGATCATGAAACTAAGACATCACAAAGCATTCACTGGCTTGGGACATAAATCCCGCCATGGAAATATCAGCGGTGATGATCGTTACACAACAGAGCAATAAACCTAAAGAAAGAATTACCCAAGTCAATAGCCACATACCTGCCAGTTCCTGAGGATAAAATGACGAAAAGAATCCATGTCCTTGGACCCTTTATGAGGCTCAGACTGATCCTGGCAGGGAGGTGTGACTTCTGCATTCTTTCTAAGCTTGTCTGATTAAACTGGAGGCAGAAAGCTGGGCTTTTCCTGCCCATACATTGGCCATCCTGGGAGAGAATAACCCTCCAGACACTTTCACCTCTGTAAGAAATAGCTTTCAACCTCTGGGCCGTGACTCTTTTGGGGGGAGTTGAATGATCCTTTCACAGGGGTGGCTGAAGACCAGAAAACACTGATGTTTGCTTACATAACAATTCTTAACACTATCAAAATTACCGTTATGAAGTAGCAATGAAACAATTTTATGGTTGGGGGGTTACCACAACAGGGGGAACTGGATTAAAGGGCAGAAAGAAGCATTAGGAAGATTGAGAACCACCCAGACAGGAGAGCTGGGCATGCTGGCGGTCGAAGCATCATCACACAGAAGTTCCGGGGGAGGGAGGTAAGACAATCTGGGCTTTGTCTGTAGGACAGAGGAAGCAAATACCTCAAAGGTAGGGGTTTGAGGTCAAATAGCACACCTGACACTAGCCATCTGTCTTAGGGTTGCTACACCTGTCATAAAGCACTAGGACTTAGTATAACCTGAGGAACATGTTTATCATGTTTATTTCATTTTATGACTTTCAGGTCACAATCTACTACCAAGAGAATTTAGACTGGAAGTCAAGGCATGCATCTGCAGGCAGGAACCGATGCAGAGACCATGCAGTGATGCTGCTCACTGGCTTTTTTGGCCTGCTTTGTTAAAGTCATTAGGACCACCTGCCCGGGAGTGACATCACCCAGTGAGCTGGACCCTCCCGCGACAATCGTCCATAACGAAGATGCACAACAGACTTGCTCAAGGGACATTCTGGGAGGGGCATTTTCTCAGCTGAGGTCCCCTCTTCTAAAAGGACTCTAGCTGGTGTCATGTTGACAAAAAACTGGCAGCACGCCACCTCAGCATAGACACTTCGGGTTCTGTAAATCCCCAGGGCGAAGGGCGCTATCTCTTCAGGGCATTCTTATCACTGAGATATCTTGTCCCATCTACTGTTCCTGACATTTTGCCCAGAGGACAGTCTGGAAGCAACAGCTGCCCTGACTTCCCTCCATGATGGTGTGTTTGCGTGCGTGCGTGCGTGCGTGCGTGCGTGCGTGCGTGTGTGTGTGTGTGTGTGTGTGTGTGTGTGTGTGTGTGTGTGTGTACATGCAAGTGAGGCCTGAGGCTGATACCAGGAGTCTTCCCAGTCCCTCTCCATCTTCTCTGTTCAATCAGGGTCTCTCAAATGAACCTGGAGTTGCTTTACCCAGTGTTTCCAAACAACTTACTCCCACAATCTTGTCTCTGCCTTCAAAGCACTAGAACTGCAGGCGGGCTAAGTCCACCATTTAACACTGAAGTAGGCACTAAGTAACCTAACTGTGAACCTTATGTCTGTGCAGCAAGTGTTTTACACACTGGGCCACCTCCCCAGATCTTGAATTATCTTAAGAACTTGGAAAACATGCCATTACCTTCCTTTAAATATGTATTTTTTTTCTTCTTCTCGGGAGCCCGGCATTTGTTATCATGCCTATAATTCTTATTATGATTTTATGAAGCCAACAGTTTTGTTCTGGAACAAGTCTTTGTTTGGGGTTTTGTTGTTTTGACACGTTTCGCTTTAGAGCCATGGCTGGTTTGAAATCTCTATGGAGACCAGGCTGGCCTCCAATTTGTGGAGATCCCTCTACCTCTGCTTCCACCAAGCCCATCGGCGAGTCTCTGACAAAATACACTAAAATATGCACCTGTCAGTGGATTTCTAAGCTGGTAAATGAACAACCGAACAACAGTTTTAGAAACATGTATTCATTCATCTTCAGCTGGCTGAGCTATTGTCATGTTTGTAGATTTTCCCCCCTATGGGCGATTTCATGGCTGACTTTGTCATGTTCATTTAACATAATCCAATCACGCTGTGTTAGTGAATTTCATGGAGCTTCACGTAAGTAACAAATGTCTTGGTGTCAGACCCTAAATATGTCGTGCTTACTGCAACAAAAATACTCCCAATTCCATTCTTACCCTTTTTGCTTACAGAATGGGGAACGTGAGATTGTGCATCTCATGAGGACGTCACAGTATATGTTAAGTACCCAAGAAGTTGACAATAAATGTTAACTAAATTTTAGACTTCCATCTTGATAAAAGGAAAATAAGTTAAAGTTCAGCAACTTGGTTTCTAAAGAGCCATGCTGGATCAAATACTCATTATCACATTCATGCCAAATAGTCATCAACTTCCCACCCCAAGCTTCGTGATTACACAGTTACTCTTTCATGCCTCTGGCATTTTATAACCTGGCCTGGGTTTGGCTGACCGAATTGAGGTTCCTCCTTAAGACTTCAGGCAGCAGGTGTGTTAGTTTTGGGCTGATTGATAGGCTTCAAAATGGCTTGACTAAGCTAGCTGCTAACTCATCCTTCAAAATAACCTATACTTATGTCATGATGCAGTAGGCATTCAAGAGAGACAGCAGACATGGATAACATGTCTTTATAGGCCCAGGTTCCGAAACAACATATTTGTTCTGCTACATACAATGGGCCAAAGCATGCTCCAAAGAGGACTGCCCACATCCAAGGAGGCAAGTAACTTGGTTCTGTCTGTTGATGGGAGAGACTACATATAAAAAAAACCAGTGGGTAGAGGAGGATATCAGGAAAGACAAAATGCAATCAGCCTACTGCAGACAGACATACAAACAGACAAAGAGGCAGACTCACTTTCTTCTTCCCACACATTCTCTTCCTGGCCTGCTCTACCTATACCTCATGATCTGTACGGGTCCCCATTTCTCTCCAACATCCCTTTAATTCTGATTGGCTCAGACTCCTGCCTTGTTCCTGTGGTTTACACATCTCAACTCCCAGAAGCAGTGCTGTCCACTCCCCCTCCCCCATTCAAGCCCTCTTACATCTCCAGCCATATGTCCTCCTGCTGGCCACCTGAGATTGCTCATTCCTCCTTTTATGAACAATTACAGCATTGCTTAATAGCTGCGAATGAATAAGGTAAGATTTGTTCCTAAATCCAGTGGTTAAATAAAAGTGAAAAGGTACTAGAGTTTTTAATGAACTCAATGGCCAAACACGAAGGAGATTCTAGAGAAGAAAGACAATAAGGCAGTAACATATAATTTGGAACATTTTAGCAGTCCCACCAACAAAATGTTGAATCCCTGTATATGCAAGTGGTAGGACTTTGGACAAATTATTCAAACTCTTCAAACTTAAAATCCACCCTCTAGTAATATAACCTTATCACTCAGATATTTCTCGGGTACTAAACAAAATAATTGTCCTCAAATCACTTGGTGTGTGGCTTGAACCTTGAGTTCAATACATGAGCACAGTGGTCAGTTGTGCACAACTCTCTTTCAATGTAGTTGACAGGATGAGATGTGAAAAACTGATGTTAGTCATTGGTTCCCCTCCTTTTCCCCTTCTTCCCCTCCCTCTTCTCCCGTCCCCCCTTCCCCCTCTCCTTCCTCTCTCTTTTTCTCTCCTCCTCCTTCCCACCCTGGTGAGCTACACTAGAAAGAACTCTTTTCTTGTATGATTAAAGCCCTCTTCCAAATGTCAAGATAGACTAGCTGTAAATGCAGAGACCTAACAGGTTTTAGTGAGACTTGCCTATACAGTCATGCTGGTTTATTTGAGTACATTTAATTGGGCACTAAGTGCCAGACTAATTTGTACTATTTGCCAGTTTGAGCTATTTTGATTGATTGTTTCCTAGGACTCGAGTCATCCATTTGGTCCCTAATTTAAGCAGAATTTTCCTGGAATGATTTGATTCCCTGTCAGCTGATACCATCCCAAGCAAAGCAGTGACTCTATATAGTACAGTGTGTTACTGAGCTGCAGTGTTTGGTAGGTATGTTAAATGTGTTCTCAATAGGATTTGAAGGACACCATGAGTTTACTAGGATATAACCTCATATATCAAAGAGCTCGACTCCTTTCAATTTAACCATGATTATACATTTCTGCAAAAGGAAGTATCTATAATAAACTACCTGGCAGAGATACTGTATTTTCTGGAATGTACATGATCCCCAAATGTGAAATAAAACAGATGTTGACATGGGCTGGATCTGGTGGAAACTGAGCCAAGTATGTTCTAACACATGACAGGAATCTAAATAAACTTTATGACTAAAAAGTAATCTAATAGAAAATACCTTGTAATGGGTGTGAGATACAGAGGACATACATACTTCCTCATTCTTCATGTGGTTTACTTGTACACATCTATCTATTTATCTATCTATATATCTCTATATATGTGAATTTTATTATACCATTTATAGTACAATTTTTAAATCTTACTATAAAAGTTATTAAAAATAATTTTAATCAGTGAACTGCTCAATTCTCTTGAAACTCAAACTGTTTCAATTACTTTAATAAACATCTCAATATTTTATTTTTGAAAATATAGAATATAGAAAGAGAAGACAGGACCAGAAAGAGGGGAGATGCAAGGACAGGAGGGAGGGAAGAAAGGAGGAAGAGAGGAAGAGGTGTGTTTAGAATGGTTACTCCTGAGAGCTTAAATCAATGCACCAGCATTTCTTGTCCTGTTCAGAAAGTTTCAAACAATATGCCTTTTCTAGGTAGACAGAGGCTGGGAAGTGCTCCCTCATTTACACAGTGCTTTCTAAGAGGAAGAGGAAACACCATAGCTTGGTTCTTCATAGACCATAACCATTGTGCTGATGACTCTTGGGGACTCAAGATAAGTGACAGTAGGCAGCACCCAGCCCCTGCCTATGCCTTGGGTTCCTTACTGCTGAGGTCATAAGAGCTGTGCTCTGAAGACCTGAAGAGGCTTCTGTGCCAGGCTCTAAGCCAGCAAGAAGCAAAATTTATGTGAATTCTACTCCACTTCATCACTGTGAGATTTATTTGGAGAGAATGTATTTTAGAATATATATATAAAATCATTGTAGTGGCTAATCTTGATTTTCTACTTGATTGGATATGGAATCAATGAAGAGACACAGCTCTGGGCAAGCCGACCTGCACCGATTATTCCAGTAAAGATGCTGGCTTCCTTTTAATCACAGCTGATTCTCCAACCCCAGCAACCACGTATTCTCATTCAAAACATCACGCAAACAGCCCTGATAGTCTTTGAAGGGCTTTCAGACTTCTCTTTGCAGTTTCATGAGCTTCCACCATCTGTGTTGCTCCCAGCATTGTCTTCTGCTTTCCCACAAACGCTCGCTCAGCTCTCAATGTTCAACAGCTTCTCTAAACCAAGGCTGGGCAATGCCTTACAATCTTGTCTTAAATTGGTCAGGTCCTCCACAGAAACACCCCTCTGTTGGTGCCAATTTCCTTCCTAGCTTGCTTAAAGCAACTAGGGGAAGAAAGAATTTATTTCATCTTTCAATTTCCATGTTACACTCTATCCCTGAGGGAAGCCAAGGCATGGGGACTTAAGGCAGGAACCTAGAGGCAGGAACTCAATCAGAAGCCATGGAGGAACATTGCCTCCTATAATTCTCGCCATAAGGAGCATTCTTGTACATCCCAGGACTACATATGCAGGGGCAGTCCTGCCCACAGTAGCCGGGGCCCTCCCACAACCATCATTAATCCATAAAATGCCCCCACAGAACTTGCCCTACAAGCCAATCTGGTGGAGGCGCTTTCTATATTTAGGTTTCCTTTTCCCAAACTACCCTAGTTGGTGTGGAACTAACACAAAACCAAACCAGCGTAACTTCTTTTAAGGCTTAAAGCTTTTGGAAATAGCAGGTTTCTACAAAACAAACAAAAAATATCAATTAGAGTAATTCAGATTATAAAAACAAAAGTTATTGTTTATCTGCATGCCCCTGTTAGCCCTGTTGGACCTCAGCTTCTCTCTCCCCCACCTCTCTCTTCCTCTCTCTTCCTTTCTTGTTATCCCTTCCTGCCTCTTCATTCAGTACACACAAGCATTTCTATTATTGCATATTAATTGTACAATACTCTGTGTTTCATTGTGCATTTTCATGCATGCTTGTAAAGGCTTTGATCACATTATTCCTCCCCCAGTTACTCTTTTACAGTCCAAACCCTTCTCTGTGCCCCCCTTTTCCTAAGTAGTCCCTATTCGTCCTTTATCTATCATCCATCCACCCTCTCTCTCACGTGTGCACACATATGCTCTTTCTCTCTC
Organism: Arvicola amphibius; assembly: GCF_903992535.2. Taxonomy (NCBI): domain Eukaryota; kingdom Metazoa; phylum Chordata; class Mammalia; order Rodentia; family Cricetidae; genus Arvicola; species Arvicola amphibius. The sequence continues at coordinate 47,343,657 of NC_052058.2, forward strand.
TCTTTGAGTGTATGTGTATGTTAATCAAGAGTGTACGTAAGAAGAATATATCTAACCTTTTTCTTTTTGTCTGCCTCATTTTATGTTACAAGATAGTTTCCAATTTTATTTTCCTGGAAATGACATGTTTTTGATCTTTTATATATGAGGTTGAGTAATATTCAAGTCTGTTAAAATATAATCCATGTGTTTGTAAAAAAAAATATCTCCATTCATATACCAATTCTATAATTTGTCTATATTCTATGGTTTGTCAGTAGCCTCATGCTAAACTTGGATGTGCGGATATCTCTGTGGCAAGCTGACTTACATTCCTTCATGTTTCTAGCCGGGAGTGGTATAGCTGGATCATGTGGTAGATCTATAGTTAGATTCTTGAGGAACCAGAGTCCTGACTCCCACAGGACTGCACTAACTCACGTTCCCATCAACAGAGTACATGGGGTGTGTGCTGCTCCCTTAGTCCCCTCCTCATTATTTGCTACCTGTTATATTCTTGATGGTGGTTGCTCTGACTGGGATGAGAGCTGCATTATCCTCATGGTTGGAGATCTTGGGCATGTTCTCGTTTGTTTATTACTGGTTGACTGGAATTTTGGACCATGTATCAATGCTATCATTTGTATTTTCTGTTTAGTTTTGGGATCTTAATATAGTCCTCTGTCAGATAAATCCATGGGAAGTTTCTCACCGTCCTTCAGGCAGTCTTTCCACTCTGACAATTATTGATTTTGCTGTACAGATGCAAATGTTCATGCATTCGCACTGCGCAGTTCTTGTCCTGTTTCCTGAGCTGTTCAGAAGATCATTGTCCACACCTTTATTTGGAGTAGTCATCCTGTTTTCCTCCCAGAGCGCTTTAGTTTCTGGCCTTACATTAAGGTCTGATAAGTTTGGCTTTACATTATAAAAGAATGAAAGACAGCATTTCTTATTTTAACCTTCTGCATATGGACATCCAGGTTTCCAAGCTCTAATTGGGAAAAGGCTATCTTCTCTAGTGTCTGTTTTTGGCTCCTCTGTTGGCATCAATGGCTGTAGCTGCATAGGTTTAGCTCTGTGTCTTCTATTCTGCTGGCCTGTGCATCTAGCCTTATGCTAATGTTCATACAGGTCCTGTTAATATAGCCCTTCTCTGTGAACTGCCTCCTGATAGGACCCTTCCTTCAGGATGCTAGATTTCTCCAAAGCCACTCAAGCCTTTCCTCCCATCAATGACTGTGTCTCCTCCTCTCCTGAGCCCTCTCTTCTTGCTAAGGATCATTTGCTCCCTCGCCGAAGAATTAATAAAAACCTTAGTACTAGAATCAAGGTTAGGAGCATGACAGGCAGCTTGTGATCTGATTGGACAGCAAATACCCAGGAGCCTCCAGGACAGAGCATGAACAATACATTAATTCCATATCAGGATAGACGTTCCTCCTCCCCCACCGGAAAGAAAAGGCAGCAGCAGAACAGAAGTAGAGGTGGGGTCTAAGTGCTGATGAAGAAACCCCTTTCACTGAGGAGCAGGAAACAGATTCAGTTCTCACCTTTATGAGCTGTTATATTGTTTCATTTTCCATCCACTGTGCTCAAGACTGGGTAACCGTCACTGAACAACGGGGATACACTGAAACTGTGCACTGTTAACTGTGCACATCACTTTCATCACTGCGTGAACACAGTGGAGTAAACTGACATAAGGTAAAATGTGTATGCATCCAGCATGAGGCGATACAGTTTGATGGGCGTGACGTTGGATATGTGGCTCATTGATGACCGGTCATGTGGCCCCGTCTGGCACTCTGTGTACATCAGTGTTTCTCATCTAAGAATGGAGGCCAGCTTGTATTTGGTTGGATTGGGGCGGATTCTTAGGTGATAATAGACTGAACGGCTAGGAGGCCTCCCCAGAGTCGTGTGGGCAGATGCTGCAAAATGTGCTAGTTACTATCCAGTGTTAAATTTCCCTTTCCTGTTTGTAATCTCTTCTCCATGCTCTAGTTAGGTCCGCAAAAGCACCACGGCCTGGTCGGTGCTGTATTTTGTAGGAAATGGGTTTGTGGTCATACTTGAAGTGAATAAAACATCAGAAGACAATAAGTTACCCATATCCTAGAGATGTAGTCAGAGCCAAGTGAAATTTGAGGGCTGGTTGCTGTGAACCTGTGACGTGAACTTCAGAGTGTTCAATACCTGGGGAGGAGGTGACTGTGGTCTGCCGAGAGTTGACTCAGCAAGTTGCCCTATGAACGTTCACCGTCAGGGTGGCCCCCAAGGAAGCGAAGCTGTGAGCCATGTGAGTCATAACCGCACGAAAAATGGTTCAGCGGCCTTGATCGTCAGGCAATATCCCAGAATCATCTGTGTTGTGGTGAGGCTAATGGCTTGAGGCCTACCTTTCAGGTGAGGATCAGAATCTTGAAGCTCAGGATCCTGGTATCTCTGTCTCTCAAGACCAGGCTATTCTTTGTGCCAGATGGTGCCCTGTGACTCTGCTTGCTCAGAGTTTGTATCCAGCCCAAACCTGGGATGTCCATCGAAAGTTCCAGTGTTAGAACCTCGATTCCACAGTACAGCCATGGAGGACAGTGGGAGAGGAGCCCTCATAAGCAGATTAATGTCTTGAAAATCAGCTCTCCAGAAGTGAGTTCTTGTTCTCATGTGATTCAATCAGCTGTCCCTAGAGCACATGGTGGTGGGGGTGAGGGTGATGGTATATGTATTTATATGCACATGCTTTTGTATAGGAAGTCCTTCTGTTTATGTGTTGCTTTCATTGGTTAATGAATAAAGAAACTACCTTAACCTTTTCATAGGGCAGAACTTAGGTAGGTGTGGAAAACAGAACTGATTGCTGGGAGGAAGAAGAGCAGAGTCAGAGAAGCCATGGATCCTCTGCCTGAGACAGATGCTGATTGGAATTTTCCTGGTAAGCCACTGACATGTGGCAATATTCAGATTAATAGGAATAGGTTAAATGAAGATGTGAGAGTTAGCCAATAAGAGGCTAGAGCTAATGGGCCAAGCAGTGTTTTAATTAATACAGTTTCTGTGAGGTTGTTTCGGGTGTAAGCTAGCCAGGCATCCGGGACGAACAAGTGGGTCCCCTCCTACAACACATGCTTGCCTGTGTCTATACATGGAGGCCAGATGTTATTGTTGGTTGTGTTGCTGATGTATGTATTTGTGTGCGCATGCTTACTCATGTGTATACATGGAGGCCAGAAGTTGTTGTTGGTTGTGGTGTTGGTGTATATATTTGTGTGGGCATGCTTACCCGTGTATATACATGGAGGTCAGATGTTGTTGTTGGTTGTGGTGTTGGTGTATGTGTTTTTGTGCACATGCTTACCCATGTGTATACATGGAGGTCAGATGTTGACATTGGGTGTCTTTCTCTATTGAATTCCACCTTTCTTAATTATTTTTTGTGACAGAGTCTGTCAATGAACCTGGAGCCCACCGTTTCAGCTAGACTGGCTGGCCAGCAAGCCTCCAGTATCTGCCTATCTCCATTCTTTGCCCTGTGCTGTAAGTTACAAGTGCTCACTACCATACCTTGTTTTCATATACATGCTGGGAACCCCAAATCAGGTTCATATGTTTGATGAATAAGTTTTTTCCCATTGAGCCATATCTCCAGCCCCTAGAGAAGACATTTAGAAAGCAACATTACCCTCATGCTTTGGTTGCTTGCAGTTATTACTTGACTTAGTTAAGTTCCTCACAGGTTGGGCTGCTTGACCTTGAACTTCCAGAAAGGAGACTCATGAACTAAATAGTCCTCTTTTACTTACATTACCCAATCTCAGATTTTCTAAGATAGCAGCAGAAAAAAAAAAAAAAAAGACTAAGACGAAACCCATGTCTTTGGGGAGATCTTAGTTCATGCTCTTAAGTGACTGATGCTGATTCTAGGAAAGGCATGTAATTTTGGTCACCTAATTAGACCACGGCATGTCCTTAGCCAAGCGAGATGTCAAGCAGAAGTGACATTTAGCCCAATTAAGTGCAAGGAAGTTCAGGTCAAAACTTTTGGGAAGAAATAATATGTCTTTCCGAAGACCTTCCAAAGAAAGACTACTATGTAGAATTGTCAGGTGATGTCAAATGAAGAAGGTCCAACTAAAGGTGAAGTCAGCAGAGAGAAAGACATGAACCTAGACCTGAACTTGCCCCGCCTCTCTTTTTGCGTTTGAATTAGATGAACTAATGCACCATTTTTCTTGCTTCAGCCAACTCAAGTTGGAGTTCTGTTCCTCATACCCAAAGCACATTGCTCCTTCTGCAGCTCCCTTGATGCTACTAGGGCTGTGCCCAGTCACTCCGAGATGTACAGCCGCCAGGTTCCCATGGCAGCAGCCTCTGCAGCCCTAATCAGAAAGGACCAAATGGCAAAAGCTGCTCACAGGCCGGTGGCAGCAATTTTGAGGATGTCCTGTGCTGGGGCTGACCCTAGGAAAGGATTCTAAAAACAAGGATTGCTTATGTAATTTAAAATCTTAAAATAGCTGTGCATCAAGCCTGAGAATCCCTCTGGGGCTTGTGACAGCCTAACCTGGGATGGAGAGGTCAGAGATTTTCAGTGAATGAAAAATAGGCTAAGAACAGAATTATTTCTTCTTCACAGCAAAGGCTAAGAGTGGGTCAGGCCTCCAAGCCGCGAATTAGTGGCTGAATTTAACAACTTCTCACAAATACCTTTAGCAATGTATGTAGGAGGAGAGCTGACCCATTTGGGGAGGGTAGAATCAATAGAACAATCAAAGTAATTTTTAAAAATAGCTTTCTCTCCTGAAGATATACATTCCACTGAAACAGATGAATTTGTTTTCTGGGCACTGACTCATTTCCCTACAGCTTAAAACAGCAATATGGGATATTAGGTGCACTGGGTGGTCACTGGCTTGGACACTGTGCACTGAGGCTCCTTTCCTGCTTGGGGGACACGCTGGGGTTTCCTAGCTCTCCTTGGTGGACAGTCCCTCCTCCCCTGGTTGAATTAAGAGGTCAAGTCCACTGAAGCTCCTGGACCATCAAGAAAAATAACCCCAGGGTTCACATTCTACTTCCAGGAAACTGTAAACCCAAGAGTAAGAAGCTGAGAAAGACAGGCGTGGGAAGAGGGCAGACACATGCCTGAGGGGAGTAGGAGTTCCTTCTGGTACCCTGAGCTGAGCGAAGGGGAGTGAAGGCAGCCAATCTGTAGCAGAAACAAATCCTTCAGGATTGACTGCCGGTTGGCCTATGTGGGCTGTCATTTTCTCGTGCCTGGGTATTTTCTCTTTTTGGCGCCCTAAAAGTGACATTTCTGTAAAAACCTCATTTGTCATTTTTTTTGTTATTTGCACAAATAATTCTCTTTTTTTCCTACAAATGGAGAAGACAGTCTCTTCCAGTTGCTATCCAGGCCTTCCTGGACTAGTCATTTTCTCCATCTATGAATCATAGAACTAACATTTCCATAAGGGACACCTCTTCGAGTGGAGACCTTGGATGTGCTTGTTAATTCTCCCCAAGGCACACTATAAAACCCATTCTTAAAGCCTATTGCAGACTCATTAATACAACTATTGTAGAATGGACCCAGAAACTTTTAAAGATTTTCCCAGATCTTCTTTACACGCATTACAATTTGAAAAGCACAAGCCTCGTGGTAACATCAGCTAATGCTTGAGTTGCTCGAGGCAGGTAGCACAGTATGGCCTGTTACTGCGCCTGCCTTTTCCTGATCTCCAGAGAACGCCCCGCATGAGGGAAAGGTAGCCAAATGCCAAGGAGAATGGGAATGAAAAAGAAAGCAACAAAGCCACTGCCCTTTGGTATCATTCCCACTTCATTAGAGCTGTTTCACTTTCCTTAGTTGCTAGAGGGAGCCTTGTCTTGAAAACTCTGAAAACTCCAAGGTCCTTCGTTAACTCAGCTGGGTGACTTTGATGAAATCTGTGGCTGGTGTTGTTTTATGGACTTTGGAGATTCAGTTGACTTTTTGTCTGCCCAAGGAGGTGGGATGCTGTGACGTTTACTTTCTTAAAGATGATTGTGGCACAAATAAGAACAACCCAGAGGCAGATATTGGGGTTCAACGTGAGATCAGAAAAGGAAAATAGCCAAACCACTGGAGAAGTCTTACCTCTACCATCTTACCAAGACTGAGTGATGGCCGACCAAGCTCTGAGCCTCTCTCTCCTCCCATTTTATATTCCCATTTAGTGCTTGGATTAAAGGTATGTGACTCCCTAGTACTGGGACTAAATGTGTGAGCCATCACCACCTGGATTTTTTTCTGCATTTAGCTTGTGTAGCCCAGGGTAACCTCGAACTCACAGAGCTCCATCTGTCTCTGACTCCCAAATCCGGGGATTAAAGGTGTGTGACACCACTGCCTGGCCTCTAGTGGCTTAGTTTTACCTTCTGATCTTCAGGCAAGCTTTATTTATTAAAAACATAAGTAAAATCTCACTATAGATGATAGCTAGCATGCTTTTTTTTTTTTTTTTTGCAAAAGGGGTAGCAGTTGTTTTGTGGCTAATCTCCCTTGTAGCAGACAAAGTAACAATAAAAAAATAACTGGAAGTTGGGAATAATGAGGCGTAGACATCAGCAGTGGTAGTGTCTGATACTACTAACAGGTACCTATTAAACCATAGGCTTGCAGGAGACAGATAAGTTGAGAGTTGTCCATGGTTAGTGGGAGTCTCCTGCAAGCAAAGGTAACAAAGGGTAAAGTCCTTGAGATTACATAACATCTGTCAAGCCCCGACTGGTATGCTTTGAATATGGAATGCTCCTATAGACTCATGTGTTCAAGCCTAGGTCTTCAGGTGGTGGCACGGTTTTTGGAGGAGCTGAAAACTTGAGGGGTGGGACCTACTTAGAAACTGGGATTCCATTTTGGGGGTTCATAATATCCTTAGTGAAACAATTTTAAAAACAGACTTGGAAGGAAAGGTGAGGACAATTCATTAGAGTTTAAGGGTAAAATTGAGAAGGGCAGGAAAGCTGTAAATCTCGGCAGCAGCCAGGAAGAAGGAGATAGAGAAAATGAAGCGGGGAAACCATGCCACTTGTAAGGAGCTACTTGACAAAAGGTAGAAAGTAGTATCAGAGAAAAAGAAAAATGCCCAGAGTTCTGGGAAGTACAAGGCTTTGAGAACAGATACAAAGAAGAAAAAGAAAAAGTTGGGCCTTTCTAAGAAAGGCAAGGAAGATATGATGGTGGTTCTTCCAGTGACTACACAGGGAGGGCCTTCTGGGAAGTACACTAGCCCGTTACAGAATAGGGATAATTATTCCTCCCATCTCCTCAGCAAGGCTTAAGTATCAGCCTCCCTCTGGGCTAGGTGATTGGAGGCTCAGCTGAATTAACTCTGGAGGGAACAGATTGGTGTGCCACATCTCCCTCCAAGGTCAGAAGTAAACTTCATCCTTCTGACTAGAAGGAAATAGCTTTCCTTTAATGAGCCCCAATTGCCCTGATATCTATCCTCAATGAATTCCAAGGCTACTGTAATAGGTTACTGGGGATCTCTTCTTAGACTGCATCTTCCCATTTGGATCTCTGTGTTTCCATGCTTCTGTTGTCATGATGCTCTACCACATGACAGGCCCATAATCCAGGAAGCCACAGAGCTCTCTGAAATCATGAGCCAAAATCAGGGTATAAATATAAGGTATTTACAGCAGGTATTGTGTCATAGCGATGAAAATTTAAAGTTTGACTAATAAGCCCCTTTAAGATGACAATTTCCCTGAAACTATTGAAAAAATAGGAGTTGAAGTATAGCTCAGTGGTAAAGCTTTTGCCTAGCATAATTAAGGTCCTAAATTTAATGCCTAAGGACCAGGAAGAAAAAGAAAAAAAAAACAAGAAACAAAACAAAAGAGGGAGTCTTAGCTATACCCTCAACAGCAGTGGATATTTTCTTAAAAAGTGTGGGAAACAGGTTATAGTCATAGTTTAACAGTTACATTTCTCAGAAAATTAGGAAACAACCTTCCTCAAGACCCAGCAATACCACTTTTGGGTATAGATCCAAAAAATGCTCAACTGGGCCACAAGGACATGTGCTCCACTATGTTCAGAGCAGCATTGTTTGTCATAGCCAGAACCTGGAAACAACCTAAATGCCCTCGACCAAAGAATGCATAAGGAAAATGTGGTACATTTACACAATAGAGTACTACACAGCAGAAAAAAATATTGACAGCTTGAATTTTGCAGGCAAATGGATGGAGCTAGAGAACATCTTGAGTGAAAGACAATTATCACAGGCACTCACTCATAAGTGGTCTTTAAACATAAAGCAAAGAAAACCAGCCCACAAATCACAATCCCAGAGAACCTAGACAACAAAGAGAACCCTGAGAGGGACACACATGGATCTAATCTACATGGGAAGTAGAAAAAGACAAGATCTCCTGAGTAAAGTGGAGCATGGAGACCTTGGCAGAAGGTTGAAGGGGAGGGGGTGGCGGGGGGGGGGAGCAGAGAAAAATGCAGAGCTCAATAATAATAAAAATATTACATTTCATAAACCTCACTACTTTATCCGTGGAAGGACACTATGAAACAAGGGTGGCAACAAGGAAATGGATTCTGAGATGAAGTAACTCACCTCAGACACATGTGTGGGCCAGGAACATATATGGCCAGGATCTAGATGCATGTTCTTGGGGCAAAAGGATTTAAATTTATAATTTTCAATGATGGTGACTCTAATGACCAGGAACCAAACTATAAGCTAGATATAATTTATAAATGCATTTGCTCTGAGAACACCGGCGTTTCTAAGAGCCTGGGTTCAAATACAGACTATGGGCAATTGGGGAGAAGGGGGTGATGAGAGGAAATCCACCAAGCACCATGTTTGTATTCTCAAAGGAGCAGAATTGGGGTACTTCCCCCTCAGATCCCAATGGGAGATTATAGATCTGTCACCAGTAAACTGGAGCCTCAGCAGCTGTAAAGACAGAAGCAACAGTGGCCAAAATGGGGGCAGGAGATGGCCAGTGCCCCCAGAATATGCAGTGATGCAAGGGAAGCTGCCCCTGTCCCAGGGTCTGTGGTCTACTTAGGTCTTCACTGGATTGGATGAGGACCACCTGCGGCAGGGAACCTCAAGTGTAAATCTCATCCAACAAGTCCCACACGGACACTCACAGGGAATTTTATATCTGTGCACCCCTCGCTAGCGCAGACTGACTTGTAAATTGAGCCATCTCTGGCATGTAGGGTAAGCAGGCACCTTCACTGAGCATGACACATGTCAGAATCAGCTTTGCTGTTGACACCTTTAACTTTCTCCCCTGTTCTCATCACTGTTATTCCCACGTGAGGGAGATGCTATGGGCTATTTACTCTTAGACTTGATACAGTTAACAAAGTTTAAATTAAAATTTGAATGAAGAAGCAGACAGGAATTCTATCTGGTCTAGGAAACTTGTAGTTTGTGGGTGGGGAAAACCTCTTGCAGGAACCATTCTGCTCAGTTCCCCCAGTTTCCCTGCCTAGAAAACCTCTGTTTTCATTCCCTAGAAAAGATGTCAGCTTCAAATGTTTTTGGCAAGATCAAAGAGGCATACTTAAGCAGGAACAGACACCCTAACCCAACCCACCCCATCCCTTCCTTGGTGCTTTCCTCTTTGAGACACACTGGATCCCAGCCCACTGTCAGCATGCTTCTCTGCTTTCTCATTCCGCCTCACACTCCTCATTTAGGAACCCCTCCTGGGGGACACCGTGACACCCAAGGCACAGCTCTGTTGTTGATCATTCCGCAGGCCATTACCTTTATCCTCTTATTGTCTGCATTCCCTATCAGAATGCAAGCTCTTTGGAAGCAGAAAACTTCCGCCATTTCACTTTGTGTTTCCAGGGCTTAGCACAGAAGCTGGCACATACACAGGGCTCGGGATGTGTCCAATACATCAATGAATGATGAACTGAAATCTGAAGTCAAGAGTTTGTTTTTTTAAAGAATTCCCATGCACTTGCTACAAATGGTAAAAAAAAATCGCAGCCCCTTCCTCACACAGTCAAGCACAAATGACAAGCGGCATGACTTAGTTCAAAATATGTCTACATTTCAGTTGCAAGAATTGAGATGCTTTTGAGGTCTTGGGGTGCACTTTTGGGGTGCACACACAAGGACTCTTTGCTTGCCTTGCTTCTTATGTAATTCCTGTCTCTATGCATCCTCAGACTTTGAAGCTGGCGCATGTTGAAAGGACTTCTAGGGGAGGAGAAAATCCCCACTCAGTGCTACGTTCCAACAGGGACAGAAGGATTGTTACTTCATTTCCTGCCAATTTTTAAATTATGAATATTTTGGTATGATTATAAGTAAGCAAGACAAGCCCACCAGGGAATCAAATAATCCCTGAACATGAAAACATAGATTATTGTTGTCCTTCTTTCTTCCTCCAGTTGATATATTTTGCTTTCACAAAACAAAACAGGGTCAGATAGACAAGAGAGTTATGTTGAAAATTTTTTAATTCATAAAATTGCTGCAATAGGAAATCCACTGTCATTTCCTCAAACCACTCAAATGCACCACTCCCCCATGATTTTCTTGTGGTTGATAAGTAAATTATTTGATTAGTTCAAGCCATTCCTTTCGGTTAAAAAAATTACCTCATTTGACCCACACCCCCATTATCTCTCCAGCTTGGGGAACTACTTAAGAAAGGCCTTTTGAGGTATCCCTAAAATATAGACATCTTAGGAAGAATTCCTAGTTCAGAAGAATGACAAAAGGTGAGAACAGACTTCCTTTCAATTTTCTGAAGCAGAAGAGAAAGGCTGAGATTTTATAGCACCTTTCTGTAGTAATCTGAAGCGTGGCTTTTGTGATGTTAATGGAGCACACATTACTATTTGAGATTCACTCTGTTCTCCTTTCCTAGGAAAGCACTGTGGGGCTCCAGACAGATTAGGTTAGAGCAGGGCTACCTTTGCCATCCCCCTTTGAGTGGCAGATCTTCCAACATCTGCATATGTTGTTTAGCCAAATTAATGAGAACAGTCAACAAAGAAACCAAGATCAGCGGTGAATTCACTCGACAGAAAACTCCATCTTTACGGCAAAAGCTTCTTTTATTTATCCCTTGAATGTCATGGCTAAATATAAGATGGTGGGGATGCGTTCTGCACAGCCTCTTCATGTTTCAGCTCACACTTTCTGACTCACTCCTTTTCATGATCAAACACACACTGCACAAAAGCCTTAATTGCATCCAACCTTAATAACTGTTCTTCTTGGGGTCTGCAAATAAGACTATAAGAAGGTGGGGGAATCTTTTTGTTATGCAAATACAAGCTGGCGGAGAGCTTTCTGTAAACTATTTAGCTGAGCCTTCCAAAACCAATGTTGAATGGCCTCTTCTTTCTCTTGTTCCAGGAATGAATCCTCGCCATGAGCCTGGTGACATCATCTTATTTTGTGGTTAGTTGGCAAATAAGTTCTTCCTGAGATGAATTTGGATTAAATCTATAATGATAATTTAGTATACTTTTATAAATTGTCTCTAAGAAAGCACTCTGAATTTTGTTTGATTGATTGATTATTTGTTTGCATTTCAGGAATGAAAGGTTTAATTCTTAACAAAGTGGGATTTTTTTTTCACAAAGTCTTCTCTTTTAAGGATGAAAGGTTAAATTCTTAACAAAGTGGGATTATTATTATTACTATTATTTTGCAAAGGCTTCTCCAGTAAGATCTGACTTCTCTGCAGAAGGCAGATCTTGAATATACTCCTCTTGTTGCTCTCTTACTCAGTGGGACACAAACTCAGACATAATGTTCACTTTTTAAAAAAATTACTTATTTTTATTTCATGTGCATTTTGTGTTTTGCCTGCATAAATCTTTGTGAAGTTATTGGGTCCCCTGAAACTGGAGTTACAGACAGTTATGAGCTGCTATATGGGTGCTGGGAATTGAACGTAGGTCCTCTAGAAGAGCAGCCATTTCTCCTGTCCCTGTGATCTTAATAGCCTCCATTTCCTGGTTATGTGCAGACATTATGCTAAGAGTTTTCGATTCCCTAGTGAAGTGTGTCTTCACCAAAAACCTGCCCACTATTGATGGCTTTATCTCTGATCCCAAGGTTGAAGACAAGAAGGTCATTACAGCTGCTAATGCAGAACTTCAAGCCAAATACATGTGATTCCAAGGACATACTTGTACCCTTTATATAAACTGCATGTTTTATATTTCTTTAAAAAGTTTTAAATTTCATTTTAAAATTGTGTGTGTGTGTGTGTGTATGCGTGCACGCATACACACACACACACACACACACACGCACACGCACACGCACACGCACACTTGAGCATGGGTTCCTGCAGAAGCCAGAAGAGCTGTCAGATTTCCAGGGAGTTACAGGCCACTGTGAGAGTTCCAGTGTGGATTCTGGAAACCAAAGTGAGACCCTCCATAATGGCACTATTCCTAAGCCATCTTTACAGCCCTACATTCAGTATGTAATAGTCTTGGTTTAAATAGAATTTTTCTTTCTAAGAAAAACTAAATTATTATTTTTAAGAAGGTGCCTGAAAAAATTTACCCACTGAGCTGTATCTATAAAAATTAAAGCTCAATATTCAAAGTAAAGAAAATAGGGCTAAAGAGCTCGGTGGTTAAGAGCACTGGCTGTTCCTTCAGAGGACCAGGGTTTGATTCCTAAGACCTACATGGCAGCTCACAATCCTTTGTAAACCCAGTTTCATGAGATCTGACACTGTCTGCTGACCTCCGTGGGTACCAGGTATGTGTAATGCACATGGTACACAGACATATGGAGGAATTAATCAGATTTACAAACAAAGCCACTATAGCCATTAGGGAGATAATTATGGAGACAAACTAAGTATTTAACACTGGAATGATACTGGCAATTGTGAAATATAAGGACAGCTTTGATTTTATCACGAAAAAACTAGGCTTCCTGAGCAAATTTACTGGAAAATCCAAATACTCATGGATTCCAATTTCTCTTAAATTTTACAACTAGTTATTCCTATGGGACATGAATGTTATCATTGTCATTTGCGTGTGTGTGCCTGCACATATGTACATGTGTGTGCAGGTGCCTAAGTAGCCCAGACGGGGCACTGGATCCCTTGAATCTGGAGTTACAGGCATTTATGAGCTGCCTGAGTGCTGGGAACGGAATTCCAGTCCTCTGATAGAGCATTATGTGTTCTTCACGTCTGAGCCAAGTCTCCAGCTGGGAAATCAGTTTTAACGTCACACAGAGTTTATCATACATTCAGGCACGGTTTGTGCATTCATCATTTTTTTATCCCCTGTCTTATAAAATGTCAGCCAGGTGCCGAGACTCATTTGTCCTAAACAAACCCGAATACATCAGAGAACCCAAGGAAGAGGTTCTTTCTTGATGAAAGTCATCCCCGTGCCACCAGTGACATCACCAGAGGTCATGCATGTGGATGGGTGGGAAATATGATAACTCTGTTTTAATTGGTTGCTCAGCCAACTGCCTGAAAGCATCATGACGCACTTAGCTGATTTCCCCCCCTTTCCGTACATTTTCTTCAGTAACAAAATCATACTGGCCATTGTACGGAGAATGTACTGCCTAAATCCTGGCCATACAAAAGACGCCGTGGCTCACAGGCTCCTTGTGCTGTTGGACAGCATAAATAGCATTGCCAGGGGAAACGCAGTCTTACGACTTCCGTCTAACTTTTCACGCATCTTCGCTGCGCGTTGACTTTGAGCACAGACTCTCATCTGACGCATGCTGCCTTTGCTATGATGAGGTCACTGACAGGCACCAACCAAGCAAAGTCTGTGCCAACATCTTTGATGCCATCAAGTAGAGCGTGTGAGGAAAAGGTGGACATCTCTGAGACAGATGACATGCCTGATCAAACGTCCCCTTTCCTGGCTGGGTGCTCATCACGCTTGGCACAAGGCAGAGTTATCTGGGAAGAGGAATCTCAGCTGAGAAGATGACACCATCCCACTGGCCTGTGGGCAAGGCTTTGGGGGAGTTTTCCTGGTGAATGACGGACGTGGAAGAGCGAAAGGGCCCAGCCCATTTTGTGCAGCGCCACTCCAGAACAGGCTGCCCTAGATGGTGTAAGAAACCATCCTGAGCCTGTCAGGAAAGCAAGCCAGTAAGCAATGTCTCTCCACGATTTCTGCTTCAGTTCCTGCCTCTAGGCTCCTGCATTCACCCCACTCAGTAATGGAGCAGGAGCTGAGAGCTCTAAGCTGAAATAAACCCTTTCCCCCCACAAGTTACTTTTGGCCGTGGTATTTATCACAGCAACAGAAGCTAACTAAGGTGCGCTGTACGGGTTTTGCTTAGAGTCCTGTTCCACAACCTCAGCCTCATTGCTTGCCACTGTCCCGGTTTGCAACAGTATCTTCCTTATTCTGGTACTTCTCAAAAATGTAAAAGCAGAGTAACATGTGAGGATGAGTCAAAAAGGAAAAGGTGTGAAATATGTAGAAAAAACCCAACATCAATCCCTGAATGATTTGTGCTAGGGGCCATGGTCTTCAGAGCCTAGAATCCACTGCAAATCCCCAGTGGTCTTTTTTCTATAAGAGGCAAATGTTTTCCTGTTGCTCTTAGTAAACAATATTCTCTTCCCCTTACAAATAACTGGGAGCTGATGGTGTCGCTTGTAATAAAAAGCGGCTATAAACAGCTGGCTTTGCCACGGCCTTACTGCAGGCGAGGCTGTGTTCTAAGCCATGTCTTAGCTTATCCTTCCCCTTCAAGAACATTGCCAAGGAAAATGCCAGAATTGTGAAGAAATAGCATGAAGAGGGGAAGAAGTCTGCTCCCATGAGACAAAGGCAGAGCGTCCTCCATATCTCTGGCTGCAGAACAATCGGGGTGAAGAAGCCAAGTCTCTTGGAGGAAAGGGGTAGCTTGCGGTATGATGTCACTGCTGTGCTATGATGTCACTGGGAAGAAAGTTGAAGGACTTCCTGCTCTCTAGCATTTGAGGAAACAGAGGCAGGAAGCCATCTCCGACGTTTCACCACACTTCCCTGGAGGAAGTTATAAACCTAGCCAGAATTCTCTCAACTTCCTCTGATGCATGTCACATCACCTTCAGGTAAGGCAAGTCCACAGAAATGCCCCCTTTAGTGGGACACAGAGAAGAGTGGGCCAAGAGAAAGTGTCAAGTTTCCTCCAGTTTACCAACATCAGATCATCCCCTTTGCCCAATGATTCTTCTGTACGGTTGCCAGAACGTCATCAAACCTGTACATAAAAACACAGTTTCTCTTGTTTCTTTGTATCTTTACTTGCTAAGGCTCCTGTGTCACAAAAGAAATACGTTTAATAAATTTGTATGTTTCTCCTCTTGTTTTCATTTGTGCTATGTGTAGGGAAGAGCCTGGTAACAGGTTCAGAAATAATGGGTATTTTCCGCTAGTCTCCCCTCTTATACCGCCTCCTCAAGACGAAGAGAAAGCAACCCAATCCCTTGTGTGAAGCGCCAGCTGAGGATTTTGTGAGCAGAAGTCTCTCCTTGTTGAGAAAGCTTTGCTCCCTCTTGTAGTTTGAATGAAACTCTTCTCCACAGGTCCACGTGTCTGAACCCTTGGTCGAAAGCTGCTGATGCTGTTTGGGGAAGGATATGAAACCTTGCGCAAACTGAAGGAGCAAGACAACAGGAGCCAACTTAAGGCTGTTGGCTCAGTCCTACTTCCTGTTCCTTCTCTGCTTCCTGACTGCGGAGGCCACCAATATTCAAGCCAGCCTCTTGCTCCTGTCACCATGCTGTCCCTGCCAGCTCCCATGCCTTCCCATCAGGATGGGCTATATCCCTCTGTTTCACTCAGGTTGCTTTTGTCAGGGCCTTTAATACAGTGGTGAGAAAGGAACGAAGACATCACCAATACCCCTCCAGGACTCTCCTCTTTCCTTCGCTGTCGCTGGGTGAAGTGGATTTCAGACCTGCAGTCTTTACACAAGCCTTTCTGTTTTTGCTTTGCAGGTACGCCTATGTGTTTATTGTTACTTCAGTTTTTCAGACCTTGCAACTAATTAGAGGATGATTCCATATCAAAATATAACTTCTGGCTTCTGAAGGCAGAGTTCTTGCTCAGGTACAGGCCTAAATTACAGTTTATTTTAATAGGATCCGAGTCCTACGTCGGGGAGCACGGAGCTTGTCTCGGTTTTATCACAACAGTATTGCGATGTTAATAGACAATTATTCTTTGTGCACCTCTCAAGATTTACATGAGATTAAGGGCAATGAAATAATAAGATTTATATGGCTCTAATTACCTGACTGAAACCTAACACATTCCAAATCTGGGAGACAGCTCAGTTGTGTTAAGTGTTTTTCTCAGTTTTGATCCCAAGCATAGATGTAAAAGCCAGGTGAGGCAGTGTGCACCTGTAATACCATCATTGTGGATGTGGAGACATAAGGATACTAGTGGCTTGCTAGCCAGCAAGTCAAACTGAAATGGCAGAGAGCCAGGTTCAATAAAATATTCTGTATAAAACAATAGGGTGGAGAAATATAGAGGAAGATGCTCAATATCAACCTCCAGTTCCTATAGTCACATAGATAAGTAAATACACAAAGACACACACACACACACACACACACACACACTGTGCCAGTTTGAATGCTTAGTGAGTGGCATTAGGAGGTGTGGCTTTGTTAGAGTAGGTATGTACTTTTTGGAGGAAGTAGGTCACTAGGGGTGGGCTTTGACGATTCAAATGCCCAAGTCAGGCCCAGAGGCTCACTTTCTTCCTGCTGCCTGGATGTAGAATTCCTGGATCTTGATGTAGAATTCTGGCCCTCTTCTCCAGCACCATGTCTGCCTTCGTGCTATAATGCTTCTGCCATGACAATAATGGACTAAACCTCTGAACTGTAAGCCAGTCCCAATTAAATGTTTTCCATTATAAGAGTTACTGAGGTCATGATGTCTCTTCACAGCAATAGAACCCTAACTAAAACGCCTAGTTCTAATAGAAGCCTTTGGTTCTTGTGGTAAATCATCATGTATGAGTTGTTAGTGCATACAGAGAGAGGTTACCATCTCCTTACAGAATCATTTCAAACCCATGTTGCCTGAAAGCTATTACTGATCAAATAAACCCAGAAGGATAAAGTAACTTTTTATAAACAGCAAGCTGTTTACATGGCTTTTACATGGAAAAGAGTCAGAGGAGGAAGAACCCTTTCTTGAGCAGAATGAAAGGGTTGGTGCAAGGAAATCCTTCTCCTGGCTTGACTTGGCATACAGGTCACTGTGCTGGCTTAGACCAGTTCCCTCACTGTTTCAACCTCGTGAATCCCTAACCAGATGATTCCACCTTATCTGGGATCTGGATTCACCCTTGCATCTTTAGATTCATTCCCCTTTATCCTTTAGACATCTTTCAGTGTCCCTCTACTCTACCCCCTTTACTCCTCCTAAAATCTTCAAGTAAGGCTAGTATTATTATTTATGGACATCAAAGCTAAGACATCCTCAGTTTCTCTTATTTGAAGCTGAAGTGTGTTAATATGAAAATATTATCTTAGTTATTTCTACTTATAATCTGGATAACTATCTCTAGGCTGAAACCATTAGAATTTGTAAAAATGATTAAATATTAATTGAATCAGTTCAAGAAATCATTTTGAGGAGACAAAGACATCATGTTACCAGCTTGACCAAGGTGACCCTGATTGGAGAACTGGGTTAGAAAATAGATTATCTATCTAATTCCTCAACAAGAAATGTCTATTTGAATATTTTCTTCCACTCTCTGGTACCATGTCATGATTTCAATACAAGATGACAAAGCCCTCCAACATTTCAAGTAAATACCAGCATAAACTGCATTCCTACCCAAACTAGACTTGTACAAAAGCGAATCGCAAACTCAAGAAACATGATCACTCTCAGGAAGAGTTTTCATAATTTGTGCTAAATGTTTAGTGTAAAACATGTTGTCTTCCAAGTCCAGTTCTCATGAGAAATATTATTTATGATCCCAAGCATTGAGAACATTGAGTTTTACCAAATCAAAGATTTCTTAATGGCCTAATTTTGTTATTTTTGGTCCATGAATATCTTTCATTCCATCCTAACCTGTAGTGATATTTTATTTGTGTTTTAATAAATAAAACTTGATTGAAGATCAGAGTGCAGAGCAAAGCCACTAGCGGCCAGGGAGTGGTGGCACACACCTTAATCCCAGGACCCAAGGCCACCCTGGGCTACTCAGTATTGAATCTATCTGAAAAGAGAAATGGCTCACACAAAGGGGATCCCAGCACTGGGAAGTCATATGGCTTTAATCCCAGCACTATGGGGGTGGAGACAGGAGTGAAATGGCTGGGTGGAGGGAGGGATATAAGGCGGGAGGAGACAGGAGCTCATTGCAGTTTGAGGTTTGATGGAGAGCATTGCAGTCTGCAGGTACTCTGAGGACAGGATTGCCTCTTTGTTTCTCTGAGCCTTTGTAGAGTTAAGATCTCTCTAGTGGCTTGGCTGCTTTGCTTTTCTGATCTCCAGCTTGAACTCCAACATCTGTCTCTGGGTGTTTATTATTTGTGCTACTCTGACCCACTTCAGCTTCTTATATCACTGTGTGATAAGGAGTAATGGTGCAAAAATGGGGGAAAAAAAGCAGTTCATTTTCCAAATCCTCAAAGGTACCCAGATGGAGGGTCATTTAAAGAAAAGAACAATCCTTCTATAACTTGGGAGCTGTGATTTCTTACTATGATGGTTTACTGCATTTCCCTTCCCAGTTGTTTGTGTTCAGTTCCACCTGCCTACTTATTGGGAGGCCTTCCATCATCGCTGGAAAACATTTACAGGTAAACACGACTTTACATACATCACCGAAGTTTCTCATCATTTCAAGGGAAGTAAGTACTGCCATCTCCGTTGAGTCTTAATCATTCATTTGCTTAGGATAATGATACTAATAATTATCAGGGACAGAATTGCTTGAGTTGAGAAGCTGAACACTTAACTTGCCTCAGGAATACCACAAGATTTGAATGAACTTTCAGATCTTCCGTGATAGTCATAGAGTTTAACTTGATAAACAAAATACTGATTAGATGAGGTGATTATATCCGATAGCAAAATTAATACATATTTTCAAAAAATTAAATTGGTTAAACTCTACCTTTGATAACAAAACTACTCTAAAAAATAAGTAAATAAAACCAGTTCTTACTTGAGACATGCTTTATTAGCCACATGAAAAAGTGATTGCTTTTACCTGAACTATCCAGTCATGACCAACGCTTGAGAGGAAAATGGAGATCTTTAAGACATATATTAAAAATCCCTGGTCTAGTGTCTGTCATTTTTGTTTCCTTTAGACTTGGCTTTCATGGGTGAGATGGAATCGATTATTACAGTTCTACTTTCCCGATACATCTCTCTACACTGCTTTCTGAAAGTTATTCTTTAGCTTTAATGTTAACCCAAATTTCCTATCATGCCAAACAGTGTCTGAGGCAAACACGCATGTCTGCTCAGGACATGGTTTGTTTGAGCATGTAATTGTATGTGT
This sequence comes from Arvicola amphibius, assembly GCF_903992535.2. Classification (NCBI taxonomy): domain Eukaryota; kingdom Metazoa; phylum Chordata; class Mammalia; order Rodentia; family Cricetidae; genus Arvicola; species Arvicola amphibius. The sequence goes on from NC_052058.2 coordinate 47,363,192, forward strand.
GCACTGGCATCTTCAGTAGAATTATGTTATTATATGAACATAGATACTAAAAAGAAAAAAAAAACCTAAGAGCATTTGTCTGAGTTCTAAGATTTTTACCTTCCATGTTCACTTAGGAAAGTCATGACACTTAAGTCAAATTTCTAAGGAGCTTTGACTGGCATCTCTTGTCTGTAGCTCTCTTGAAGTTATATAATACTCCCAAGGATGGTGAACTGACCTTTTACTGAACCAAGACATTTCTTGGAAAAGGATACATACATGTGTACATACATACCTGAATACATGCGCACACACACATATCTCTTTTTTAAATTTTTTATTGCTTTATAAATCATATCATTCAAAATTTCCACCTCCTCCCCTCCTCCCATTTCCCTCCTGCTCCCCGTCCTCCTCCAGTCCTAAGAGAGGGCAGGGTACCCTGCCCTGTGGGAAGTCTAAGGCCCTCCCCCCTCCATCCAGGCCTAGGAAGGTGAGCATCTAAACTGACTAGGATCCCAAAAAGCCACTACATGCAGTAGAATCAAATCCCAGTGCCATTATCATTGGCTTCTCAGTCAGCCCCCATTGTCAGCCACATTCAGAGAGTTCAGTTTGATCCCATGCTCATTCAGTCCCAGTCCATCTGGCCTTGGTGAGCTCCCATTAGATACCTTAAGCTTCTGATATTCTTGGGGATTTATTTGAAAATATTGTCAGGTTGCTCAAAGCAATGTTTCATATAATATCTGAATTGTACATTCATATCTTTAATAAAAGGTGGTTACTCAGTTTCTTCATTAAGGACATTAAAATACAACCCCAAAAGAATCTGCAAAAATATAGAACTAAGCAAAACCTTGTTATGTCATTTTATAAACTTCACATGGATATGTAGACAGAATTCACACCACTCTGTCTTCACTGCCTGATACGTTAATTCCTAAACTTATATAGCTAAGACATATTTGGCCAATACATGTTCTCTGTCTGCCTTCCAGCACACCCTCCCCAAATCACTTCCAGCCCCCCAGCTAACCTCTTTGTATGCTGATGGAGGAGAGTTATCTGTCTATGTTTCTTTCATTGGTTAATTAATAAAGAAAACTGCCTTGGCCCTTTAAGAGAACAGAAAATTAGGTAGGCGGAATAGACAGAACAGAATTCTGGGAGAGTTGGGGAGACAGCTTCAGGCAGTCGCCATAGTGAGTCTCCATGCTGCTCCTCTCCGAGATGGACGCAGGTTAAGATCTCTCCTGGTAAGCCACACCTCGTGGTGCTACCCAGATTACTAAATATGGGTTAAAGGAAGATGTGAGAATTAGCCAATAAGAGGCTGAAACTATGGGCCAGGCAGTGTTTTAAAAGAATACAGTTTCCGTGTAATTATTTTGGGTAAAGCTAGCCGGGTGGTGGGACACAACCCCGCCACTTCCTTCTACAGTATGCTAACTCTGTCTCTCTACATGGCCAAATGGATTATAATTCAGATCTCTCTTTCCTCTTCATTCAAAGGGGAGCTCTACAAAACTCTGCATTTTTCTTCCTCTGTGTCCTGTCATTAAACCTCCTAAACCACCATTCCCACCTGCAATGTCTCCCCACTCATGTGCCCTCTTGTTTGAGAATGTGGTTCCCCTGAATCTCAAGTGACTTTATTCACAAGAATCTTTTACAGTTTACAAACCTGGGTGTGTTGGTGTTTTGTTGGAGATAAATGATGCCACCCTTCTTCTCATGTTTATGTTATATCTCCCAAAGGAGAATGTGCCCCTGAGAGTATCTTCTAAATGTTCCACCTCCATAAGCACTTACAATGGTTCCTTAACAAAAATGCTGAATAAAGCTTGTTGATCCACTAATATTCTTCTATTCCAGAAAGCCAGTAAACCATTATCTGAACACATTTTATTTCATCAGAAGGGCTTAAGAGTACTGGTAAATCGTAGCAGTTCCCACACTGTTCAATTTTTAAGTTTTAAATGGGTAAAGAATATAAGGAATTCGCATCCTTGCGGTGAGGTAAAGCCAAATACTAGTAGTTTGTATATTAACTAACTAAAAATGAAGAATTTTTAGAGTGATATACAGCTATATTTTGTTTTCAGTTCATTCACGTATTTAATCAGGTTTGCCAGAAAGCTTATACAGTAAAACTCACAGTAGATTGGAAATCACAGAACAACAGTTGAGGTAAAAAATTTAAAGTCATCGCTACACATTTACAAACTCTATATAAGGGAATTAAAAATGTGTGAATATACAAGCTGAGGTGGAGGTCATTGATAGGTCTATAAATAGTCTAAAGTTTAGACTTTAGTGTGTTTTTCAAGGCCATTGAAGGGCGCTGATTGGGTTCAGCACCCTGGCCAGCTCCCGCTGAGCCTCTGTGGGCCTAAGGAAAGATGGAGTCGGAAGGAAGACACCATCTGTTCTTTGTATTAGTAATTACAGCCCCACAACCAGGAGCGAAGACAGTGTAACGGAGTCGCTGTGTTAGATTTTGATGCTGCCCTGTTTGGGGATGTCTTATTTGGTGTGTGGGATTTGTATTTCTTCCCTCAGATCCTTCATGGGAGAAGGGCTAAACAACCCTGGGGAGGCTCAGCAGAAAGTGCTCCGAGTTCTGGGGACTGAAGACAACTTCACTGGCTTCGGGAGGGGTGTGTGTGTGTGTGCTTGATTTTCACTTAAATAGTTGATCTTCAAGATCCATACATTGATTCACTCGAATTTGATACATTTGTATTTTACAGAGGACACATGTGTCGTTAATTGCTGGAATAGAGATTTACACAGATGCCCTTCCTCCTGCCCCCTCCTACAGTCCAGTCCCCACACCGCAGGTGTGAAGTCTGAACTGGAAGGTGGACCTTTCCTTGAAGGTACCATCTTGCCGAATTCCTCTTAGTGTGACCTCTCAAGGCCTGCAGCAAGTCTGCTCTCCGAGATGGCCAGAAGTTACCATTGGCTTCTTTATTTTTCCCTTCCCCACCAAGAAAAAAAAAACTTTTTAGCCCCGGGAGGGGAAGAGAGATCTCGGCAAGGAGAGGTGGTCTACATAGGAGAGGGGGCAAAGAGAGCTGGGGAGCATGAGGGTCAAAAGTAGTGAAGTTCTGAGGCTTTGGGGGCGCTCCGTGCTACCCCCCCTACAGGCCTTTGCAGCCGCCCTCTCCGCCGCGGACACTGGAGAGTTAAGCCAATAAACACGTAAGCGCCGCTCGCTCCCCAATCGGCAAGATGCCTCTCCGGCTCTTGGCTGCATCGACAGCTTGCAACACTCGGCATCTTTTCTGGAGGCGCCTCCTTCAGCGGCTGCAGATGGCATCCGGCTGCGGGCTCGGGGCTCGCAATTGATTCTGGCCCTTGCCCACCTCGGGTGCACACACGCGCCTCTCCCTTCTCCTCCTCCCCTCGCGCTCCTGGGTTGCGCCCAGCTCGCGCTCGCCAGGCGGAGGAAGCGGTCGCGGCGGCCGAGGCTGAGCAGCAGCGCTAGCTCTCCCTGACCTAGGAAAAAGCGCCCACCGGGACTCGGCTGCCTCCAGCGCCCCCCACCTTTTGCACCCCAAGCCGGGGACACCTCCACCCCAGGCGCCACCATGCTGGACCCTTCGTCCAGCGAAGAGGAATCCGATGAGATCCTGGAAGAAGAGAGCGGCAAGGAGGTGCTGGGCTCGGCCGCGTCCGGAGCGCGCCTGTCTCCAAGCCGCACCAGCGAGGGCTCGGCGGGCAGCGCCGGGATGGGGGGCGGCGGCGCCGGGGCCGGGGTGGGCGCCGGCGGCGGCGGGGGTAGCGGCGCGAGCAGCGGCGGCGGGGCCGGGGGGCTGCAGCCCAGCAGCCGAGCCGGCGCTGGCCGGCCCTCCAGCCCCAGCCCGTCGGTGGTGAGCGAGAAGGAGAAGGAAGAGTTGGAGCGGCTGCAGAAGGAGGAGGAGGAGAGGAAGAAGAGGCTGCAGCTGTACGTGTTCGTGATGCGCTGCATCGCCTACCCCTTCAACGCCAAGCAGCCCACCGACATGGCTCGGCGGCAGCAGAAGGTAGGTTCGCTGCGAGGCCAGGAAGCGGCGCCCGGACGTCGCCAGGCGGGCGGGGCGAACAATGGGGACCGGCGGCGCAGCTGGCGAGGAGGAGCCGCGGAAGGTGAAGACCGCGCCCTGGGACTAGGGGCTCGTGTCGCCGCGGCCCAGCTTGGCTCGCCGCAATCCGGCTCAGCCAGCGCCGAGCTCCCTGGGATGAGTCAGGGGCCTACAGCACGGTCGCGCGCACGCGGGCCTCCCTGAGGGGGAGCGAGGCGGGAAAGTCCCGCTTTGTGACCTGGGTGGCGCGGGGAGTGACTTGCAGCGGGCAGCGCCCACAGAGGCCTTGCTCGCTTGCGGGGCTCCCTGCGCTCTCCCCGCGGCGGCTGCGCTCACTCTGGCCCGCCCTCCGGGGCGTGCGCTAGGCGGGCGCAGGCACCAGGCAGGTCGGGGCGCCGGTGGGGAGCGCCAGCTGCGCGGGACTCTCGGGGCAGCGAGCAGCCGCAGGGGCAAGCAGGGGGGAAAAAAAGCCAGATCTGGAGGCGAGGCTTCCCGTGACTCAGCCAAGGGCGCCCCCTCGCAGCCTGGTCAGCTGATCGCCACATAAGATAGCCCGAGGGTCCACCAGGCAGCGTTTTCCTTTTGCCGGGCACTTCTCCAACTCACGTTTCCCCTTCCTCACGGATCCCAGAGCAGGGGCGCACCTGCTGGGTCCTTGTGCCCGGGTCAGCACCTCCACAACACTCCCTTTAACCCTCGTCTCCTCCCAAGGTGACTTCGCCGCCACCTTCTGGCTCGCCCGAGTTTCCCCAAGCCCTGCTGTTACTGTCTTGATAAAGTGCAGCTGTAAATGGTTTAGCTTCTCAATTATAGTCATCAAAAGCTTTTTGTGTCTGAGGCAGGGGCAAGGCCAAGTCGGCTTAGAGCTGCTTTTAAAGGGGACCGGGGATTACTATTCCCAAATAGAGAAAGGAGGGACGGCGAAGCAGTCCCGTGGGCTGCGGTGAGGGTCAGTGGTGAGGATCAGCTAGGAGGGGGGTCAGGAGCCCAGTGGCAGTGAGTTAGTGAAAAAGTCAGCACTCTGCTTAGTCTCTGGGAATGACTGAATCACTTAAGCTTGCTCGAGGTCAGTAGAGCCTGGGGCCTATGGGAAGTTCCAACTGTAACCCTACCAAGGTTATGAGACTGGTTTCTTAAAATAGGGATTTCTACGTTGCTGCCGTTTAAGTCTAAATTATATGTTGGCTCTAGGAAAGTGCTGGATCTTTCCATATTTACCTTGCATCCTTATCTCGGGGTGGCACAGATCGCTCTGTTTGCTTTGCTTGTATGTGTACACACACCACCCAACACTGTCTATTTTAGCTACTACAAGCTTGGAAGCCAGTTTTATTAAGTCAAAAAAGACTCATTTCCTGGGTGAGAGGTAGGCAGGCAGGCACAAGGTTTTCTACCCCCAACTCCACAATACCCCCTCCCAGAAGCCTTTTGCTTTCCAACGATATTAGAGCAAAAATATCCTTAGAGAAGTAAAATTTCGATACAGTTTTTAAGGTTGAATGTGGCTCTACATAGCCAGCTAATCTAAATTTCTGGCTGAAATTGTGTTAATTGTCTTTATAGTATGGGAAATTCTACCTTCAAAATCTCAAGGACTGAATTAGCCAAAGATGTCCTAGCCTTTCACCCATGCAAACTGTTTGACTTTAAAGAAAATGAAACAAGACTTTCCATTATCAGTCAAAGGCTTTGTAGCCGTGTCCTTTAAATAGATGCTTAGGTCAAGCGCTGAGAGAAAGAAAAAAAGAGAATCCCGTAGGAAGCCAGTTCTACCAAATGAGAAAGGCCTTCTTGAGACAATTTCTCCCCATTCTGACTGCGTGTTTCACCTCAGTCTTTCCGAAGCTGTTATCTGAGGGGCAAGTCTGTTCTTACACGTGACCTTTTCACATCACCGAGACTCTAGGACAGACTGATAATACTGGCCTTCTGTCAAACTGCTTTTAGGTACTGAAAAAACTATTGCTAAATATATATCCGAGCAAAACAGCCCCAGGCCTAGTGGCTACAGTGGGGAGATTATGTATGTATGTATGCATAAATATACACACTCACATATATATATTCTTATTAAAAAGGAAGTAACTTTCCCTGTTACTCTGTCTTTTATTGTCTAATACATTGTAGAAATGGCATTCTTTCTCTCCAGATTCAAAGTTTTGAAACTCTAGAAATAGTGAAAAGGTTTGCATATTCGTTATGGTAAAATGTAAAGACAATAAAAAATTAATATCAGTTTGGATCACTATATCCTGCTTGTGCCCTGAAGGTGAATGGACTGGAAACAGGTGAACTAGGAAAAAGAACAGAAGAAAAATGATGCAAAAAAAGAGATAGAAAGAGAAGGCAGAAAGAGAGAGAACTGCATGTGATAAGGAACTTTGAAACAGAGAAGGAGTGTGTTGCAGAGTACAATGTATCTTCTGAAGCCTGTGAGTCTGAATCATGCCTGTTGCCAACTTCAGGTATCTGCAAAGTGCAAGATACTACTTAGACCATTTTCCAAACTTGCCACTTTATTCTTAGACCAGTTTTAAGTTAACTGAAAAGCAAACAGTTCTTACATGCACCAAGCAAATCTCCTACGTTGTTAATGACTCAGAAGTATGATACATGTTACAAAAAACCAAAGTGGAATATTACTAGTAAAGTCTGTAGTTTTTGTCTGAATTCATTTTCTGCTCTGAAATCCTGTTTGCTTTTGGTCTGGTGGTGCTGGGGCTCAAACCCAGGGTCATAGATATGCAAGACAAGTGGAATGCTTGTCCTTGTAACCTCAGCCCTCGAGATCATTTTTAATTCTTTTAAAAACCCTGATAAAATTACCAACATCACTCTGAAATTCAGAAACGTTTTAATAGTTTGCCTAAAGCACCATGTAGGTGAATAAAAGAAAAGGCATTGAATCAAGGGGTGGTCGGATTCCAAATCCTATCCTCAATAGGAGACATTGGCCAGAAATAGTCTAGAGTAAACATACAGGCACCCAGCACCCTGATAGCATGTCATGTGTGCATCTTTGCAAAGGGGTATTTCTATTTGCCCTGAGAAAGTGGTCCACTCCTATTCCTCTGAGCACCCATCAGGGCATAAGGAACATGGAGTAAAAAGAAAGATCTGTAAACAGAAGGGTCCGGCAGCTGGTAACTCTAGACACCACGGTGGTATGGTGGTATCAGATTTTCTTTTAACATTGTTCAAACTGCACGGAAAAGGACCTTAGCTCAGGGGAACAAGTGAGGAAAGGCAGAGGTGGGAAACGGTACTATCTGGATAATGCTGACAGTCTCAGCTACTGGAAAGACAGAAAAGAGTGCTCAGGCTTTCGGCCAATCTCTCCGCTGTAAAGAAAAGTCTATAAACAGACCGTTTGAAAACTGTATTTTATCATTTATAAATACATTTTGTCTTCAATACTGAGTATAAATGTGACATGGTGGTACCAGTCAGGTATGACCCAAACAAAAACTTTCCCTGTGAGAGACTCACAATACCAATTCAGCAACTCAAAAATAGCAACAGTTTTTTTTTTCTTTTTTGCTTTTTGTCCCATTCTTTCTCAGAATGGTAAAGCAAATACCTAGAGCTGGCATGGCAGAGCTATTCCATCTGTTTCTGAGTTACGAAGGAATGGTGATGGGTGGCTACTTCATGTGAACCAGCCACTTATAGATGCTGCTAAGAGGATGTGGAATCAGGCACTGTCAACAGGGATGTGTAATATTTAGATCAACGGGATGACTTTTAATTGGTTATCCATTATTCATACTGTCTGGATTACAGATCGTCTGATGTAGTTCTTTTGTGTGCAAAAGAAGTATGTGTGTGTGCCCCCCATATGTTACATGTGTGTGCCCATGATGGGGGGTGGAAAGGGGCAGTCCAAAATTGTGTCTACTTTAGCAGAACTATTTTATTTAAGAGAACTTTATGCTTTCATAAAATGTGTTTTAAATTCAAACTACTCTTCTCTATATGATTCAGCTTCTATTTTTCCATGGAATTATGGCTACCACTGAGTCACTGCTTGCTAGAGAGAGTCTATCTCTATTATTTACTTATTTCCCTTTATTCATGCATGTTTCAAGAGCTGTGATTTTCATAGATCCAGTACTTGCTAACTCTGTATGCTACTGAACATCTTAGTAATTCCTCCATTTCTAGCCTTAAGTACCCAGATTGCTCTACTATTCAAAAGTTTTAATCTTTGCTCTGCCAATGCAAAATATTACTTGCATTTTAAATATAAATTAATTTTTAAGTGTCTGTTACTAAGTTTCTTCCAACAGAATATATCCTTATCAGGAGAGTAATTAAATTATTTAAATCTGCCCTTCGCCCCTGCTCCCCAGTCTATTTTGTGCAATAGGAAGGAACTACTTATTATATGCAGTCCTGGCATAGGCTACCTTCTGAAGATGCAGACTGTAGAAAAATAATAAGATGGTCTTGCCTCATTGCACACCTGGAATAGCCTTCTGCTTCCCTACAGCTGAACATAAGAACAAAGGACATTAAAGTTTCTAGTCCTGAAGAATTGTACTCTGTAAGGTAATGAAAGTCAAAATGGCTCAGAGATCTTTTCCTCTGGAAAAGTAAGTGAATGCACACCCACAGGCTATCACATTGACTATGACAGTATTTGACTTGGGGCTAAGTATCTATGAAACTGACATTGGGATGGTGCAGAGAGATCTACCTGAAAACTAAGCCCTAGACTAGGAAGCAGGTGCTCACTGCAGCAAGCACTCAGTCAGGCTGGGTGGTAGAACCAAAGACGCATGTGTCATCTGGTTCTTGAATCGGAGGATTTTGCGGTTTAGTTGGAAAGATAGCGGACATAGGACTCAAGCTGAGAGCAGCAGAGAGTTTACTAGAAAATGTCGGTTATAAGTGCTAGAGGAGGGGAGGGGTGGGCGTGTACGGATACACACAGATTGCTGTTATACTGGGGGAATCTTCATGGAAGTGGTGCATTAGGTCTATAGCTTATAGAATTCTTCATAGTTTTTCTAGAATGGGTGCTAGAAATTTCTAGTTAAAAAAAGGCTAGAGTTACTAGTCAGACAAAAGCCTTGAGGTAGCAAGAATATGGAAAAGAATCACTGTTTGACTAACACCAGTAGACTTTTCCAAGCGACAGAAACCTGACTCAAGGAACTTAACCAAAACAAACCATACAGCAGGGATTGGATTTATCAGGCCATTAGTTAAAAGGCCTGCGTCAGAGAAATTGAAGGCATGGCTAGATCTGGGAATTCAGATGCTTTTGTCTGCACAAGTTTTAAAAATCTAGATGATGGGGGCTGTGCATATTGAAACCTGTGTCTGAAGTCAAATACTAGCACAAACAGGTCATAGGGGTGCGAGTCTTGTATTTCTAGGGTAAGCACATCTGTCGTTTGCAGGAAGGGGCCGGGCACCTTTAGATAATTGCTCATGTTCCTTTTGGTATAAAAGTTGATTGTTCCGGAAAATGCAGTTGCTCATTAGCAAGATGCAAAATCCAATGAGCTTGGAGTTGGCATGTTTTCGCATTATGAAATAAGGCACTTTCCAAATAGTTCAGGGTGGTTAGAGATGAATTCAATTCATCCAACTATGCAGGTTTTCAGATGAGGGCAGAAGACAGACTACATGGGAGATTTGAAGTGGCAGCTTGTAACCTGGAGTCAATCCACTCTTTGTCCATGAAGCATTTCCCATCTTTGTAAATAGTTCTCAACTCTTATAACTTCTAAACATTTTATGATTAAAAATTTGAATTTCTAGCTCCTCTTATGGTTTAGGTTAAGGCAGCATTAGGGCAGACTTTGTAAACTTATAAAAAGCAATACAAAGAGGATTCCCCTGACATCCCTAAAGTAAGAGAATGTGCACCACTCTTAAATTAGTTATATTTGTTGCAGAAAGAAAGCCATATAGTCTAGATGCTAGGATCGCAGTTTTGTGGGTCTTGCCAAGCCCATTTCTTCTTTATGTTGCTTAACAGACACTGATGGTCTGACCCTAGTCCCCGGGCAGCATTCCGGGGAAAGAGTCTGGCACTTGGAACGCCGTGTTCCCTGGTTCTGGCAACTGTTCTTGTTTTGTTGATAGGATCCAAGTCATCATTTCTGCAGAATTAGGGACTTGGTGGTCAGCACTACCTTATTAATTTTTATTGGTCAGCCCAAGCCTGTAATAGAACTGCTTCTCTGTTCTTATCAGATGATAAAGGAGGGAGACAGTTGACGGTTAGTCTGGTCATTACTATTTCTATCTCAATGGACAGTAAGGACAGTGGTTAAGTTTCTTTCCTACCTGTAGCAGCCAGTGATAGACTCTGTGATCTGCTACTTATTTATTCTCTCAGAGGTTCGGTGTATGCACCAGCAAAATAGAGGGTGGTAGTTGTCCTGTCATTTTGGGGTTGTTATGAAAATTAAGTTAGATAATATAATGAAACTCTTAGAATAGCACTGGGCATTTGATTAGTGTAAAATAAGTATTAGTTCTTGCATTGGCAAAGTTTATATGTATAAATGTGTATACATATACATGTGCCCATACATAGGCATGCATGTGTGTGTGCATGGGTGTGGGTGCATGTGTACATGCACACACACATACATACACACACACACAAACGGCATTTTTTCTGTAAGTCTTGAGAGAATTAATGTATGTGATGTATTCCTGCCATAGTAAGGGATATATTTCCAGTTTCTATCATCAGCAGCATAAGAAAATCCAGAAAAGCAGGTGGCCATTATTACAGCATCTTCTACAAACTAGATAGACCAATCATACGATATATCCCCGTCTTCCTTTTTGCTGAGGCACATCAAGACTAATTTTATTCAAAGGAAAAGGATCCAATAATTCAGCTTAACCCCCTTCCCCTTTGAACTTGTGATTTGCTAAATGGCTAATGGCAAACATACATTAATGGACAGATTTGCTGCATGCTTACCAGAGCCTTGAACCTCCCAAGTGGGTTGTGGTTGGACTCCCAGAGTTCCTTACTCTCCATGCCTCCTTTCTGCCCTGACCTTATGCTCTCTGTCATGCAGTAGGGCACTTTGTTTCTTTGAGTCTTGATACTTTGATCTTGATACAAGCAGCTCTTTATGCATGTTGGCTTACCGTTGTAGGATCAAATGGTTGCCCTCACTAATGACCTTAGAAAATGCATTGTGTTTGTTTAGAGAGCAAATTCTTAGCACATTTGACTAATACTAAGTGCATATATATGTTCATCTCTCTAGGCAGGGAAAACTTACAGGAATAGACAATGTATGTCAGACACAGCAGTGAAATCGTTCACCTCCATATACTTTCATTCCATGGTTTAAATGTCTGCTCAGGCAGTGACCTATGTGACCGAAATTAAACTAAATTTTGTGAGCTTGTGACTATGGAACCTAAGTTAATTTTCATGAGACTGTGACCAAATAAATACCTTCCACTTGACTGAGGAATGACGGGGAGGATAGACTTAAAGTTTGTGTGCTGCCCAACAGGGCAGGATAGGCAGAGCGGAGTCCATGGTGGCTTGGACCTGTGGCAGTAGGGACATGAGACTGTTTGTTTACATCTTGGCCAGTCAGGAATCAAGACTCGAGCCATAACTAGGGCAGGACTGCAAACGATATGACTATAATCCCACATCTTCCTAAATAACCCACCACTGTCCGGGAAACTACACTTCAGACACATAAGCCTAAGGAAGATGTTTTTCATTCAGACCTTAGCAGGTCCATTCCCCACCCCCTTCTTCTGTAAATGGAGAGATATTATCAAGAATTGCAAGAGAAGAGTATAGCAAACGCTTAACAAATCCTTTCCGTGGGGTCCATGTTGAGGAAATGTTCACAGTAGCAGTCATAATGGCATTTATGAATTCTTGTTACCCCAGGATCCCTACTGTCTTATTGCTATAACCTTGCCGGAGCTGCTTCTCCTTCTAGAGCATCCCACTCCCCTTTCTTCTCTGATTTCCTCTTATTTGTCCTTTAATTAAAGCATTGTCTCCCTTAGGAAACCTTCCCAAGCCTTTCCCTTGGGCTAATTCCCACACAACTCTATGATCTGAGTCCATTCTACCTCGTGTACACAGTATTTAAACCGTGTGCCCCTCTCTGTCACAGACAGGGACCTTTCATTTTTCTTTAATTCTTCACGTACCAAGCAATGTTGGACACATAGTAGGTCCTTAGAAAATGTTGAACTTCCACACCAACATTCTATTTTTCTAGTGAATTTTCAAAGGGAAGAGGCTGAAGATTCCGAATTCTAGCCTATTAGAGATAAACAATTTCTATTTTTATGAAAGGGTTAATCAATTACCAAACAACTTCACGATAGTTTATGCCATAGAAAACATGCTATCTGTTACCGCCACACTTGCCTTGTTTATACCGAGAGCTGACAAATTTCTATATCCTTCGTGGATAAAGGTCTTTTAAAACCATGTAAGAATTATGGATTTCTTAAAACTGCTGAATCCCAGTTGAACGTGAATCAGCAAGATGTGTTTTTAAATGTCCACAGAAAACTAATAAGTGCTATAGTTAGCGTGTCTGTACTGGGCGTGTGTTCTCTGATGGGATGTATCCAACTTGACATTTCTGGAAAAAGGGAAGAGGCAGTCAACAACACCATAGTGACAGTTGAAGGCTTGCTAACATTCTGAGATCTGTATGTTCTGTGTATTTAACATAGGTAAGTACATTACTTTTCGCTTCATTTAGGAGACGTAGGCACTATTTTCTCTGTTCTGCTGTAAGTTGTCTCTTCCAGGTTAGATTGGAGTATGAATAAGTTATAACTATAGGACTCTTGCACATTGGTATAGTAATAAGAATATTATGGGTATGAAATATCTATAAAGAAATTAAATTATTTATGGGTATGGCCTTTTTGGATACTCTTTCTGGTTAAAGGGAAAAATGTTCCTTGTTATTTCATTGCTTTCATTTTAACAAGTGTGAGAAAGGTTTGAAAAGTTATTTCAGTGATAAAGTCTGCAGATGTTTCAGTTTGCCAACTATTATTCTGAAACTGTGGGATGGGGAGTATGCTGGTTAGTTGACTAGAGTCACATGGGAAGAGAGATCTGTTGTAAGGAGGGGACCGCTTGTTTGTCCTGGCCACCCAGAACTAAAATAACCACACAGGAACTGTGTCAGTTAAATCACTGCTTAGACCATCAACTCTAGCCTCTTATTGGCTATCTCTTACATATTACTTTAACCCATTTATATTAATCTGTGTATCACCACGTGGCTGTGGCTTACCGGTTAACATTCCAGTGTCTGTTTCCGGCGGGGCTACGTGGCATCTCTCTGACTCCTCCCTTTTTTCTCCCAGCATTCAGTTCCATCTTCCCTGCCTACCTAAGTTCTGATCTGCTGTAGGTCCAAGGCAGTTTCTTTATTCATGAATGGTAATCATAACATACAGAGGGAAATCCCACATCAGAGAACAGAGAACTTCAGTTTGCCTAGACCACGACTGGCCTATGGGTATGTCAATTTGCATTGTCTTGACTGCCAACTGATGCAGGATGGCCTGACCCACAGTGGGTGGTGCCATCCCTAGGCAAGTGGCTCTGGGATGCATAAGAACAGTAGCTAAGCATCAGCTGGTGAGCAAACCAGTAAACAGCACTCCTCTATGGTCTCTATTTCAGTTTCTGCCCCCAGGTTCCTGCCTTGTCTTCCCTAGATGATGAGCTCTGAGCTGTAAGTGGACACAAGCCTTTCCTTCCCAAGTTTGCTTTTGCTCAGACTGTTTCATCATAGCAATGGAAAGAAAACTAGAACAGGGAGTAAAAAGTTTGTGTGTGTGTGTGTGTGTGTGTGTGTGTGTGTGTGTGTGAGTGTGTGTGTGTGACAGGAGGCATATGCATGCAGGAACCCAAACATGCATGCTCAGAGGCTATAGAAGGACATCATTTCTACCTTACAGCCATGAGATAGTGCCTCTCCCTAAAGCTGAAGCTCACTGTTTCAACTAGGCTGTTGGCTCAGTTAGTTCTTCGGACTTGCCCTTCTCTATCTCCCACCATGCTAACTCACTAGGGTCTTCGGCATCTGTAGTAGCCCTGGATTTTTATTGTTGCTGGTGATACCATAGAGCCATCTTCCAGCAGCTCATGGAAGGGGAACACTTCTCAAAGGTGTTCCAGGAGTACATGCTAAGTTGCAAACCCCCAACCCCAAGGGTTGGAACACTTCCAAAATGATAATGGGGTATTGACAACAGGACAAAGTACTTCAGGCCACCGCCTGTGCCACTTCAGAAGGCAAAGGGAAAACCGTGAAACCCCTTGAAAATAATCACGCCTTCTGTTGCCCATGTGGAAAGGCAGCCTTTTGGTATGGATGGTAGGCATGGCGTCGTTTAAGCAAATGAGTTGAAATGTAGCTTGAGCATCCACTTTGGCGATCTTTCTGACAAGCACAGCAACTGCTGTCTACAAGACAGCGTGTCATAACATACTGTGTTGAAAACATTGCTTGGGGGCTCCTCCATATTCAATTTTTGTTTGTTAGGCACCATCAGACAATGTTATACATTGTTTGGAGCCACTTCTATAAATAAAGAAACTCACTGGATCCTGTAAGCAAAACACTCAGAGGCATTGTAGGCAGCCCTCCTCACCTCCTTTAGCCTACCGATCTGCCTAAGAGATTGAAGTGTATTCATATAGATAAGCTAGTGTCAGTCAAGACATGGTGAGCTCACTTTATTAGTGTGTGTGTGTGTGTGTGTGTGTGTGTGTGTGTGTGTGTGCTGGCACATGTTGCCGTGGCACATGTGGGGAAGCTAGAAGCTACTATTCAGGAGCTGGTTCTCTCCTTCCACAATGGAATTGAATTCATGGTATCATGTTTGAATGTCAAACACCTTTATACACAGACATTTCATCAGCAATAATTTAAATACTAGTTTTCTCTCCAGGTCTCAGTTCTGGGTCCTTGTTATGGGTGATATGTTGCCCAAAAATTCCTATGGGAAAGCACTAATTTAGGTCCTCATAATGAGACCTTAATGAAAGTAATATACTACTTGAAGATGTCTCCCCTAATTCATTACAGCTGATGTCCTTATAAAAGAGGATTATGTGGACCCAAAGAGATGCACATTGGGAAGATACTCTCGGAAGAAGGCAGAGTCTAGAGTGATGCTTCTCCAAGCAAGGACCGTGGAAGATTGCCCCAGAAATCCAAAAGCTAGGGCGGAGTCACAGAGCAGATTCCTACTCACATTCTGAGGAGCCACCTCTGCCACTACCACATGACCCCCATTGTTGAGGGTACATGGTTGACAATGCTTGGTTAAAGCATTCCTAATTAATACAGCCTTCTACCAAGCTACGTCTCATCTTGGGCAGCATCAGCACCAACAATGGCTTTAGCCATCCACATGGCAGCATTTCCAGTGCTCATATGTCTGTCTCCAATACAGACCTTTGCCCAGATGCTTGCACGGACGTTTCTCAAGGTGTGACTGCAGATAGTCCTAAGCAAGTGACGAGGCTTCTCATGATTATAGTGGTACAAGGGACTTGAATTAGAATACAAATTGTCCCATGACTTTTTTTTCTTGCTGGAAGGCCTTGCTACAAGAGGATCTTCAGCCAATTTGAACATATTTATTTGAAACATTTTTAAAAAAAATATGCAGTTTGGACATAAGTACTTCATCTTGACCACAGCCAATAACAAACAGCTCACTGAAGGCACGGGTCTACAAGCCACACTTTCAAGAATACCACTTGCCATGGCATTGCTCCTAGATATCCACAAACCACTCCCCAGTAACTATTTTCTCACCCACATCCTTTGCATCTGCATTTAAGGCTCCATGAGTGCCATGCGTCTGAATTGTCCCCAGCAGACACATGCAACCCAGCTTCACATCTCTGCTGCCACTCATCCTCAGCACCCTGTCCTGCACTGATTCTGTTGATATACCTTATGAAGATGCCCATTTCCTTCTCAAACTCTTTTCATGCCATAGCTCATGGACCTACTCTGGACCCTCAAGTTTGCTCGCATTCCTCGTTGTATGAACCATCTCTCTTGGTCACTCTTCTTTTCGCGGTAATGGAATACTCGGATAAAAAGCAACTTAGAAGAGAAAGGATCTATTTCGGCTCATGGTTTTAGGGTTGTGGACCATTATGGCAGTGAAGTTACGGTGTCAGGACCTTGAGGCAGTTGGTCGCATTGCATCCAAGGAGAGGACTGGAGAAAGGTGAATGCTGGTGTTCAGCTAGGTTTCTCCCTTTGTGCAGTCCAGGATCCAAGTCCAGGAAACAGTGCCACGCTCCTTCAGGGTAGGTCTTAGCCCCTAAGTTAACCTAAGCAATGTAATCGCTCACAGCATTTGAAGGCCAGTCTAATCTAAATAGTCCCTTGCTACCGTGCCTGAAATACTTGCCTCCTAAGTGACTCTAGATGGCCCAGGTGACAATGACCTTTCAGCACCACACTTTGTGACAGCGCTTTGGCCTCCTGTCTTGCTCATACCTCACCCAGCTACCAAAGGAACTCTCTTTGGAAGACAAATCAGTCTTGCCCACCCGTTTCTCCTACAGCTTCCTATTGCATATCCAGGATAAAACCTGAACTTACCTGCCTGGCATCTTTCCCTTCTATCCTCAGTTTCTGCAGTTCTTGTGCATTTCCATTTGGCTTTGGCCATCCCTGAATCATCCCTGTGTACTTGAGTCTCAAGGCCCCTTTCAGCCCTGTTTGGAAGTTCCCTACTGTGACTCTCTTTTTGTATGTGCCAAATCTGACCCTTTATCACTTTTATTCCTTTTTAAATTGATATTATTGAGCTATACATTTTTCTCTGCTCTTATCCCTGCCTCTCTCCTCCTCTTCAACCCTTTCCCATGGTCCCCATGCTCCCAATTTACTCAGGAGATCTTGTCTTTTTCTACTTCCTATGTAGATTAGATCCATGTGTGTCTCTCTTAGGGTCCGCATTGTTGTCTAGGTTCTCTGGGATTGTGATTTGTAGGCTGGTTTTCTTTGCTTTATGTTTAAAAACCACTTCTGAATGAGTACATATGATAATTGACTTTCTGGATTGGATTACCTCACTCAATATGATGTTTTCTAGTTCTATCCATTTGCCCTCAAATTTCAAGATGTCATTATTTTTTTCTGCTGTGTAGTACTCCATTGTGTAAATGTACCTCATTTTCCTCATCCATTCTTTGGCCAAGGGGCATTTAGGTTGTTTCCAGGTTCTGGCTATTCAAACAATGCTGCTATGAACATAGTTGAGCACATGTCCTTGTGGCACGATTGAGCATCCTTTGGATATATACCCAAAAGTGGTACTGCTGGGTCTTGATGAAGGTTGTTTCCTAATTTTCTGAGAGTTTGCCATACTGTTATCCAAAGGGGATGTACCAGTTTACACTTCCACCAGCAATGAAAAAGTGTTCCCCTTACTCCACATCCTCTCCAGCATAAACTGTCATCAGTGTTTTTTATCTTGGCCACTCTTACAGGTGTAAGATGGAATCTCAGAATGGTTTTAATTTGCATTTCTCTGATGACTAAGGATGTTTAATATTTCCTTAAGTGTCTTTCAACCATTTTAGATTGCTCTGTTGAGAGTTCTCTATTTAAGTCTGTATTTCATTTATTTTTATTGGATTATTTATTCTTTTGATGACTAAATTCTTGAGTTCTTTGTATAGTTTGGAGATCAGACCTCTGTCTGATGCCCCCACTGTGACTTTTACAGGTAGAAGATGACACTTAGTTATCACAAAGAACAAAAAAGAATAGTGAAGACTTCTGTGTAGTCTGTGTAGTCCTTATTTTGTATATTTGAAAGCCTTATGCAATTTAATAACTATACAGTGTAGTTCTTAGTCATTCTAATCTTACAGAGGTGAGGAAATGAAGTAGTTGATAAACTTGCTAATATTTAGTACACATTTAGTAGACAGCAGAGCTAGGTCATAGCCCGAGGAGTATATGCATCACTCTCTGCTCTATTATAATTATCAGAACATTGGGTCCATCACATCTCAGTTGTTTCCTGTCTTTCTTCGATTTTGCAGAAATCATTCATTTACTGTAGCCAGGCGGTGTCTGGCAGTCCCTGCACAGAACAGATGGTCAACAGTCAATGCATGTGTCCACAATTGTTTATGGAGTGGCCACATTTACAGCATATTGCTCAGATTTCATTCACCAAAACAACCCTTTGTATAGGTAGGGCATGTATTGTGAGTCCCCGTTCTGTAAGGGACCACAGTGTGGCCCAGTGAGCTCCTCCTGGTTGTAATGGACTGCAAAGGATAGACTGGAACTTCCTACCTACATCTGAGACTTTGTCCTCTGTGCCTTTGGTCCCAGATTCACACTAATAGTGGCCTGATCACTGCAGCCTGTGGAAGCCACCACTCCATAATAGATATATTAAAATGCACTTCACATTTCATGTCTAGCTAACTTTTTGTTGTAAAAACTTGGAATGTATTTTTTTCAAATTGAGTTTTTTAAACTTGCTGTATAAAATGGTTAATGGATCACTTCCCAGGAATTAGGTTGTTTTCACAGAAATCCTTGTAAACAGAATCCATGTCTCTAATGGTTTGGGATCATAGAAATATTTTATGAAGACAACATTTTAAATTGGAGGTGACATGTTTTTAGAACACAGTTGATGACTTATTTCAGTTGTGTTTTGTTGAGTTAATGTGTTGTTTTTTTTTTTAATGTCAGACTTGGTACTTTGGATTCTGAGAAGGTTCAAACCTCTAGTCACCATTTAATACCTTTTGCTGGATTTTATGAAGAAATTATACCATGTGTTTATTTTTTTATTTTTATGTTATTTTATGCGTATGTTTTTTTTTTTACTTGCATGTATGTTTGTTCACTACACGCATGCCTGATACCTGAGGAGGCCAGAAGAGGGAGTCAAACCTTCTGGAACTGCAGTTACAGATGGTTGTGAGCTGCCATTTAAGTGCTGGGAATAGAACCTGGGTCCTCTGAAAGAGCAGCCAGTACTCTTAACTGCTAAATCATCTCCCCAGCCCAGCAAGTATTATCTGGATTCAACCTGTAAGTGATTGATAATAAGGTCCAAAGGTCAGATGACAGCTGTGGGATGTGTTTTGAAAGGAGGAAAGATACTTTCAACTCTTTGGGGCACAGAAAATATAAAGCAAATCTGAGGTCCTCTGTTGTTGACGTGAGAGAGGAAGGGAGGAAAAACAAAGGTTTACAGATACACAATCTTCATTGCCAGTGCATGGTGAGGTTGGCATTCACCCTGCAGACCAAGGAAGCTTTGGGACCTTGAGCTGGGCAGTGGTCTGAACAAGAGAATGTTCTAAGCAGATTGATCTTTTGTTACATATGTTTATGTGTGCAATTTACATATGAGTATTCATGAAGGGTTGCACACATGTGCATGCAGGTGTGATTTATATGTGTGACTAAGCCAAAGGTCAACATGAGATGTCTACCTTGATCATTTCCACCTTGTTTGTTGGGATGGGTGGGTCTCTCAGTAAACCTGGAGTTTGTGGATTTAATTAGACCCACTGACCAATAAGCTTCAAGGATCTGTCTGTCTCGGGACCCTGGTGCTAAGTTACAGATGCTGTGCCAAGTTTTTGGGTGGGTTCTGGGGATCCAAATTCAAGTTGTCTTGCTTATGCAGCAGGCATACACTTTATGCTTGACCCATCTGTCCAGCATAAGCAGACTTTGGAGAGAGAAACCAAGAAGGAATGCGAATGTCTTCACATGGAGAGGAAAGGTCACAGCTTAGATTTGAATGTAATACTTGGCACTTTCTAGTGTTGTGGGAAAGTCTGGGGAGATCTCATGAAATTACCTGCTGTGCTCCGGGCCCTTCCTCAGGGATATTCTGTACCCTCAGCTTTATTTTTTACCATGTTAGCATTTCCGTGTTTGTCATGTGTAAAGCATGAATGGTGGTTTTCTGCAAACCCGACGATTGAGAAACAAGGTTTTTCCACTTTAAATCACATGTAAATTCAGTGACCAGTGCTCTGATGCAAACATTCTCCTGAACAGCAAGGGCAAATCATGATCAAGTCAAGCCAGTCCCAAAAGGGCACAATGCTACAATAAGGCCAGGTGAATACCAGGTCCACAAAATGACATAGAAAAAAAGTCTGCTTTTTGCTTTCGGGATATGGTCTGTCTTAGGATTTCCATTGCTGTGAAGAGACACCATGGCCAAGACAACTCTTTTGAGGATAGACATTTAATTAGGGTGGTTCACGTAAAGTTGAGATGTTCAAGCTATTATCATCCTGGAGGTATATGGTGATGTGCAGGCAAACACGGTGCTGTAGAAGTAGCTGGGGGTCCTACATCTTGCAGGCAACAGGAAGTGGTCTGAGACACTGGGAAGTATCTTGAGCATATGAAATCTCAAAGTCTGTCACTACAGTGACATACTTTCTCCAACAAGACCACACCTACTCCAACAAGGCCACACCTCCTATAGTGCCACTCCTTTTGGGAACCTTTTTTTTTCAAATCACCACAGGCTCCTTCCTAGAGAAAGAATTTATTTTAAAAATGCCCAACATACTAAAAGGGTATCTTTTCCCCCATTCTGCAATGGAATGCATAGGCATTTAGTGGACAAGGTACATTCTCTTTTGTGTTTGTCCTGATCCCCAAGTAGAAGGAGTCTAATGTTAGTGGTAAGATATCTGGAAAGTTCTTTGGCCACTTTTGTTAATGATCAGATCATCTTATATTAAGAAGAAAACATGGCATTTCCCTTCATCTGTGTCTCCCACGTTCTTGGGTACCAATGTCTTTCCTACCACTTACGTGTTATTGGTGAATGCAGGGTGTCTGCCTGATGGTTGGAGAAAGGCCCCAATGCCAGCCCACCTTCCAAAGTTCCAATATAAAGAATAGCCCTCCCGAGAGGACAGGGAGGTAGGGCCTGAAGTTAGAATCAGGTGCTCTTGGGTCCTGAAGTCATGCACCATTGTATGGACTTCAAAAGAAGCAGTATCTATCAGAAGGTCATGGGAAGCTCTCAGAAAAGGTGCATTCCCAGCTCAGAAATAGGGAGCACCTGGGCACGGGAACGCAGGAGAATAGATGTCCTTGGGAAAAATATGAACAAAAACAGAAGTCAAACAAAGCTACAGCAAGGAGTTCGTTGGAAGCTCGTGAGTGGACAGATAAGGCAGAACCAGAGGGCAGTCACCCTGAGCACAAGGCTGTACCAGTTGCCCTGTGTCTGGTTGGGAACAGGTTGACTGGAGAAGACCTGAGTGACTCCTCTATCATTGCACCGAAGACAGGCAGAAGGTCTATCAAAGTTCACAGGCTCCTGGGGGTGGCCAGGTGGTGAGTGACCTTGCTGTGGGTGATTTGTCTTCCCATAAAGCTTTGAGGCTTCAAACACATGCTTAGGGTCTTATTTGCAAAGGACATTTTCAGCTCCAGCATTTTCCACGAATGACTTTCCTGGATTGACAGAAACCTCACGTGATCTGCCGAGTGTTCTGCCCGACAGCAAGGGAGAGCAAGCTTCCTTTCTTCTCTTCCAGGGGCAGCCTGGGATGGCTGTAATGATTCAGCAGCACAGATTTTCAAAGAGAACAGACGTGGTTAAGCTCAGTCCTTGTTTTAATTAATCAGAGGCATGTCCTCCCGCCCCCGGCAATACGTCTAAACAATCCTGGCTCAACACGTAGTCCAAAGAGCTTTTCATATTTTTTTCCCTCTTTCTCTGAAGAGAGTCCAAAGCTCTCACTCAGTCAATAGTCAATTAGGATTTGAGTTAGAAGCCCGCATTGGGCTTTATAGAGGGCATCACTTGGATTTTTCCACACACCTTCATTTGTTACAGCAATAAAACTAATCTATCATTTCCCCCTAAAGAACACAGGGCTGATGCAGCCTAATTTAAATATTGTGCCAAATTATCAGGGTCTACTTCTTTATGGATTAACAAGAAATGACAGCAAGGGGTTAGAGCATCTCTCTCAGCTGCCCCTAGAAAAACTCTGTGTATTCATTTGGAGACTTCTATGGAAGTCTTTCCCAGTTACCATCCATTTTCGTATCCATACCCTTCTGCTTCTGGAGACCACTAGTCAACATTATCTTTGTCACTGAACTACAGTGTCAGGGAAAAGAGAGAAAAAGAGTCTTTGAGTCTAAGGATTAAAAACACAACCCCAGCAAAGATTTTCCACAATACTGCAACTTCAATCTCTAGAAAGTACAGCAATGTCTTTTTACTTGATTTCTACCAACTTAACTTGCTCCCTTGAAAGCCAGAGCCCTCCTGATGACAGTGATGTGAGAGACCTTGGCATTAACTTGGATTAGAGTTTACAATTGTTTTGTAAGCTCAAATCCAGAGCAGCAGTACATACCGCTGAAGTGAAGCAGATAATTTGAATTTACTTAGCATGTTCAGGCTACAGGAAAGCCCTTTGAAATGACACAGTGAAGCCCCTTCCTCTAATTTCGAAGTAATATTATGTCCAGTTGATCAAAAAGTACTATTTCTGTTATTTCATAAACATTTTGCCTATTAAATGAAGAAAATATTACCATGTCATTAAATATAAAATGTTGCTTTGCCTTCTAATTGACTTGATAGCAATTCATGTTATAAATGTATCATTACATATATATATATATATATGTAGTGTGTGTGTGTGTGTGTGTGTGTGTGTGTGTGTGTGTGTGTGTGTGTGTGTGTATTCCCTTGCATCTCCCTCCCCAGTACTGGGACCACAGGCACACACGGTTTCCACAGTGATTGGAATGAGAGCCCACGCTCCTGGGAATGCTAGACAAACACTGCCAGTTTTGCCTTCCCAGGGAGGCCATTTTATTGATGGAAGAAGCCATACCTTCCTTCTGCAATTGTTTGGGATTTCCCACAAGGAAAGAACTTTTACCACCTAAGACTAAAAAGCGACTCAAGCATTTTTCTACTACTTTTACTGTTTAATTTTTCATCTTTACATTTTGGGCTCATCTGAAATTTATATTGTAATCGATGGAGCTAATAAATCATAGAATGATTTCTTTTCTTTCTAAGAATTCTGATTAGTTTGAGGGTTTAATTATTTATTTATGTATTAAGACAGAGTTTCCTTAGATAGCCCAGACTGGCCTCAAACTTTTAATCTTCCTTCATACCTTCTTCAGCCTTCCAAAATATCAAAATGCCCCTGCCACCAACCTAAAGAAAATCTCTTCATTGATGGAGTTCCCCTTTGGACACAGCCACGAAGATGTCACTGCTGCCCTGTATGGCAAGTGTGGGCATCTAGCAGTATAAAGTTCCATGTATTATACTTCAGAATATCACTGAGCTTGTTTTACATTTTTTATCTTTTGAAAAAAAATATTATATATAAAGTTGTTTCATTCTGATTTTGATTAAGATTCAATTGCACCAATTTGTGTGTGTTTGTGTTTAGTGCTTGTGTATGTTTAATGATTGTATGTGTATATTTAGTAGTGTGTTTAGTGATGTGTGTGTGTTTGTATGTGTTTAGTGATGTCTGCGTGTGTGTGTACACGTGTGTGTGTGTGTGTGTGTGTGTGTGTGTGTGTGTGTGTGTATACCATGCTTGTATGCCCATCAGAAGACAACTTTTGGAAAATAAGAGTTTTTCCCTTCTATCTTGTTTACAGTCAGATCACCTCTTGGGTACTCCAGCCTGACTGGCTGATCAGTGCTTCTAAGTGATTCTCTTGTTCTCCTGCCCCCACCAAAGGAGAACTGGGGTTGCATGGCATGCCTCGCCCAGCTTTTTGGGTAGGTTGTGGATATGGAGCGCTTGGTTATCAGGCTCATAGTGAGAACTTTTACTCACTGAGCCAAGCTCCTCCAAACTTACACTGAAGCTGATGGCATGATGACATCCTGTCCCTCTATCCAGAAACCTCTGTGCTATTGGAAGTTGTTCATATGATTTATTTTCTTCTTGCAAGTTTTAAAGTCTTAAATGTTACTGTTAAAAGTGCCCTCAAGTAAAATACAATGCTTGTTAGATTATTCCCTCTTAACTAACTTACTGCTTTAACCAAAACTTTCTGTTCCTTCATCAAAACATAGAATCTGAGAGCTAATCACTGTTCCACTCCATCTGGACACATGCACCTCCCTGAGGTATATGCTTAGAATAATTGGACTTCCTGGGTCTGTTTAAGCTAGCTTTGGCAACTGCAATATAATTTCAGTAATTACAATTCCGTAACTCAATAAAATATTGCATAAACTAACGACATGAGTGGGAAAAGAAAGGAAAGCCTTTACATTAACAAGTCAACTGATTTGACCGCATTTAGAATGCCATTAAATCATAGCTGGTGGAGCTGGTAAAATCTTGGGGAGAAGGATTTTGGTGTGTTGGCGTCGGAGGGGCACAGACATAAAGCACAGCTCTCCATTGTCACCCCCTTGGGCTGGAGAGTTCCCCTAGACTTTTAGAACCCTCCTCTCAGGCCACATTGGGATTCGTGACTTTGATGCTGTAAAGAATTTCAGAGCAGCCAGCTTAGGGAGCAGGGTTGGTATTTAATGAAGATGTTTTCAATACAAGTTTAAGCGCAGGGTTAAGAGAAAGAGAGAGGTGATTGATTGGAAAAAAGATGAACATAAGAGTAGAAGTTTGGGCTTCTCAATGAAGAGTCATGAAAGTAAGAAATATCCAGTTATGGATATTTCAATGCATTGAGAGAATCTCAACACACACACACACACACACACACACACACACACACACGAGAGAGAGAGACAGAGAGAGAGAGAGACAGAGAGAGACAGAGAGAGAGAGCATTTGGCTGAGCTTAAAGTTTCTATCTTCAAAAAGTCGTTAAGAAAGTTACATGCGGGAGCTGGGGATGACTCAGTGGTCAAGAACACCTGCTGCTCTTGCAGAGGATGCAAGTTTCAGTTTCCAGTATCATTATGACTGCTCATAACTGTAACTCCAGTTCCTGGGGAGCTGACCTCTCTTTCAGCCTCCATGAACACCAGATCTACAAGTAGTCCCTCACATTCATGCAGGCAAAACCCTGTACACACGAAAATAAAAATAAACAAATCTTAAACTTAAATTCAACACTCCTATTTGCCGTTCTCGGGCTTATCTGATGAAAACACACAAGGTCATTCAGTCCTTCAGCTGGGGCCTTTGGTCCTCTCCTGTAGAATACCAGTGTATGAAGTGACTGTTAGCCTCCTGGCAGCCTCTATATGGCCTGGACCAGCGAATGTCAGTTGTTCGGAGATCTTGCTTGCAACCAGCAAAGTCTTCATTTGACCAGATTAGGGGCCCCATTCCCTTATTTGTCTCCGCAACTTCCATGCATCTTTTACCCTGCCTCTGGACAAATTGTTGCATAAAGTTTTGGCGTTCCCCCACTGTTTTAGGAGTGGCAGCTGGAAATTGTGAACTGTCTACTAAGGTTATTTTAAAGGCCATGAGTGAGCCCACCTGGAATAGCCAAACCTGCAACCAAAGCTCAAAAGTGAGTAAATATAACTTGTAAATAAACCTAGGCACTCATTACTTTAAGATTTACCTGCTTCAGTAAACCTATACAAAGCTATCTTAAAAAAAAATACCCCCATGATTGTTTTGGACAAGAAGAATGCCACCATTTTTTTTGTTTTCTTTAGAATATGCAAAATAGAAATTAAAAATATGTATCTAAAACCATAAGTTTTAAACAATGTTTAGCGTCTTTTTAAAATCACAACAAATAGAAATAATAGATTGTGTATGCTTACTATTGCCCATCATTCTGTTGGCTAACAGTTCTCTTTAGAATCAATTATGACAGGGCAGCATGTTGAATAAATGTAAAAAAAAATTAAAATCAGGACAATTTTGTTTAGTTATAGTTTAGAAATTTTTAAAAAATTGGAATATATGTTTAGTAAAAAGTGAAAATACTCCAAGAAAAGAGAATCTGATTTCTGTACTGACATCTAAATAACACATCCTATCCAGCCAGATGGCTCCAGAGTAAAGGTATTTGCCGCCAAGCAAATGACCTGAGTTTGGTCCCCAGGACACACATGGGCAGTGAGAACTAACTCCTAAAACTAAAGTTGTTCTCTCTAATTTGCACACGCATGCCATAGCAAGTCTGTACCCACCTCCCACAAAGTCAATAAATGTAAAAAAAAAAAATAAAGAAAATCTGTTGCATTATTCTATGTTTGAATCATTGAAATGAAAGCAACAAAATAAGAGACATCTGAGTTCTGAAAACAATCAAGTACCTGGTATGCTTAACTCCATTTTAATTTTATTGTTTGCCTCTTTCATGAAGACTTTGTGCACAAAGGAAAATGTATTCAGACTCTAAACAAAAGCTACATATTCAGAAGGCAGAATTCTACGTTCTTATAACTATGTAAGCCCAGCCAACAAGCCATGTAATCTTTTGTGATCTAGACTTTTCTCAGTTTGGTGATATTTTCCACTCACACACCTACATAGGAAAGTGACATATTAGCCCCATGTGCCACTAATGCTCTTCTTACTGCTTCCCATATTCCTTAGCAATGGAGAATATCCAACTCATCAGAAATTTTCCATCTATCATTTATATCATTATTAAGGATGTTCTCTCAGGCCAGGCAGTGACTGCCTTTGATCCAACACCTGGAGGTAGAGGCAGGCAGATCTCTGCATTCAAGACCAGCCTGGTCTACAAAGCAAGTTCCAGGACAGCCTAGCTACACAGAGACACTCTGGCCTGGTAGGAAAAAAAATAAAACAGTATTCTCTCTCCCTCAGGTGTGATGTGAAGCTTAAAATTATACTCTTATATTAGGATCTGGCAGTAAAATTTACATCACCAAAACTGATGGATGTCCCTGCCACCACACACATTGGTTGCTGTGACCTCTGCTGGACAAACCTGGAATGGGCTGCACATTGAGAAGCCTTTGGTTTGAACGGGACCTCAGTAATTCCATTCTATTCATTCTTACCAGATAGATTCAATATCAAATATCTTGGGAAGTGCTAAACTTGTAGGTTGGGGCTGTTGACATAGAAATGGTTTTACAACTTTCCAAGTAGACCCTTGAATGGTTTACTTCACAGTACACTAGCATTTATTCAAATGGCTTTAAAAAATGCTAAGTTGCATGCCAAGAGGGTCAACAGCATGTAGAGCTCCAAGTAACAACAAGAAGCAATAATTCAACCTTTCTTTTTAACTGTATTCTTTGACATATAGCATATCTATAGATCACACACACACATACACACACACACACACACACACACACACAAGGGACCTTGTGTTTCTTTTGTATATGAATAGAGATAGATCAAGTATGATCTCTCAACAAGGGACAGATGGGTCTATTTGCTGTTCTGCTAAGTCTTTATGCAAGGGTGAGGCCATATTACAGCCAGCCATCCAGTGAAGGAGAAGGTAACAGGGTTATGATGGGACTGCTACGAATAGACCAGAACTCTTGGGAAAGGCAAAAAGGCTATCTCCAAGGAAACACAAGTGGGATTTTGTAACTGCAAGCGGAGGGAGAGGGATAGAGGATGATATCAAAAAATGACTTAGTCACAAAGGTACCAGAGGTCACTAGAGTCAGATTGAAGGGTTTCAAAGGCTGCAAGAAGCCCTGTTGACCCAAGACAGGACAGTGTGGACATGGTAAGGAGAGTGACTGAAAAGGCCTGAAACTCACCAAGGGTAAATTTAGAATAAATTTAGAATACTGATACAGAAAAAGCCCCATACCACAGGCCATTTGGGAAGATGAAGAAAAATCTTACATATTCCAAAACCTAATGAGTCATGGGAGGAAGCCCTGCTTTTTCCTTCAGTTCCTTAGGAGATACTTAAGGTAGACCAGATAACCTCTTTATAGATCCTATGACATTACATAGAAGAAATGTCAAAATTGGAATATTTCTCTTTTGTACCTCCTAACATAGCAATAGTACTGGGCAGCAGGGATGCTCACCAGCATCCTGTCACAATAAAATCTCCGTACTCTGTATCTTCTGATGAAATCACATGGCCTACTTATTGGGCTTGCCAGGAAATTGGGCCCAGCTCACTCATCTAGGTATACTCAAGAATGGGCAATAGCAGGAGAGATGAGCACACCAAATACCAAATGTAGATTAAAAATCAGGAACATTTAGGCTACAGGAATTTCTCCCAAATAAAATATCTGGTCTCTTCAACAATAGCAACAAGAAGAGAGAGACTAATTTGTGACATAGTTTATTGCTATTTTAATTGTTTGCTTGTTTCCAGTGTAGGACTGAGGGGTAGTGGAATCTCAGAGACAGAAAGAGGATCCACAAGCCTGGGCAGATGGCTGGGGAAATGAAAGCGCTTGCTGTACTTGACTTCAAAATCTATATTGTGGTGAGCACCCTGTCCTCATCCCAGCACTGCAGAGACAGAGACAAGAAACAAGATCTCTAGGACTTACTGGTCAGCCAGTCCCGCCAACTCAGAGAAGAGCTCCTGGTGCAGTGAGAGATAGTGTATCAAAATGTAAGGCTGGAAACGATTAAGTGCCTCTCTTTCATACATATGTGTACCTACATGAACATGTGCCCCTCAACATGTACACACACACAGAGCTTGTGTTGGTGTTGACTTTTTAATGCCAACTTGACACAAGCTAGTGTTGATGGAGAGGAGCGAGCCTCAATTAAGAAAATTTCTCCACAAGATCAACCAGTAGGCAAGTCTATTAGAGCATTTTCTTTACTTATGATTGATGTGGGGGAGTGTCCCAGGCCATTGTGGATGGAGACACCCCTGAGCTGGTAGTCCTGCATTCTATAAGAAAGCCTGCTGAGCAAGCCATGATAAGCAAGCAAGTAAGTAGCACCCCTCCATGGCCTCTGTATCAACTCCTGCCTCCAGATTCCTACATTGCTTTAGTTTCTGTCTTAACTTCTTCAAGATGAACAGTAATGTAGAAGTGTCAGACAAATAAACCCTTTGCTCCCCAAGTTTCTTTGGTTATAGTTTTTGTCATAACAATAAAAACCCTAACTAAGTAAGATACAGCACATACCCGCCAGTACCCAAAAAGAACAGGAAAGACCTGCCCCAAAGCTTCCATATTATTTTCAGCATCAAAGAACTCAGAGATGTAAAAAAGGTTAAAAATTAGGAAATGAACTCAGCTCCTGTTATTCCTTTTAAAAGTTTATGTGCATATGTGTGCCTACTTATAGATCTATGAACCACATGCATATAGGAGCTCTTGGGAGCTAGAAGAGAGGATTTATCTCCTGGAACTGGAGTATATTTGTGAGCCACCACATGAGTGCTGGGTATCAAACCTGGATCCTCTGCAAAAACATAAATGTTCTTAACTGCTGAGCCATCACTCCAGACCAACTACTAATACCTTTGAATATATTATGATTCAGATTATATTTCTCGAAATACAGAAATAAGACAGAACGAGGATGTAGCCCAGTGTTAAGGTCCTTGCCTAGTACATGCAGAATGCCTGGGTTTGGACGCAGTATTGTATAAAGAACAAACTTTTCAGTTGCTGTAGAAAAAAATACTAGTGACCAAGGCAACATAAAATAGCGTTCAATGTGGGGCTGACACTTCCAGAGGATTAGTGTTCATGCTTATGATGGCAGAGGCACGGCAGCAGGCAGGCAGGCACAGCACTGGAGCCATAGTGGAGAGCTCCTACCTCATCCACGAGCACAAGGTGGGAGAGAGCTCGCTGGGAATGGTTTGGGCTTTTGAAACTCCAAAGCTTGCCCCGTGACTCATCTCCTCCAATATGGCCACACCTTTTCCAGCAAGGCTACACTTCCTAATCCTTCCCAAGCAATTTCACCAGGTAAGTGACAAGTATTCCAATATACGACCCTACAGGGCCATTTCCATTTAAAGTACTGCAGATAGTATAATCAACAGAGAAATCACAGCATGACCATGAATCATGCTCAGTAGCTTTGCTCCTCTGTTCTTACTTGTAAATAAAGAATAAGGAATATCACCTTAGGCTTAATGTTGATTTTTTGCACTCACTGCAATGATTATAGTATTTAGGTGATTAACTCCTTTTAATTTACTAGGAGTCACTTGTCTCCTAAGGAAGATCCTTCTTGACAAAAATACCTGCTAATGTCGTCACAGTTCACAAAAAAAATCATTGGAAGATAGTTTTCCATTGGAATACAGACAAGAGATCTTCATTTACCAAAGCCTGATATTGTCACAATACCTGATGATGAGCTGTCATTTTTATTTCAAACACATTTGCCATGGGCTTTAAAAGGAACATGTTTCGTAGTAGATAGGAAGAAATGGCTTCTCCATCAGCAATCTGGGCTTGTGTGTCAAAATTTTAGTTCAGAAGCATAGCCATGTTTATATCAGTGTGTCTTGTCATGTATAGAATTTTAGTTCAGAAGCATAGCCATGCTTATATCAGTGTGTCTTGTCATGTATAGAATTCTAGTTCAGAAGCATAGCCATGTTTACCTCAGCGTGTCTTGTCATGTATAGAATTCTAGTTCAGAAGCATAGCCATGTTTACCTCGGCGTGTCTTGCCATGTATGTTAGGAAGACTGCACAACTGTTGTAATTCCAAGCAAGGGTTGTGTCTGAAGAATATGGTGGGGATGTTGGATCCTGGTCAGGGGTAAGGGTCCTAAAGTTACATCCTAAATGTACTTCCTTGATCTTGACCTTGACCCAAGACATATCCAGTTTCCTCCCTATAAAATGAAGAATCTATCTGCCTTGGAAAATGTCTTTTGAGACATGTGTTAAATGAGAAAATCTAAGCATTTCAGTATCATATTGCCAGACCCATCACTGGCATGCAATAGAAACTACATGATTATTATTGTTAATATGATTAAATGGATAATTGGAGTGGTCATGTGGGAAGTTAAACACATAGTTGTGATATACAATTAAAATCAGGAATATCTTGACGCATTTCACATTAGACTAAATGAAGAAAATCTTCACTCCAAAATGCTTAGGGCCGACTTTGGAAAACAGCTCCCTAGGTTCTCATCACTTACCACTTGGATGATCTCCAGCACCTTAGCTGACTTCTTCCTGTCTCTGTTTCCTTATTGGAAAGTTGAAAAAAGCTAAAGCTGATGGCTCTGGAGATTTCAGTAAGAACATCTGCACCACACTCTTCAACAAATGCTCTAGCCCTGACCATGGCTAATGTTGGTTCTTAACGTCGCCAAGTCCGAATGTCAGAATGGTGCTCTGTGACCCATGATGAATGAGATGCCAGATAGATCTTGTTTAGTGGATAAGCTATCCCAAACATCACAGTGTATTTCAAATAGGATTCTTTACTTGGGCACAGCGTAAATGCATTTTAATGTTTGGTTTTAATCTAAGGCTGTATAATCTCTGCATTTGGACTGAAGCCTTAGAAGGAAGTTCCAGGACAACATTCTCAGTAAGTTACTGATTGCTTCAGTTAGACAAAATGAGAACCATGGGAATAAAATTCATGGACGTATTTGTGAAAAAGAAAATTGTGGTTGGCAGACATGATTCCAAAACATCTTCTCGATGAAGTCCCAGAAGTAGAAAAGGAAGCCAGGTGCTGCGAAGGGTTTGCCTCTTACTTCTCTTGCGAGGGCTGTTCTGTAGATGGTTGACTGCATGACAGATAGAAGCTCTCAGGAGAGTTCTGGAAGATGGGGCTTGTGCCAAGCACACCCCAGGGCAGGTGACTGTGTCATGTCCTGCCTTATCACCAGGAGGAAAGGAGTGAGAGCCAGGCCTGGCAAGCCTCCTGTTGTTTGAGTCATGCTTCCTCCTGACACCTCGCTTGCTGACTGGTGCCTGAAAGGAAGGTAGAGGCAGCTCAGAGGAGCTGTGTGCTGACGTGAAGGGCTATGGAAAAAGGAAAAAGTGACGGAGCTATAAATTTGAGAATCTCATTTGCTCCCTGGAGATTGGGACTGGACGAAATACTCCAGAGTGGGTGGTGTTTTAGATGAATGTGTACAGAGCAGAGAAATTACTGGCACGATGTGCCTGACTCTGCTGTGATTTTCCACCTGGGTAAAGGTACCAGAAAGGTTGAGGAGTCATCGAGATAGCTAGATATACACATAGAGATCTACGTATTTAAAATCGAAGGGGCTTTCTCTCAGTCCACAAATAATTGTCAGCTCTTAAGTTTTCAATTATTGTTTTCTATGAGGCAGCTTTGCTGGTCAGGCTATTAAGTGTCTGTATCAAAGTGTGAAATTATTTTCTTAAGAAATGTTAATTGTCTTAGTTTTGGTTTGCCAACCAGCTCTAGGAACTTGGGTATTTAACTTAGGTATTATATATTTGCCATCTGTTTATGAGAGAGTATAATCTTCCATATAGGAAAAAACTTACGGGAGCACGCACGCGCACACACACACATGCACACAGACACATGCACACATGTGCACACACACACATGCACACACGAGCACACACACATGAACGCACACATACACACATGAGTATATACATTCTGAGGAGGGGAAAAGATTATTTTTTCCTTTCAGGAAAAATTCCTAAAAATAGACATATGAGAATTAGAAAAAGCTGATTTCCATTTGTGTAATTATGAGGACATAGCATGCACGTTAGGCTGTGCATTGAGGGGCTGTAATTGTCTCCTCATTTTTAAATATTGCGAAAATGACTGATTTAAGCTGTCTCATCTCTTTGTCTTTAACGTCCTGTAATAATATTGTGGAGGGTGTGTGTGTCCTCCTCACAAAGAGCTGATGTTTCATAGACAATTTCGTTTTATACACAAGCATCCATATGCATTTGAAATAAGGGGTAATTGTTGTCCCCATGTAAGTGAATGGAAAACTTCAGGCCCTGAGAGGTTAAATGGGAACTCCGCGGCTTGCACTACACACTAATGGCAATCCTGATGAGGGTAATTAGTTCTCTGTAGCTTGTGAAGCTTCTGTGTGCATTATCTAATATAATCTTTATCAGAAGCCTATTCTGGATCCACTCACTGGGCCGCACTCAATATAATCCAGTGCAAAACTGAGCTCATCGGCCCTGCCTGTCCCCTGAACACAAGCTTCTGCCCCTCCCACTCATCTCAGCCAATGGCCTCCCAGGCACCTGATAACTCAGGCTGGGAACCTCAGTGGTTATGGTTAAACAAGGCTCCCTGTCATCCAGGCCTGATTCAGCATCCGGGTATCTTCCACACACTTGTCTTCCCTGATGCACCCCCAAAGCCATGCACACCAGCGGCTCATGTCTTGGTCCTCATGTTCTTGCTTTCTTGGTGCACTCTAGATCCCTCTCCTAGACATCTTCACCTCTGCACCCAGTGCAGGGTTTATCCGTCTGTGTGGACTCTGTGGAGAGGCGTACCTCTTCAAGGCATTCAGGCCCTGGATGGTGTTCTCACTCCTCCACCCCCACACCCTCTCATTAATGTTCCCTCTCATCACAGCCCTGTCCTATAGACTCCTCTAACAGGGACACACAGGGCCTTTCACCTTTGTTCCACTTTTTCTCACCCATTGGTTTTCGCATGTCATTTCTGCTTGAAAAACCGGAACCGTTCCCTTCCTTGCAAATGCTAGTTCTCACTCAAAGCTTTCCTGGGCAAATGCTGAAGGTCATTTGTCTCCCTGGCATCATTAGCATTTGTCATCTGTCTCCATAATCCTCCGAATATAGCTGTGCCATTGAACCAGCCAGTTAATTATAGTGATATCCTTATGTGGACTTTCTATCTGCCTACCTCTACATGTAGCTCCTCCAGAGAAGGGCGTTCTCTTTTCTCCTTCCTATTTGAGAGTCTGGAGCAAATCAGGTAATAAAGATGGTTGATCATAAAGGCAATGCTTTGATAGACTGGTTATTTAAGAAGAGGCCTTTTATTTTAGGACAAGGTCAGTCTGTCACCTAGAACTCCAGTATCTAAGAAGTTCCTTGTACACGCAAAATGATAATTCTTGAATGGCCTATCCCAAGTACTTTCCTAAGGACTTTGTAAGTATTGACCCTGTTAATTATACACTGCTTTGGTTTTCTTCCCAAGATGATTATGCAACGTCCCTTATAACACAGTGGAAAAATCTTTATAACCACACAATGGAAAGAGAGTGCATTTTAATGGAAAGAGAGTGAGATTTTAACCTAGAATCTGTGCCCTTAACCTGTGCACTTTATGCTCAGAAATTTCACCCTTTTGAGCGATTTGGCACAGAGATTTAATACAAGTTTCACAGATTCCTAGTAGCCATGGAAGGGTTCCTCAATAACGAGCAATCCCAGCACTGATGATTGGCCTGCACCTCTGGATTCCCAATGCTCTTTTTCAGTGTTACCTGGTGTACCCTGAGTCTGTCTGGCCTCCCAATTTTGACTTTTTTATGTAACTTCTGGAAACCCAGCCTTGCCCCTTCAGAACACACCAGGCTGCCAGCCTCGGCCAGATCAGGAGGTTGGCACACATCTCCAAGCAGCCTGGTCATTGAGGCCAAAAGTGCCCAGAGTGAACAAAACCAGCCTCCAGGTGGAGCCAAGGAGAGCCCCAGCCCCAGCCCTGCCTCTTCTAGAGTCACAGAGGCTGACCTCTTATCAGTAACCAAGAGGGACATTGGTTTCCAAAAGATGTCCGTCCGTGTAACCATTCCCTTGTGGCAGCTTGAACATGTCTAGTTTGGAGGCTGTTTCATTAAGGCTTCCTTATCTCTTTCCTTGAATTGGAAAAGGGAAATTCATTGTGGGCCAAAAGCACTGTGAGTGGCAGGACTTGGACTCGAGAGTACTATGTGTAGTTGTCACAGGCCTACATTTTACAGACAAAGAGCCAAGAATACCACAAAAGGGGCAAATCTTCTGGCCAATCCAGCTCAGCTGAGAACTGGAGATACAGTTCTGTACACTGGTATTTCATTCCTTTGTCTCCTCTCTGCTCTGTGGTCCTTCGAGTGTGAATACAGTCTGTTCCTTGGCAGTGTCCTCAGACTCTGGCATGGAGCCATTGGATAATTCACTGTGAAACAAGATGCAGGGGAGTTCACAAGGTCATAAGAAAATACTGTCAAGAGGCAGGAGCACCGCGTAGCTCAAGCCAGGACTCAGGGGCCAGTTCCTATGGTTTTTGGAAGATATACGCAGCTGTTTAACAAGTACCCTAGAAAATAGGTCCTCTGAGTGGACTTGCCAGGTTCCCAAAGAGCAGTCAGAAGCTTCCATTGGTGCAGCTGGAAGAGACTGGCTATGGCCATATGCTCTCCTCCTTTTTGGACTGTCTTTCACAGAGCTGATGCAGTGCCTAACAAATTATCAATGTTTTGGTTTCCTTGTTTTGCCCTCTGTTTATGGACCATGGGACTGGGAAGAATTGGGCAGTTGATCAGCATAAGATGAAAGAAGCCTAGCTTGGCAGTTCAGTGTGAGTATTTATCCCAGCTGGGCCACGTACAAGCCACGTGAGCCTGGGGAAGTTGCTTCATTTCATTGAAACTTCAGTTAGTGGATAGAATGGTATCTCTGTAGCAAAGTTCTCCATAAGAATTAAATCTATATTGTTGAGCACAGTGGGGCATACCTTTAAGATCCAGAAACTAAGGAAGCTGAGGCAATGGATTCATTTGAGTCCTGGAGTTTGAGAGCAGGTGGGAAATCATAGTGAGACATTGTCTCATCTAAAGAATTAAAAACTAAATATATATCAATACCTATCATAAAGAATAGAAAGAGATGGATATACCAGTGTAACTACAACTACTCTTTTACTTAGAAGAGGTGCTTCATGGCACTTGGATGTGCTGGAATGGGGTAAGATTTCGCCCTTCACTGTGAAGTCTGAGCCACAAGGGTAGTTTGGAAATTGGGGCTGAGCGTCTAGGTATCCTTGTCACATGGAGACAGTCTCACAAGCTACATCCTGAGGAAGTCGACCACTACGGTGCCATCTGATGGACAATTGTGCCCTGGCTTCTCCCTTTTTTCAAAAGAAATTTCTGGGATTTGTCTCAAAGCCCAAGCCATTTTTTTATTTTCAGAATTTTCTCCGGAGCCTTCCATACCACCAACCCCACCCACAAACTCCCAACAGAGCACACAGATATCTTCTGTCTAAATCTTATCTAATTTGCTCAGCCTTTGTCTCTGCCCTGTTGATTAACTCTTGGCTCCAGAGACAGACAGCTCTTGCTACCTTTATACTTCCCTGTGTCTAAAATGGACTTGATATTAAATATAAACTTTTGCTTGTGTATGTTTGAGCTAATTCAAGCTTGAAAGATCCAGGTCCCATGTCACTTCCACAGAAAGACATTTCCCTTAGCCTGCATCCTAGCGTCTCACTGGTAGGGTCCTTTGTAATTCAGTGTAATTTCTTTCCCTATTTTATTTCATTATCCGTGTCCTCCATCAGACCTTGGACTTGGACAAGGACCCAGTCCTGTTGCCTTGGCCCCTGACATAAAGCAGAAAAGAAAGTAAGGAAATGTTCCAGGAATATTTATGATTGGCACAGTGCTTATGTGGAGATCAGAAGGCAGCTAGTGGGAGTCAGTTGACTCTCTCCACTCTGGAGGTGCTGGGGTTACAACCTAGGCAGTAGGGCTTGGCATCAAGTGCCTTTCCTTGCTGAGCCATCTTGCAGGTTCCAACAACAGTTTGTGTTAGTTTCTCTCGTTGTCTATTTGGGTCTGAATTAGTTTGATCGTGTAGTCACCATCTTGAGGACAGTGGGAATGTCTGGCTCATCTTGCAAATAGATGTGTTAACAGCCATATTTTTTTTTTCATCTTGGTTGTGCAGTGGACCTCTCCTGGAGCAGATAAAAAAAAAACCAGAAGAAAAAGTACAGCTGAAGACCTCCCTAGGCGGGTACAAGGTGCCTGTAAGGTTAAGAAAGGCTGGGTTAACCAGGAGGTGCTCAGTACCCTGAATCAGTTAGTAGTAAATCTCACCATGGGAAAGGTGCCTAAGTAGATGCATAATAAATAAGGAAAGGAGACACGAAAGAAAAAAGACACTAGTGTCTTTGGATCGAGTCACCTAGTAAGCTTTACTCCCCTAGTAATGCAAAATGTTTTACAAAAATAGTTGAATATAAACAGTTATCCTTCCTTTTTTGCTTTTAATTCTTTTAGACATTGTCAAGTCCAGATTCACACTAGGAAACTGTGCTTCCCTGAAATACTGTGAGTGTGTTTTCATGAGCATCCCGGCACAAGGAAGGATGAAGTTCTCTGCTGTAAACACTGCACGGCTCAGTATTGCTTCTCTGTGATTCCCCTGTACCTTTGTGAAGCCTGTGTGCCTGCTCCCTCTCTCAGAAGATAACCCAAACTGGCTTGCATGGTTTGTAGTCACCTGGTGCAAATACACGAAAATAAAGGAGCTAGTGCTTAATATACATGGTCCCATATTTCATATAAAGAATGCCAATTACATGTTCAGTAATGAAAATGTGCCTAGGAGAATGTGTTTGTGTCATTTTTCCCACACGATGTCATCAAAAGAGTTGAATTTGAAAATTTTATGATTAACTAGATGGAAACAGGGTTTTGAAAGTTCAAATAAATTTTGGCATTTGCACGGAATTTCTGGATTTGAGATACTAATCTCTCTTCTGTCTCTCAACTATCTGAAGTGGCTGTTGTATCTACCCTTTCTATTTTTTAACTGGATGTAGTACCTACTGGGAGAAGTGGATTTTCTATTTTATTTTTATGCAACTAAAGACATGCACTCGTGTGTGTTTTTCCCATTTCAAAGCCTATTTATTGCGTGGATATTTATGAAACTGATTTGGATTTTGAATTGTTTTAAAGAACTTCCAAAAGTTAAACTATGTGGTATCTCTGTGTCATTGCACCTTGTAGTTTATATTCCAAACAATGACATATTTCTTTAAATACCGTCCCATCTTCCAAGAAAATAGGCAATTGAAGTCAAATCCCATGTTTGAAGCCTGATAAGAGGTTACCTTACGATGCTACCCATGAGAGGCACCACATATTTGTTTGAGTTGTGATAGAGAATACTGCAGTCTCTTCTCTGAGTTTCTTTAAATGACAAGGAATTAAATACATATTTGATCTTGTCAGGAAGACTGCCCAAGTGGGGCTGTAAAGTTAATTTGATCACAGTGCCAGTTTCTTCTGTAAATACTTGGTGATCTCAGATTGGGTCCAGTCCTACATTATGTGACAAACTGATATCATTGTATGTAAGATTCAGCTTACTATGTGCCATTGATCATGACTTAAGTGATCCAGACAAGAAAGGAAAAATGTGAAGAGACTTTTGGTGGTTGTAACTTAGAAAAGATGGAGGTCAAGGCTTTGGCCAGTGTCTAACTCCAAAGTTGGTACATGTAACACTATGACCTTGCTTCTATTGTAGAAACCAGCACAGAAGACTCAAGATCTAGTCCTCGTATCCCATAACCAATGTGTGGTGGGTAGTAGCCATCAAGTCCTCTTTGTAAAGCACCTGTTCCAAAAGTAGACCACACTTCAAGTCTGCCTATTAATAGATAGCTCATTACTAATTCCCATCTGGTAAATAGGCAGGTGGAAACCGCCGGCCTGCTCCTTTTATGGGGCATTGAGGTATAAACTTTAAGATGTCCCAAAGTCAGTGTTTCATATTAGAAGGAAAGACCGCATTTAACCTATATATCATTTATAGGCATCCTGCTCATATTTATGTGATCCAAAGGCTCATATTTAAGATGTTACTTATTTATTTCTTATTTTTGGCAGTTCTGGGAATCAAGCTCATTCACACTTTGCAGGCAATCTACTAACTGAGCTACAGTCTCTGCCCTAGACGTACAGACTTCTGAACAACGTTTCTTTTAATTTACACTTCTGAGTTCTGTTGTAGAATATTATTTTAAGAAGTGTTACATGTGTTTATGCAGTGGAACATTTGTTCAGCGATGCAAAGATGTGTTGCATCCCTTTATGTTCCTTTTCTAGAACTCTGTGAAGCTGTGTTACTTTGCCTGTCTAAAACATCTGATGGTCTAATAAAGAGCTCAATGGCCAATAGCAAGGCAGGAGAAAGGATGGGTGGAACTGGCAGATAGAGAGAATAAAGAGGAGAAAAAATATGGGAGAAGGAAGAAAGGGCAAGAGAACAAGGAACAAGAACACAAGGGGCCAGGCACCCAGTCACACAGTCACCCAGCCACACACCCACACAACCACACAGCCAGACACAGAAGGAAAGAAAAGGTTTATAGAAATAGAGAAAAGTCCAGAGGCAAAAGATAGATGGGATAACAGGTTAAGAAAAGCTGGCTAGAAACAAGCCAAGCTGAGGCCTGGCACTTATAAGAAAGAATATGGTTCTGTGTGTGTTTATTTGAGAGCTGGGTGGCAGACCCCCCAAAAGAGCAAAGAACTAAAGAGTAAAAAACACACCCCAAAATATGAATCATTAATAAAGACTTTAGTAAGAGAAAATGTGTTCTATATCATTTCTTTTCTCCATGTAATTTAAATTTATATTTTATACATTTTAAAATCATATCATACTATATCCATGCTTCAGAAACTTTTTTCTTTCCTGAAAAATATTTTTGTACTAACTAAAATAGTTTTTGCAAAAACAACCATACACAGAATTCCAGTAGAAAAACACGAGAAAAAGCATGTTCTTTTCACAAGGAAGAGCATGGTGGGAGGAAAGTGAACCAGGACTCAGTTTCTCTGTTTTCCTGGTGCCTCTCTGGGGAATCCTCCAGCACTACAGGTTCCACTGAGGGGCCCAGGTAGGAAACCCTTGTTCCTTTATATCAATGAGGATTTTATTTTACAATATGCCAGCCCAAATCCCACATCTTTCAGAGCCCCTCCAGGATACAGGGCGTATTCAAGGAACCCACAGTCAAAACCACTAAAACTCCTATTTGCTAGAAGTCTAAGAAGAGCAGAAAATTCTATGCAGTCTGCTCCATGTTTAGACTCTGTCCTAATATCAGACACTAAAAGGGAATTGGAAAAGGCTTGAAGGGTAGCTCAACTGGTAAAGGAATTGCCGCAGGAGTGCAAGGTCCCAAGTCTGGTCACCAGCACCCATATAAAAAGTCTGGCATGGTTAATTATTCTTGTATTTCCAGTGCTGAGGAGGCAGGATAGGATTCCTGGGGCTCACTGGACAGCCAGTCTAGCCTAATTGGTGAGCCTCAGGACCCAGTCTCAAAAAACAAGGAAGGCGGAGAGTTTGCAAAGAAAGATACCTGAGATTGACTGCTGATCTACACATACACATATGCACGTGTGCACACACACACGCATACATGCATACATACATATGCATATACATGCACACTCATACTTGCATGCATGCACACATATATATGCAGGTACCAGGACACATACTTATGCACGCACACATGCATGCACACACAGACACAAGCACACAGAGAGACAATTTGGAGTGTTTCTTGTTTCTTGTTTTTTCCTTAATTCTATATATACAGATATGTAACAAATGCCCCCTACCTACAGGAAGCAATTTTTCCAAAAATGAACAAGAAACTGTTGTTGCTGTTATTGTTTAGAGGGGGGGAGGTCTCTTCATTCCACCCAAGCAGAGATGCATCCTCAGCCAGCATGAAGCAGATGGCCCCTTTCTCCTCTGCCTTTTTGTTTCAAAGCTGTGAGGCTGGGAGAGTTTCTAGCCGTCTCCGTAGTTGGCTTCATCCATCATGCGTGGCAACGCCTCGGCGGCAGCAGCTTGTCTCCTTCCATTGCGATCCGAAGATAACGGACTCAGCAAAGATCTGTGTTTTCGCATCAGAAGCTGATGACGAGCGGGGTCTGGAGAGAGAGCATTAATAGATTCTTCCCCTCCCTCTGTTCCTTCATCCTGCTAGTAGCAAGTGTACTGCAAGAGGGAATTTATGACTGCAGGTGAGCGCTCTACTCCAGAGGCGAAATTTATTCTCTGCAGTGTCCTCTGATGCAATGAAGTCGCATTCCTGGCCACATTTTATGTTGTCTAAGGTAGTGGCACCGTCTTTTCTCACAAACATTCCCAAGATGTAGCCACAGAGTGTCTGGATTCTGCTTTAACTTTGATGTTATTACACTATATTATAATGTATATACATATAAATATGTGTGTATGTATATATAAGCTTTGACTAGGTTTTCTGTGAGGATAATGCCACTTACCTTAAGGGTGCTTAGCACAAATCACTCCTTTAAGAAGTCTGCATGACTTGCTGATTCATAGCCTTTGCTGCCCAATGAGGTCACCTGGGATAGACTTTAAAATTAAGGGGTTGAGAAGATGGCTTAGAGCAATGGTTCTCAACCTTCCTAATGCTGCAACCCCTTAATACGGATCCTCATTTGTGGTGACTCCCAACCATAAAATTATTTTCGTTGCTACTTCATAACTGTATTTTTTACTATTATGAATTATAATGTAATTATCTATGTTTTCCAATAGTCTTAGGTAACCTCTGTGACCCCAGAGGTTGAGAACCACTGGTTTAGAGGCAAAAGTATTCACCATGCAAGTTTAAAGACTTAGGTTCAGATCTCTGAGCGCACACAAAAACTGGACAGGTATGCCAGATGCCTGTAATACCAATACTCAGAAGGCAGGGATCTAAGATAAGATCCCCAGGGAACCTAGCCAGCCAGACCAGCCAAACGCGTAAGCTCTATGTTCAGTGAGAGACCCTGCCTCAAGTAAAATGGAAAGTGATTACGAAAGACACCTGACATCAACTTTGGGGGTTCCTCCCAACATATACATGGATGCATATACACATGTGCACACATGTGGACAGTGCTGGGAAGATCTATAATTTGAATGAGAGTTTGTGAAGGTAATAAGGATAGATTGGATGAGAGAAATGCCTTTTAGTGTCTGTGGCCCAGATTTGGACGAGAGGCTCACATACATGAGCAAAGGCATATGCCTTTTCCTAAGGTAAGAATGATCTAATCAGGTCTCTGCAGAACAAGTTCAGTCTTATCTTAGGACTTAGGTCTGGACCAACTGCACCTAACCATTCAATGTGAAAATTGCATCACAAGAAAGGCCATACGCTGAAAGAACCCATTCATGGAGCGTGTTTAGCTGCCTCGTCGGTTTCTACTATAAGGGGATGGTGTTCACTAAGTGGATGCCTGAGGTTTCTAATTAACTTAACTAGCCTCTCTTCGCTAGTCCTTTCCCTGATTAACTCTTCTAAGGAAGCACACAGGGCAAGGAGAATAAAGACACATTTTCAGCATCCCCTCTTTGGGCTCCAAGTGTAGCCGAGGGGGAAGGAGATGGTTAGCTGACTACTGAGGCTAAAGTGGGTCAGGAGGAAGCTTTGGGCTCTGATGGGGTTGAGGGTGCCCTTTCTGTTGAAGAAGATTCTGGTTTGTAAAAAATACCAAAACCCAGAAAGACAGCCTTCGTGACTTACAGCGGGCTTAGAGGACTGAAGGTGGTTTTAAAAGATGAGCAAGAATTGAATCTTTCCAAAGCTATCAAAGATGAAGACCCATAAAATGTTAGATCTTTATCTACTACTACCGTGTGAAGATGTGTGTCCTCTCCTGAACTGGAAGCTGTAATGCCCAGTGATGGGACTTTGACAGAGCCAAGCACAGGTGACACAGAAGCAGAGGAAAGGGAAGAAATGTCTGTAGAGAAGGGGCCCTTGTTTGTTGATGATGGCCTGACTATTGGGCAGAGTGTTCCAACCCTGTGGGAGGTGAAATCTCAGAGTCTCCCTTGATTTCTCTTGTGTTCATTCGTTCTCCTTCTTCTCAGGAGGAGCTTATGCTCTTCTGCTCTGGCATGGGGAAATGTAGCTATCAGAAAGTGTTCGTGGAGTAGAAAGCCTGCAGACCTAACAGTACCTCCCCAAAGACTTGGCCTGCTGTTGTGCAGTCCCTGAGGGGATCATCCCATCAGCATCCAGACCCACACGAAGACAGGCTCTGGGGTTGAGCTTCCCAGAAATGGTCACTCATTCCCTGTCATTCAGTCTTCACAAAAACTTGACTCATGGGTGAATTGATAATAGTAACCACGCTGATTCTTGTTGTTGGTTTGTTTTGTGGGAGATGGTTTTGTTAAAAGGCCACAGTGGCCTCAAACTCATGGAAATCCTCCTGCTCCAGCCTCACTCACTCTGAGATCACAGATATGAGCTATGTGCCTAGTTTCCTAATCAAATTTTTTTTATGTCAAGAAACCAAGGCCTAAGAATGTACCAGTCTGGTGCATATTTAGACCATTATATCAAATCTCTAAGATTTTAATAAGCCATTATTATTTTCTTAATGCTTAGTGCTCTTATAACAAACACTGTACTACAGCACCTCTCCATGGCCATCTGATTCAGTTTTATATGGAGATCAAACACTAGAATACATGACCTTAAAGACTAATATGCAATCAATACAAATGGGAATGACAGAGACTGTGATTAAGTGGATAACACTTAAATCAGCAAGATGATATCAATGGAAGTTGAAGTAAAATGTAGTTATGATGTGGGATGCCCTTCTGTATATATGTTGCTTTTATTGGTTAATGAATAAATCTGCTTTGACCTATGGCAGGGCAGAATATAGTTCAACTTAAAGATATATACAGAGAGAGCAAGCAGAATCTGGGAGATGCCATGTAGTTGCTGAAGGAGAAAGACGCCACCAGAACCTTACTGCACTTGTCAGTAGGACTGGATCCACAGTTGTCAATGTTCAACTCCAACTGGATAATCAGATTAAAATAAGAAGTCCTAAGCTTAGTTAGTATAGAGGTAACTTTTAAGATTGAACTGGTATAGTGTTAGATGTTACTTAAAAACATATGGAGACCTAGTATGGCTCCTGTCTTGCAAACATATAATCAGAAAGTTAAAAGGTTATGGATATGCAAGAACAACACCTTTGCCCTGCAAGTATACTGTAAATGTGTTTAACTTTTATACAGATGCTAATAACTGAAGTTTGTAAAGAAGCTAAAAGCTATGGCAAAGGCCACTATCACAATGGTCATTTGAGCATTTGCTCAGTTCCTTGTCAATCAACCTGCCCTAAACACCCAATAAAAGTAAACACCCAGTGGAAGTAGCTGAT
This sequence comes from Arvicola amphibius, assembly GCF_903992535.2. Classification (NCBI taxonomy): domain Eukaryota; kingdom Metazoa; phylum Chordata; class Mammalia; order Rodentia; family Cricetidae; genus Arvicola; species Arvicola amphibius. Next base: position 47,407,389 of record NC_052058.2, read on the forward strand.
GAATGCCATAATAGGAAGGTTTGATGGGGGCTGCTACACACATGGAAGCAAGAAATAATGGTATAATGATAATGGTGGCCAGAGCTAACTCTGCTACGTGAGATTAGTCCCGTGACTTCCAATTGATTCTCCAACCACCAACCTCGTCTACAGGCAGTGAACTTCTGTGGGGGGCAGAAATCCAGTTCTCAGACAGAAGCAAACATGTTGAAAGGGTTGTCAGTTGCCCTAGTGGCAAGGCAGAAAGGCTTGGCCTTTATCAGTGAGGGTGCACAGCTGCTGCCTGTCCCTGACACATAGGACAGTCATGTGCTCTAGATGATTTTTTTTATGCTCTGTGAACTTCATCTCCCTCCTTTGTAAAATGTCTTTCTGGGTGCATTGGATTAGCGTGAAGATGAAGGGAAATGGGATAAGATGGAGGGTTGTTCTGCGAGTTTCTGGTAATGATTACCCCGAATGGCAAGATGAGGTAACTTCTGTCACCAGCAGGAGCCACGGGGCCCCTGTTTCCTGGACCATTAGTGTCAGCATGGTTGTTTCAGTACATCCAGGGCTCCTGGTTCTCCCCATTATTAGGAAATCTCTTGGTGAAAAGTACATTTATTTTTTAAAAGGTCAGCTAATGTGGTCATTGATCAGCAATCTGAGTCAATAACACAGCTACTCAAAAGAATTACTTTCAGGTTCATTTGTAGAGTTGTTAAAATATCTGGGCTAGAGTGTCCATCCTATGGCAATACACACATGATAGCATAGGGATGGGGGTCCACAGGGCCTTGAGTGAAAGGACAGACCCCATCAGTTTTTCACCAGGGAGGGGACCACAGGCAAAGCAAACCACTTTCTTATCCTCAATCATCCATAAGATGGGTACTTAGCTTATGGGTCTCCTGAGGATTAGATGATAGCACTTAGCTATGGCACCATTATAGCTCCCAATAAAAATAAGCTTACATATTGTGCAGACTCCAACATGTGCTTGAAAAGTAGCAGTCCTGACCTGGTTTCCTTACGTCTTTACCAATGGGAGACATGTTTACCAAAGGCTTCTTGAAAGAACGTGGTAGGGACAATATTGTATTTCCAGTTATGAGAGAGAGTTGTTGCTCTTGGTGCAGGGGCTGCCAAATCAAAGAATGGACTCTCCTGTTCTACAATGCGTTGACTGATCTTGTCTGCCATCAAATTACCTCCCGGGTTGTAGGATGTCATATCAAGCCTCCCATCAGAACCATTCACAGGCCATCAGTGGATGTGAAATTTTTGGCACCCAGCAACAGCTGAGGTGTATTTTTAAGTACTCCGTCTGGCAGCTCAGCAGAAAAGGAGAAAGAAAGAAAGAATAGGCTACCGCCAGCAGACTTCCTTCCAGCAAATGTTTCTTCCCTACAACCTGTCTACCCCTTTCAAGGAAAGAATAGGTGGAGACATGCTACACCAAACATGAGTAGTCATGTTACCTAGCAACCAGGAGTTGGGTTGTAAGCTAGACATGCCTGCTTCTGGAAGCACAAAGCAAGGATGCAAAGTGACACTTCCTGGAAGTATCACTTGCTCTAGGAACAGGAGCATCTAGGTCCCAGTGGCTTTCATGGACAGTTTGGAAAGATGCTGATGTCCCCTCTGTTTCTGAGCTTGCTTTCTGCGGCTCAGGACAGAGAGGGAGGGCTGGCATTTACAGACATGGCTAGCACAGGTGGCTTTTCTCAATCCACTCTCTGCCCTTCCAGACTCGCTGACCCTTTAAAATGGCTTTTATTTTGAGACCATTCTAGATTTGGATGAAGTTGTTTTTTTAAAAAAAGAAAAATACCCAGAAAGATCTAAGACACCCATTAGCCATTTTCTCCTAGTGGCAATAGCTTGCAGAGTTGCTACACCTCATCACAACCAAGAAGTAGGCATCAATAGGAACCTCATTGATGCCAGCTTTGCCTGCACTGTGCCACCAAGGTTCAGGAGAAAAGACATCTGTTCTCTTGGTGGAATAAAAGGAATTTCTTTCTCTCTTTCTGGATGGCTTTGATTGCTGTAGACGTAGCCAAGAGCAAAAGTCTCCCTATCTCAGAGGTCTGTCCGTGCCTCCGCTTACACCGCCCTCCTTCCTCATTGTCTTTCTCCCTCAACTTCACCATTTGCTCTGCCACCTGACTGGAAGACTTGGGACATAGCAGGGTCGCATTGAGATTTAGGATCCAGTCCAGCAGCTCATGTTTCAGTTCCCCTAAGTCCACGTCCTTTGTGCGTTTGACTGCTAAAGGCTAAATCCTCTGAGGTCAAAGAGCTTGAAATGCCAGCAGCTACTCTCCTGATATTTTCATTGCTGCTAAAACTTCCAGCCTACGGGTGTGGTTCTGTGTGTCTCCCAGTGAAGGTGGGTACGGGGACATGGCATCCCCACCAGGAAAGACGTTGTTTGCCTGACGGAGTTGTTTTGTGAGTTGGGTAACACTGTGGCCGCAGCAACAATGCCACCGCTTAAGCGGGAAAAGCTTCAGGTTTGCCTCTGAACAACCAGAGAGTCAGCCTGGCATCAACCAGCTCAATGCCAAATGACCTCACCTTTTGGAACCACCTTTTCTTCCTGTCTGCTGCAGGAATTCCTATCACCAGTAGCCTTTATGTTACCGCCCACTTGGGTGTGGCCTCATACTATATACGCCTATGTAAAGCACGCAGCCGGCCTCTTTCCTGGCTGCAGGGTTCTGTTGTGTTCCCCTTTCCAACAGAGGATTGTGATCTGTGAGTCTACCTTTAAATAAATAACCTTCTATTGTACTCATTTCTGAGCTAGTGTGGGATTTCTTTTAAGCATCCTTCTTCACCTGTTGACAAAATCAGACACACACACACACACACACACACACACACAGAGTTCTTTGTGGATGTCTGCATGAACACCTATACGCATAAGGGCCCCCGTCTCTTGCGAGCCAGCTTTATCCCACGGCAGCCTTCTTCTGAGACGGGCTTCTTCTGCTCGTTGTCTTTAGCATGTGTACGTAGGAGAGAATGTGGGAGAAAGAAGCACAAGGAAACAAATGTTCTTAGAAGAACTGCAAAGAGCCTCTCATTAGAGAAGCAAATTAAAATATTTCAGTCCCCAGGCTATTTTCTTTAAATACATCAAATTACATCAGCTCTTGATAGAAAACTAAAGTGCAGCTTTTATAAAATTATCTTTTTTTTAAAAAACGTACTGATGTATTTCACTTGTGCTATAAGCATTAAAAAGAAAAATACACTAAATATTATTTTTTTTGCCACTAAAGAGGCTCTTTTTTTTTTGATAAGAAGCCCAGGTATAAACCTGAGGGGTTGTTTTAATAATCTTCAGCATCCTAGACTTACCGACATCAAGTGTAACATTGATTTTATTAGTTTTTTCCAGTCTCCTTCCCTGCCCTAACTTCCACCATTCTTCCCCCCTCTGAGAAACCTTAGATATTCAGCTCTGACCCCTTCAGACGGAAGGTGCCGTTGAGTCCAAGCTTCCACAAGTGGGGCAGTAGGCTCCATTTTTAGCAGGTGATGTTGAACGTGCATACGTTCTAAAAACCTCAGCAGCCTCACTTTTCCATGAAAAGCTTGCCGACTTTGAAATATGCATGTATATCAGGATTTGGGGGACTTGCCTTTTCAACCTTGGATGGCATCTTGAGCTTGGCTCTGTGTCCTCCTAATGCGAGATTATTTCAGACCATTCTCCCACTGTGTGTTATATAATGTCTGCAAAGTACAGAAGCAGGATGGAGAGGCAGGCAGGAGCCAGACTAGAAAAGCCCTCGGTGTTCCCCAGGGCTGCTTTCTCCCCTCCCTCCCGCTCCCACAAGAATCCAGCAGAGGGGAGATTCATGTTTACAAGGAAGCTATTTATTGATTTAGCAATTTGGTCAAGGAGTATGGTTAGGGTTTTACTCTTAGCAGCTCAAGTATGCCTGTTGGCTTAAGCCAGAGTGGCTACGTTAGTGTTGCTGCAAAGTGCCCACTCAGTCTGTGACTATTGACTCTCTCTAAAGGTAATGTATATTCGTCGGGAAAGGGGCAGATCAAATGCCATGTGGTCCTCATGTGTGGCAGAGAAACATGTATGTTTCTCATGTATGCACTCCAAAGTTCCTGATCCCCAGTGGCCGAGATTCTAGGCTCATTATCACAACCATGACAACTGACTTCCTAATCCACAAACTCAGCCCCTGCCCAGAGTTTATTTCTCTGCCTGAAAACAAACGTCTAATAAGGAAAGAAAATGTCTCACAGTGTTCCTGTATCTAATAAGCAGATTAATAGGTCAAACCCAGGCTTGAGTGATGAGAAATTTGTCATTGTCTTGGTATATATTCATTACTTATTTACTCAAGTCTTGCTTTGTCTTAAACTTGATGTTTAAGTCTGCACCTGGGAATAAGAGGCGTTCGTTCCCCACCCTTGTAGAACCTTCATTTAACACAGAAGACAGATGCTGGATTAATAATTTAATGTTTAAAGAAACCTCTAAAAGGAACTAGTAAGAACGGAGTGATAGGCAGAATTACAAGAGTGACCCCGATGACTCTTTCTCTCACGCAGACCTCACTGCTTTGCTTGAGGGTAGAGCCGGTAAATGTTAGCTATCGATCTCTTGAGTGTGTTCAGTTTTATGGCCCAGTCATCCCGATGGTCCTGGTCTAATTATAAGAATCCTTTAAAAGCAACATGTTTTCTCCAGCTGTGACCACAAGGAATGTCTGAGGAATGCCAGTCTTAGGAGGGATTCCAGGCAGATTAATACCTAGAGAGTACAGGAGCCATGAGATGAATGCCGGTGTGGGGAGGAGGGGGCCTCCAGATCCTGAGTGGGTGTGGTCTCTGGCTGACACACTCATTGTATAACATGCTGAACCCTCCTCACACCTGAGTGCAGTTGGAAGTGAGTTCTTCCAAAGTAAGTGTCAGCCCTGGCTATCACCTGAACTCAACCTTGTCAGGTGTCCGTGGGTTGAACCTGGCATGCCCCAAAAGCATATACTGAATTGCTGACCTCCTGGTCCCTGCGGTTGTATCTGTTGTCATAGGAAGAAGGTTCTCTGCAGATTTAATAAAGCTAGGATGAGGTGTTAGGATAGAGCCTCAATCTAGCATGAATGGTGCCAATGTGAGGAGACTGATTTTGATGCAGACACAAGGGAGGGAAATATCACATGAAGATGCCCAGACACCAAGACGGGCAGAGGCATGTGAAGTGGAGACGGGATTAGCACTATGTTGCTGCAAGGCTAGTGCATAAGGTTACTGGATTCTGGGAGGGCCAAGGGAGATTTTGGGAAGATTTTTCTCCTATAAAAATGCATAGTCACCATGATTTGCCATCATTTCCACATTCCGCATAGTAGCTGCCTCTGCTTTCTTGTTGAGGTTAGCACAGAAAATTCTGGACTAACTTAATACAGGATTGTATTCCTGGGATAGTGATTCTGGCCTGATCCCTGAACCATCTGTACCACAGGCAGCCATTGTTTCTCTCACTACAGTCTGCATGTGTGTGCACATGTGTCTGCGTATACATGCAAGCTTCAGGGCACCTTAAGACCTCTTCCTTTCAATGATCCATTGGAAGCACTCACAGCACAGGAAACCCATGAAGAGTCCAGGAGAGTCCATGGGACAGCATCCCTGTAATCTCCAAGGGAAGCCACAGGGCATTTCTCTCTTCTAAGGTAGCATGTGACACACACGCAGAATATGGCTAAGCAGGGCTCACACACGCCTTTATCTATAAGGTTTTCTTCACATGAGGATGGAGTGCCCACGTGACTGATGTTCTGTGGTCAGTGTCAGGCTCAGGTCTCCCTTAACTCCATGGTTATGTTGGGACAAATACTCTGGCAGGGCTCAAGCTCCAGATTCTTCCTCACCCCAAACCTGGAGGGACAGTTCACCGTCTCCTTGGAATATGAAAAGCTTAAGTATCTCACATCTGCTGAATGAGCCTTTTCATGGACCTCAGAGAGAAAGCGGGAGCAGATTGTCATCGAATATCATCATCTTGGAGTTATAGCCAAAACAATAAAAATAATTTTGTAATGCCTTTTTATGTTTCTTGATGTAGTGGTTTAGACAATGTAAATTCACACTGGAAAAAAAAAGCCTGTGAATGTGTTTGAGAACATTCCCCCACTTAATGCTGATAATTGACATCTATTCAACTGAGCAGATATAAGCGCACAGTTCACTGCATGCTGGCAAATGTGTGCACTCACACAGAGTTCGTGCTTCCTTCAAGACGGAGACTATTTTGACCTATCAACCAAGTTCCCACCCACCCTTTCAGAGCCAGGCTCTCCCCAGCCATCAGCACTGTTTCCTAAAGCCAATCACTGTCCTTACCAAGAGCTTTCACCAAGAGTTAATCTTAGGAGCCAAAGAGGGAACTCCATTGGCAATGTGTTTGATATTCAAGCACGACCTGAGTTTGATCACCGGAACCCACATAAAAAACAAACAACAACAACAACAAAAATGCCCATGGTAGCTTGTGACCTTGGTACTCGGGAGAGGAAGACAGGCAGAGCCTTGGGCTCACTGGCTGGCCTACTTAGAGAACTGCATGTCAGAGGGAGGCACATCTCAAAAGGCAAGCTGACAGTATGGAGTGTGCCTGAGGAACAACATGCAGAGTTGATCTCTGCTCTCCGCACCCACATACATGTACCCGCATGAACACGCACATGCGCATACATGCAAGACTTGACTAAAAATGATGTAAAATGTCCATAAACTCGTGAGGTGCCACTGTATTGTATGTGCCAGCAATTTGGTTCCTTTCCCTTGACCCTTAAGTAACATAATTATTTGATTGTGCCTATAACACAATTTATCCATTTTGCTTTTTATGGACATTTGAATGTTTCTAGCTTAGCTCTATAGAATAAAGTTACTGTGTGTGTTTTTATGCAAGTGTTTGGTGAACATATTTAAAAACAAAACAGTGAGTTTCATTGTGACATTTCCATACATGAGAATAACATACTTTGATCGGGATTATCCCTTGTTTGTCCTGCATATCCTGCTTCCTCCTCCCCCAATGCCTTTTTTATACTAGTCACTCATTCCTTTTCCTTCGTAGGCAGGGGTGGAGGGGGTGTAAGCATGTATAAGTGTGTTTCATTGCTGCAGAGGCCAGAGGAGGCTGTCACGTGTCCCGTTCTATCATTTGCCTTATGATCTTGAAACAGTCTCTCACTGAACGGGGAGCTAGGCTGGCAGCTAGACAGCCTGGTGAGCCTTGCTGTTCTTTTTCCGGCGTGGTGTGTATCGCGGAGTCGGAGGAAGGGAGACCTAGGACTCGACCACGTGCGTGGGAGGATTGTTTATTAAGGGAAGGGGGTGCTCCACAGTGCGGGAGGGACGGGTCGAGGGAGGGAGGAAAAAGGGAGAGAAAGATAAAGAGAAAAGAAAGAGAGAGAGAACACATGGCGGGGTTTTTAACTTTTAAAGGGGCATGGTGTTCCTGGGAAATGTAGTTTTTCGGTCCAGCGGGGTGAAACTGATCCTCCTGGGAGGTGTGGTCCTCATCCCATGAGAATCACAAGCCTCCCACCGTTTCCCTCTCAGAGTCCCATGGCTAGAGGCACGAAACCACACGGAACTTCTCAGGTGGGAGCCTGAGATTGAACTAAGATCCTCATGTTTGTGCAGAAATTGTCATTAACCACTAAGTCATGTCTTAAACCCCTCGTGTATTTTTTTTCTATATTACACCGATGAGAAAACAATACTTTTCAATTTTAAGTCTAGCTTCCTTTAAATGTTTTCCACTTCTGTCTTTTTCCCGAAAATGACATTCTCTCCTCTATGATTTCTTCCACTGTGCGTATGGACAAAGTTTTCTTGTTTGTTTCTTGTTGTTGTTTTGGTTTGGTTTGGTTTCGGTTTTTTCGAGACAGGGTTTCTCTGTAGCTTTAGAGCCTGTCCTGGAACTAGCTCTTGTAGACCAAACTGGCCTTGGACTCACAGAGATCCACCTGCCTCTGCCTCCCAAGTGGGATTAAAGGCGTGCGCCACCACTGCCCCGCTCAGACAAGGTTTTCTTTATCCACACACCTGTTGGTGGCCACTGTACTCATTCTATGTCTTGACTTTTATGAAGCACCATGGTAAATACAAGTGCATTTTTGTGATGTGATGGCTTTTCCCTTCTCCTCCATCTTGAACTGATAGAGCTTAATCATATGATATTTCAATTTAGCATGTTCTAAGGAGCCTCCGTGTTGATACCCACAGTGACTGCACTAATTTCCACTCCTACTGTCAGTGAGTGAGCATTTTAAGAGTTCATTTCCCCTTCTCATCTTTGCCAGCATTTTATCTGTATATGCATCTTACTGGAGTAAGATACAATGTCAGTATAGTTCCAATTTGAATTTTCCTGATGATCGGAGATAGTTAGCATGTTTATGCATTGTTAGCCGTTTGTACTTTCCGGGGACTTGCTTTCTAAGACTCAGTCTTGACACATAGCCAGGGCCAGCCTGGAACTGTCTACTATAGTCCAAGCTGACTCAAGCTCATGGCAATATTCTGCCGTGGCCTCCTGAGTCCTGGGATTATAGGCATAAACAACTACTCTCGGCTTTGTAATTAATTTTCCAAAATGTCTATGGAGTTTTTTGCTGACTTATTGACTGCATCATTTGTTCTCCTGTTGTTTTAATTTAGGTGTTTATGTATTTTGTACATTAATCCTGTTAAAGTAATAAGTGGCAAAGATTTTTTTCCTCCTATTCTGTAGCCTGTGTCTCAATTTTTAAATGTTTTCCTTTGGAAGCCTCAAAGATTCAGACTTTGCATTAAGGTCTCTGATCCTTATTGGACTGATTTTTTTTTTTTTTACAGGATGAATTACAGAGATCTAATGTATGCTTCCACATTGAAATTGCTAGTTTTTCCAAGGACCATTTGTTAAAGAGGTTGTATTTTCTCTAACATGTGTTTCTTAGCACTTTTGCTAAGAATCATATGGAAGTAACAGCATGCATTTATTTCTGGATTCCCTACTTCATTGGTCTGCATATCTGTTTCTGTGCCAGGATCGTGCTATTTTGGTTACTATGGCTTGGTAGTGTAATTTGAAGTATTTGGATGCCTTCAGCATTGCTCTTTCTATACAGGACCTCACATTGGCTCTTCAGGTTTGGATGTCTTTTTCAAAGTCTTCCTTTTGTGTTTCTAGGTTTTATTACAGAGACCTTCACTTTCGTGTTTAGATTTATTCCTAGGTTTTTCTTATTTTCATGATATTTTTCTCAGGATACTGGAAGGTAAAAAAAAAAAACAACTACTGATTTTTATATGTTGCTGAATTGCCAGTAATATAAATTGGTGCAGCTACTGTCCAGTCATGATGGAATATCTGGATTGCATCATCTGCAAATAGGGTTAACTTGACTCTTTCTTCTCTATTTGTATACTGTTTTTTTTTTTTCATTTGCTGTATGCCTGTGGCTAAAAATTCAGACATTACACTGAATAAGAATTGTGGTCTTTGCCTTATTTCTATTGCTGTGATAAAGACCATGACCAAACACAATTTTGAGGAAAAAGAGTTTATTTCAGCTTGCAGCCTATAGTCTGTTTCAGCTTTTATGAAGGAAAATCATGGCAGGAACTCAAGGCAGGAACTGAAATAGAGACATGGAGAAGTGTCACTTGCTGACCTTCCTCTCCCTGTCTTGCTCAGGGTGCTTTTTCATATAACCCTGGACCACTTACCTGGGAGAAGCACCATCCATCGTGAGCTCTGCTGGTCCACATCAATCATTAGTCAAGAAAATGGCCCCAGAGACTTGCCTCCATGCCATCTGATGGAGGCAATTCCTTAACTGGCATCCCCTCTCCTGGGTGACTCTGGCTTGTGTTAAGCTGACAAACAACTAAACAGCACAAAGGGTGACAATCGTTAGCCCATGTCAAACAGCACAAAGGGTGACAATCGTTAGCCCATGTCAAACAGCACAAAGGGCGACAATCGTTAGCCCATGTCAATTCTGAATTTAGAGAAAAAGCTTTCAGCTTTCCCATTTCGGTATGATGTTTGTTATAAATGGCTTTTGTTCTGTTCAGATATGATCCTTCTATCTTAGTCTGTTTACAGATTTCATCATGGAGATTTTGCCTTTTCTGTGTTCATTGAGATGATCATGTGATTTTATTATTGATTCTCTTAATGCCACCCTATGTTTAGTGATTTGTGCATGTTCAACTGTTCTTGCATCCCTGGCATGAAACCAACTTGATCATGGTATATGATCCTCTTAACCTGTTGTTTAATTAATTTCATAATTCATTTTTTTGTGTATGCTCATCAGAGATTTTGTTGTTTCTGTTTGTGCCCTTTTGGGGGATTTGGATAGCCAGGTTTTCAAGGAGATACACTGATAACCCCTGTTCATTGCTGATTCTGTTCATTTGGGCTTTTTCCCTTCTCATTTAACTCATAATTTTACAGTTTCATTGGTCTTTGTTTCCTTGGTCTTTGTGTTCTTTTTTTATATTCATCTTAAATTTCAGCACTGGTCTTTATGATTCATCTCCATCCTCTGGATTTTGGATTGACTTGTTCTTATTTTTCTAAGGCCTTGGGATCTATCTCTCATGAGGGAAATAATCAAAGTCGCTCTTATTTTTGATTGTAGTCACCAATAACTATAAAGTTAAGAGGATATTCTAAGAACTACCTCATTCTGTCCTATTAACTCTGCTTTGTTTCCATTTTTACTTGGTAGGATTTTAAACCCCTCGCCCCACTTCTTCAAATACCTACCAATCATTCAGAAGTTTATTATTAAATCAGAGGTAGTAGCAAATGCTTATAATCCTAATAACCAAGAGGATAAAGAATGAAGGTGACCATGAGTTTAAGGTACTCTTTTTTTTTTTTTTTTTTTTTTTTTTTTTTTTTTTTTTTTTTTTTTTTTTGGTTTTTCAAGACAGGGTTTCCCTGTAGTTTCTAGAGCCTGTCCTGGAACTAGCTCTTGTAGACCAGGCTGGCCTCGAACTCAGAGATCCGCCTGCCTTTGCCTCCGAGTGCTGGGATTAAAGGCATGCGCCACCACCGCCCGGCTAAGGTACTCTTAGTGTAAGGTACAGGCCAGCTTGGGATCCAGACAGAGACATTGTCTCAAAACAAAATTAAATGATTATTGTTCAGTCTGAAAGTGTTTTCATTGTTTCTAAAGTTTCCCTTGATGTTAATTTTTTGCTTCATTCCATTTTGATCTGGTAAGATATGAGAAATCATTTCTTTTTATTGTATTTGGTAAGGTATGTTTTAATGGTATATAATAGGATGTGTTTTAGACACAGTTCATGAGATAATGAAAAGAACATTTATTCTGTAGTAGTTGGGCTGTGCATCTTAAGACCATTTGATCTATGCTGCAGTTTAAATCTGAAGTTTCGTTATGTTTCTGGACTAGATTACTTCTGCGCTAGAGAAAGTGTGGTATTGAAGTCACTTGCTATGTTACATAGGGACATACCTTTCATTCTGCCTGCTTACTCCAGTTGTGTTTGTTTTCCACGACTGAATGCACTATCATTTGCTTATAAATGTGCTTATAATCCTATCTTTTTATTTACTGTTTCATCTACCACTATGTATAGATCTTTTTTAATCTTTTGTGACCTATTGGGATTGAAATATACTTTGTCAGATATGAGCAGAGCTATTGTGCTTAATTCTGAGTTCCGTTTGCTTAGGATACAATTTTCTGTTCTTTTACTTTCAGTCTAGGCTCGTCTTTGCTGGTGGGGTGTGTATGTTGCAGGCAACAAACAGTTAAATCTCAGTTCTTAATTCAATAAGCAAGACTGTGACAAAATTGGAAAATTAGCATTTACATCTAGGGTCATAATGGGAAACTGTACTTATTACTGTCATTTTCTTTCATTTTTATGATGTTCTGCTCTTTCCTAATTCATTATTTGATCTTCTAGTGAGATTTCTTTTTTCCTCTGTTTTCCTAGTTGTGATCATTTTTTCTTCTGTATAAGCCTACGCCTTCTGCAATGCTACTTAGTAACCACGAGTTGCCTTATCTTTTGTTTACCTTTGAAGATTTTTATCTTTCTTTTGATTCTGAAAGACAGGTTTACCAGGTTCTCAGTTACTTCCTTTTAGATCTGGGTACGTAATTCCAAGGTCCCTGAACTTTAAACTTCTCTTGAGAAATCTACTGATGTTTTGATGTCTTTGATCTTATAAGTGAGTTGACATATCAGCATCTTTTTGTATCCAGACAATAAGTGTGATATGATGTTGGGTGGTTATTTTATAGTCATGTCTATTTGGGTTCTAAAGACCTGCTTTACCTTAATGTTCATATCTTTGCCAGCCATTGGTGAGGTTGCTAAAGAGGTTTTCTATGTCTTTAGTCTATACCTTAGCACCTTCTGCATTGAAACTTAAATAACCTTAATCTTTTAATTGTGTCATAGAGGTCTTGTATGGTCTGTTCATAAATATGTTCTTAAGATTTTATTCTTTTATATCTATTACAGGCTTAATGTTCTTGCTTATCAACTTTGTCTTAAGTCCATTAAAATGACTTATGCCATATGATTTTGTCAGTGGGAGTAGTTCAAGACTAGAACTAATCTGAATGACTTTCAAGTTCTCTGTTTAGTATTGTAAGACAATATGGAATCTGACTTCCTTTGGCTAGAGTTTACATCTAATATATTAGCTCCTTCGATCCCCAGAAACATCTTAACTCAGTGCTCTGTTGTATTCTATGATTTTTTTCAGGTCCCCAAGTGAAGCTCACATGAAGAATGAGCAACAAACTCTGTTAGGAAGAGGGGACATACTGTGTAACATGTTTTAAATTGCCTATACGCATGGCTTTTTGAGGTCTAACCTCTGCATAAAATTGGGAGCGTTCCATGTGCCAGCCCTTTTTCTCTGAATATCAGTGCTAAAGAGAAAATAAGCCGTACCTTTTCTAGGTCTTTGACCTGAATTTCACTACATATAATGTTTACACAACTTTCTTCATGACATTTCACTCTGGCCGTACTGAAATGTATGATAGGTGCTGGCAGGAACCTTGTGACAGTGCTTGCTATGCTTCATGGAAAGGGACAAGGGAGTAGTGACTTATCTATCCAAGGGAACAAACATGTGTGTCATCGTGCCAAGATGTCTTCTTAGTATAGTGTTACTGTTTTTCTGTTGCTTGCCAAGGGTTCTGGCAAGCAACGACGCACTGCACACCATCAAGTTCCCATGAGTACAGACTGTGTTTCTGCTCTCTTCTGTGGATGCCACTTTCTTTCCTGTGACTCTCCCTCTTTGCCTTTTTGTACTGCTCCCTTCTGGCCCACTGCCTGGCCATGGCAGGCTCAGCACTGTAATGTTATTTCTTACCTCTTGTTCGGATAACCAGAGTGAGCCTCTCGTAGTCCATATAGTGTCACACTTCAGCGCATCCCTTCAGCCTTCCATCCTGGGGAGTTATTATCTTCTTGCTGTTCTGATTCTCAGATGCTCAGAAGTCAAAAGAATAAAGCTTCTTCCTTCTAATCTAGCATCTTAGCTCCTCCTATTTTATTTCTCATCGACAAATAGGTGGGGTGAAGTTCTCTCTTCTAATGTAGCAGAGGTAAATTTTACAAACTGTCGTGCAGAGCGCCCATGCATTTGCATCTTCTAGAAAAGCCTGAGACATACAGTTCAGTCACATCCTCTCCAGCATTGTATATCTATCTTCTCCCTTACTCCAGTGTCTGTGTACTGATATCTCCAGTCATTTCATTTTCATTTTCCTAATGGCTAGTGATGAAGATGCTTATTGCCCGTCCATTCCTCTCTGTCAAGTGCCTGTTTAAGCCTTTCCCATATTTTACACGTTGGATTGCTTGACTTTTTATTATTGCTTTGTAAGAACATTTCAGCTTTTCCTGAAAAGATTCTGATACAGTAAGGTCCTCTCTATAACTCTGATACAGACATGTTCAAGGCCTAGTATATTAGTTGGTATGTTAATAATTTGCTAAGACTGCTGGTGTAATTTGGCAGTGATAAGTTGCATTTTTTGTAACCTAAATCCTTTCCTGAAAATGATTTATGTTGCCAAGGGATCCATTAGATGAATGGCGCCCAGTGGGTGCTTGTCTTCTGTCTGCACTTACTCTGAATTTTACCATTACACTTTAGCTAGAACATTCTCTAGAGTTAGACAACCAGATATGCGCCAAATACCAAGTATTATCGTAGTTATGAAAGAGCCTTCAGCAATATCCTGTGTCATATTTCATCCCCCCAGAGGAAAATGTGGTCCTGTAAACATTTGAACTTAGAAGTCCACATATAATCTGCACATCTTTCCAGTAAAGTTGCTTTGAAATCTTGCACCGTGGGTTAATGCTTCTGTGTAACAGTTTATGTAGCAGACAGCTTTCCTGACCCAAATGCTATCTTTTGCTTCATGGTTCCTTGAACTTTCAGGCAGATTCACAGTGTGAACCAAGTAAGCTATCTGCTTAAGAGCCTTTGTTTACCCTCAGAAGAAGAGATTAAGTAAACAATTCCATCCAGTTATTTAGTAAATCCTGGTATTTTTTCTTTAAAGGAAAGTCCAGGTGTGTAATTTGTTTTGGTCCATGGTTCATAGATCTAGAGGGTTGTAGTTCTATATCAGAATGTTCAAGGTATAAGAAAGTTTTTACAAGCTTATAACTCTGAAAACATGCCAATACACTTCCTCTCTTCAGAGGTGGTCAGATTCCTTAGTAAGATAGTGTGTAGGTTTCATCATCTCTGAAAACAGTAATTGGTGTGGTTTCCTTTAGCAAGTGTGTACAGGAGTTTCCTTCTTCCTTGGGAAAGAGCTGGCAGTTGATGTCCGATGCCTACCGTCCCTCAAAGAGAACAGACATTTGGACTGGGGATTTGTCAGTTAGTAAGGAACTTGTCGTGCAAACTTGAGGGCCAGACTTGAATCCCTGGAAGCCATACCTGAATCCCTGAACTCTTATAGTAACATGGGGAGCAGAGCTAGGAGAAAACCCCGAAGCAGTCCGGCTAACCTGGTGCACTGCAGTGAACAACAAAGAGACCCAACTATGGCATACATATGGCACAAGCATGGCACACATGGTACACACACACACACACACACACATACACACACACACTTGTGCACACATATGCACAGAATATATTTTTCTCAGTATTTTGTATTTGACTTTTCAAGATAAGAAGTTCTAGGTTTGCCAGAATGCCAACCCCTCAAATAATGCAGCATCTGTGAAGCAGCTGATCTTCCTAATGTTTGGAGAGACCCACTGGTAACCTTTAGGCTTCCCATGCACAGGAATGGAGTAACTTCAATTCCAGAGGAGAAGGCTGTTCTGATCCTTGGAGACGCCAACTGACCTTTCGCTATGATTTGGATCTTCAATGTTCCACAGAGATCCACATAGTAAAGGCTTATTCCTCAGGGTTGGGAGATCATGGTGCCATCTTTAAGAGGTGGGACCTAGAAGGAGGTCATCAGGCTTTGGGGGCATTCTTGTGAATGGATCGTGGGATTCCAGGCCCCTTCTCTGTTCATCTTTCATGCCCCAGCCATGAGGTAGGTGGTTTGCATCACCATATCCTCCCATCACGATGAGCTGCCACGGGCCCAGAGTCACAGGAGAAACACTGTGAGCAGATATGAGCATTGTTTCTTTATAAGTTCATTATCTAGGGTTTTGTTATAGAAATGCACTTTGACTCCGTGGTCCTTGCTGGCCTTTGTGTTTACTCTCTCATCTTAGATTCTTTTGTGTAATTTTCCTGTGGCTGATGATGCGAAATTATAGTTAGATCCTTCACTGCATCCACCATGGCAGTGGGAACATTTTGGTGGGGAAGCTGGAGGATGGTTTGACCTTTCACCAGGCTCTCGCTGCTGGTGATTCTAGTTCTTTGCTGCCTTGAACAAGAGAGATTTGAGAGCTGGGAGCTAAGTTCAAGGCTCTGACTTGTGAAAGAAGCATGAACTGTCTCAGCTGTGCTGGTAAACCACACTTGCAACCGTAAAAAGGTGACGCTTAGAAGATTCTGCAGAGAGATTGGCTTCTGCAAACCATTGGTCATTCTTACCCAGGGCTCTGGGGGAGGCTTCCTTAGTCTAACCACTTGCTTTTTAGATTTCTATCAAAGGGACATGCTTCTTTCTCACCCTGGAGCAATGTGCTTGTTGTTAATGGTCCTAATGATGGAGGATTCTCATTGGCTAATAAACAAACTGCCTTGGCTTTTTGATAGGGCAAAATTTAGATAGGTGGAGTAGACAGAACAGGAAAAAGGAAGTGAGGTAGATATCTGGCTCAGACAATTGCCCCGCCTCGCCTCTCTGAGCAGACTGCCATGCCTCTCCTCAGGGAGAGAGATGCGATGAAGCCAGCCACCAGGTCAGACGTGCTGAATCTTTCCCGGTAAGACACCATTCGTGGTGTTACAAAGATTATTAGATATGGGTTAGTCAAGATGTGATTAAGAGGCTGAAACTAATGGGCCAGGCAGTGTTTAAAAGAATACAATTTGTGTGATGTTATTTCAGGGTATAAGCTAGCCAGTGGCCGGGACCTAGGCAGAATGAAAAGCAGGAGTGCCCGCAGCTCCTCACTATATCCTAACATGTTTTTCTTTCTCTCCCCCCCCCCACCCCACCCATTTCTTTCTTCCTTCCTTTGGAACCTGTCCTGGAACTCACTCTGTAGACCAGGCTGGCCTTGAACTCACAGAGATCTGTCTGCCTCTACCTCCCAAGTGCTGGGATTAAAGGTGTGTGCTACCACTGCTGGGCCCTTCTTTCTTTTCTTTTCTCTTAAAAATCATCTACGATTGTACTCATAGTATATTCAGAAATGGCTCACTTGAATGTAAGTGACATCATGGGAAGCAGAGACTAATAAAGTGTACCCTCTTTTGTGAGCAAATTTGAAGATAATTGGGAAGTGGGAGAAACCTTTGTGTCCCATAGGGCCATGTCCTTAGGAAATGCATCCACAGCTTGCAGTCAGGGTTTCTTTGTCCTAAAGAGGCACTAGTTCAGGCAGAGCTGGGATGGGAGAGAGGTTTTGTTACAATCTATACATTCTGGAACACAGTTTTTAAATCAGCCTTTTGGCTGTCCATGTATTTATTTAAATTACAAGGATTCACAGAAAGAAAGGGTCAGAGTACCTATCTTGCAGATGGTAATTTGGAGCTTTTTAAAATTACAGGATGGTGAGGTGGTTCAGCAGATGAAATGAGTGGGCACCAGAGTTCAGACCACCAGAACCTTCCTAAAAACTGGCTGGGGGTGGCAGCCTACCTGTCATTCCAGAGCTGTGAAGGCAGAGACAAGGGACCCCCTGAGGCGATCTGACACCTACATTAGCCCTTATTGGCAGCGCCTGGAAAAAGTGAGAGGGTCTGCCTCAATAAATAAGATGAAAAGTGGTCTAGGAAGACTTCTAATGTCAGCCTGGTGCATCCATGTAGACATACATTACCCAAACACTTGCACACATATACACACCACACAAATGCATGTGAGATCACACACATGCGCACGCGCACACACACACACACACACACACACACCAGTCATTTTCCACAGGCGTGGATCTATCTTTCAGCTTACAGTGGGAAATAACATGAACATTCAACCCTAAGTAATTTTGGCCTTCTGTTCCCCTTACCATACAATAAGGCTAACATGGGGATTTGCAGCTCTCCTGTGTCTATGGCGACGAGGAGAATGTTTGCATTATTTCTGATCTCTCCTTTTTCGTCTTCCACCTGCTCACTTGGACAGCACAGGGACCTGGGCCTGGGGACTCAAGAGGATGAGGGAAAAAGAAAGAGAGCAATGAGAGGAAACAGTGCACTGCACGGGCTCACAGGATCACGTGATCACAGGGTGCTGCAGTATCCTTTTCTTGAAAGTCGGCATTTGTTTACTTTGTTTCTCAATGGTTGCAACAGCAGAAGCAAGCAGGTGTGCAGTGACCAGTCTCTGATTGAGATGCGAGAAAGGAATGGGGGATACGCCTAGCTTCTTCATGTAGCCAGTGGTTTTTATGTGAACAGTATCATAGCAAATGGAGCCACAGAAAATCATGCAGACCTCCAAGCGTGCACCTGTTTCATCTGGGCAGAGATCAGAGAGTGGGGTGGGGTGACCCCTGCACTCCACGAGACCCTTTGCCCCCTCTCTGTGAGCTACCCCACCACGAACTATAAGCACCATGGATACATTGGGCTGTCTTGTACTCTATATAAATGAACTCAGTATGCAGTCTCTGTACCTGGCTGCTTTTTCTCATTGTTCTGTGGGTTTTGTCTGCAGTGTTGCACGTAATAGCAGCTGACTATTGTTCTGTGAGCCAGATAGTCCACTGGCTAGTATAGTCTTTCACTAGTTCCGTTGCTGATGGATATTTCAGTAACAGGACTGTCAACATTCACATTCCCTGGATCTAATTCATGAACACCTGTTAGCATGTATTTGTCTATATGATTTATCTCTATTGACCTCACACCTATAGCCCCAGTACTCAGGAGGCTGGAGTAAGAGGGTTCCGAGGTCAAGGCCAGCACAGGGAGTATAAGGAGATAGCCCTGCTTCAAAGCCAAACCCAAACAGAAAAGTAAGCAATTGTCCTAACAAAAGTCAAAGAAACAAAAATGCAGTTTTTTTTTTTTTTTTTAAAAAAAAGTCTTGTATTTTTTAAAGTGCAGGGCATAAACATTTCCAGAGTTTCTCTTGGCTGACTAGTCTCTAAGGGTGAGACTTCCAGGGAGGAGGAGGCCGTAAATGTTCGTCTCTACACAGCCCTCAACATTGAGCTACATTTTAAAAATGTTAAAATTTGCCGAGTGATTCATTCCATCAACTAATTGCTTTGAACTTTAAAGTCCACAAACAGTTGAAAGAAACAGAAAGTGGGAACTCCCTGTGCTCACACAGACAGATTCTCTGTGGAGACAGCACCCTGAGATCTGGAGCACCCAGCTATCTCCAAGAACAAACCTCTTGTACTTACACAATATATGACTGGCTTGTGAGTCTGAGAGCCACAGTAGTTCAGGTTCTCTGTAGCTTCCGCCTGTGATTTAATAAGACACTCTGGGAAGTTATAAACCCATTCTGAAATGTGCTGTATAGGCGAGACACACATTACACACACACACACACACACACAGACGCATGCACATACCCACACATCACACATGTATGTGCACACACAGAGCTTATGTTTTCTAAAACACATGATGGCTCAATAACTTTTTATATTG
Organism: Arvicola amphibius; assembly: GCF_903992535.2. Taxonomy (NCBI): domain Eukaryota; kingdom Metazoa; phylum Chordata; class Mammalia; order Rodentia; family Cricetidae; genus Arvicola; species Arvicola amphibius. The sequence continues at coordinate 47,426,713 of NC_052058.2, forward strand.
TTTCTTTGTATGTGCATACATGTGCGTCTGTGTGTAGGCTTGTCTGAGTATGTATTGGTGTATGTGCATGTACGTATGTTGGATATTTTACATGTTCATATGTGTATGCAGATAATGCATGTGAGTGAATGTATAGATCCACAAGACAACCTCAGGTATCATTCTTTTTCCCCCCCATTTACACTGTTGCTTGAAAGAGAGTCTCTCATTGGCCTGCATGTCACCCAGCAGGCTAGACTGGATAGCCAGACAGTCCCAGAGAGCCTCCTGCCCCTCAGCCCTGGAATTCAAGGGTCTACATCCTGCTCTTCACTTGCATTCTGGTGGATCAGACTAGGTCCTCACACTCCTGTGGCAGACACTTTACCAACTTAGCTATCACGCTAGCCCTGATTTTATTTTGAAATGATGATATTGTGGACCTACTGAGTTAGACACCTCGTTAGACCTGATCTCATCTCTTTCATTTGACGTATTTATGGAAGGTGCAAAATATTTTAATGGCATTTGTGGGTTGTATTATGCTTCTGTTGCATACCTAGATCAGCTTGTCTTGCAAATCCTGCTCATCATGAAAAACAGTTTGCTTCACAGGGTGGGGGGAATACGACACACGGGCGTCTTTGTATGTCTGTCCATTATTCCACCACACACGTAGGTTTAGTTTGGTTGCAACTTTTGCCTGTTGCCATAACGTAGCTTTTACTACAAGATTAATACACATTCATTTGCTATAAATTATATGCAGTGATAAGAGACATGTTCTAGTGTTGTGGCCTTTTGATGAAATAAACGCCTCTATAGTTTATTTATTCATTCGTTCGATTAAAAGATATTGAAGTCTTTGTTGTTTTGTCAACAGACAATGCACTGGAGATTTGGTGGCCAGCAAAGCATGGCCGCTGCCAGGAAGTGGCTTCAAATCAAATGGAATAGAAAGGCAAGAAAGGGAAGTGAGTTCAGAGAAAGTGCGGGCCCTGGGGGACCTAAAAGGCTTAATGGAGTGTGGCTTAGATGTTTGTGACCGAAATCATCTTCTCCTCCATTACTGGGCTTTTATTTTTCTCTTCCTGAAATAAGTCCATTTACTTTCTACAGAGAAATCAGAGTGTCAGGAAGATACTTGGAAGACTTAGCATGCATATGTAAATTCAATATACATATGTAAATCGGTTGCTAAAGAAGCATCCTTTTGCCTGAGGCCTAGGATGCTCTTTCAGATGCCAAGGTGGAGAATCCAGCCATTGTCATAACTCAATATGAGTTTCTTAAAAGAGCCTGTGTTCCTTTCCAGCACTCTCTTGCTCCTGTGAGTGACCTGAGAATCAGCAACCTTCACTGGTAGAAAGCACTCTCAGCAAACAAAAGGACAGAGATAGAAGGACACCGGAGGATTGCTATTTGTGATGACAAGAATACACCACCATCTACACAGCATATGTGGCTCCAGATAGTGGACGCCATTCATCTGGTGCCTGGAAAAGGACGCTGCACAGATATAGGAAGCAGAGACTTGATGCATGATTACCTCTTGGCATAGATTCCGAATAGCAAAAATGAATTTGCGTGAACTATTGTCTCTAGATCAAGTCTGCAGAGGGATGGATGGCTTCTAGGTTCAGATTTTCAGTCCTGACACTCACTGGCCAGTTGTTGATCAAGGGCATACTAGCTGAACAGGCTAAGTATTGGTGCTTCACAACTAAAGGTCAATTTGCACAAGTAGCTTTGAGAAAATAACATTTATCTGACGATGACAGTCAAATTTCATTCATTCTATATAAAATGCTGACAAACAAAAAAGTGTGTAAAATACCTGTGAACCACAACTCTGACCACCACAACAAGACATCCCTAAAGGTGCCATAATGGCATTTACATCTCGGCAGTAACCAATGCTCCCTACAGTGCTTAAGGCTGGCCCAACAGAAGGGATATCACACCTGACACTGGGAACCTGGGTAACAATCTGGGGCTAGCAAAATCATGAATCTTAGAGAAGAACCTACTCCTGCCATCTTTATAAAGTAGTCTTGTTTCTAACTGCATTCTAAATGCTTACCCTTATACTAACAGGTACAGCTCTCATTCCGCCATCAAAGGAGCTGTGTGTGTGTGTGTGTGTGTGTGTGTGTGTGTGTGTGTGTCTGCAGACTGAGACTATTAAGGAGCCTGGGTGGTGGTGGCACACCCCTTTAATTCCTGGCTCTTGGGAGGCAGAGGCAGGCAGATCTCTGTGAGTTCGAGGTCAGCCTGGTCTACAGAGTGAGCTCCAGAACAGCCAGGTGTGTTATACAGAGAAACCCTGTCAAGGAAGGAAGGAAGGAAGGAAGAAGGAAGGAAGGAAGGAAGGAAGGAGGAAGGAAAAGACTCACAGAAACCTACAATTTGTCAAAATGCACCTACCCATGTGATGTATAGCCCTAATTGGTATATCTACAAGACAACCCCTATATCCAAAGGGAAAGTCCTGGAAGAGGGGGCAGAAAAATTCTAACTACCAGAGGAGCAGGACATCTGCCGTGAGATTGTGTCTCCTAGAAATGATAGGGAGTTACAGCCATGACACCTCAACAACATGACTGCCTAAGCAAGACCCCAACAAAGAAGACATCAATAGACGTGGAAGGGAGAGATCTCATGGCCTGACCCCTAGACAGAGAACTACGGGGAACTAACAACCAGAGAGAGAGAGAGAGAGAGAGAGAGAGAGAACTAGTTTTCCCCAGGGATAATCCCCTCTGGTTGGTTGTGCAATTTTAAGTTATCCACCCTAAAAACAAATACAACCAATACTAAAGATACTCAATTGGTTGTATTTATATATTTACTTGTTTTTATATAAAATATAAAATTAATAACGAGAAAGAGGCAATGAATTTGAGAGGAAACAGGGAGAAGGTGCATGGGAGATATTGGAGGGAGGAAGGGGGTGGGGGTAAATGATGCCATTATATTTTAATACAAAAGAAATTAAAGTGTATTTCCATATGAATTTTAGGATTGCTCTTTCTAGTTTGGTGGAAAATGTGATTAGAATTTTGATGCAGATGAGATGGAATTTTTAACTCACTTTCAATAATCTGCCAATCTATGGGTAATGGAGCATCTTTCCATCTTCTTCATCATAGACGTCTTTTACAACTTTGGACAGGTTTTGTCTTAAGTATTTTATTTTTTGGAACTTCTTTGAAGGGCATTTTATTTATTTTCAGCAAGTTTTTTTAATTGGTACATATGAAGGTTACTGATCTTTGTTTGCTTGCTTGGTTGCTTGCTCTGTGTCCTGTTGACATCAGATCTTAGAGTTTTATGGTAGAGCCTTAAGGGTGTTGTATTTGTGTGGTTGGTTGTTTAGTGGGCCTGATGTGCACTCAGGATGTTCAGTTGCCCTTTAATTTAGTGTTGATGGTCTTAGACTTCTGATTCTTCTGATCAACTTACCAATGCTTAGCTTATAGTGTTTGCTATCACACCTAGTTTGTGTAGGACTGGGAATGAAACTCTTCTGGTCTCTGGATCCTTTTCTCTTTAAGGCTCTAATTAATTTGGTGAAATTGTGACATCCAGGAACACTCCAGCCACTGGAGAGCGTTTTTATGAAGAGGTGAGTGGACCTCAGTGAGGCTTTGATGGGTAGGCTGTATTCTGGTAACCCTTGCTAGCGCATAGCCTTTGAACGTCTCTAATGGGGTCATGCGGGGGGCACTAAGTATTCTCATGAGAAGGAATCGCCCATCAGAAAACCTTAGCAGCTAGTACACAGTCTGCGCTAAAGCCTCGTCAAAGCACCGACTTGTATTTTTATTTTAGGAAACGGGATTGGCTCATAAGATGAGTGGGTGGGATGCGTGGAAAAAAGAGAACAATTAGATAAGATGTTAGACTACTCTTTCAGTTAAACATGACGAGCATTGCAGAGAGTTAGAGATGATGCTGTCAACTGGGCTTTGCATCCATGTGTTGAATCAGTGCGTGTGACTGAGTTCAGCCTTCGCTGGAGCATTAACGTTTTGAAAGTTTGGCAAAAGCTGAGAACCTGCCCACTGCTCTGAAAAGAGGTCACGTGAACTTGTCATCTCACTGTTTCGTGGGTCCTAGGTAAGCCAAGGACTGATTTATGAGCATAGCACAGCCTCACAAACTATAGACAATGTTCTATAATTCTAGAGCTGGGCCTGCTCCCTCCCCCCAACACACACAGACTGCTTCAGACTGGATTTCAGGCCTTTGATTTAGAGGAGAAGCCAGCTCTGGTTGAGCCCTTCCTTTGTGGGACACTGCTAGGTAGCCAGAGAATGGAAGAAATGATAGAGCACTCACTACTGAGAATGGGAAGTGCCCAGTTACCAAGCCCCTCAAGAGTTAACAGGGCCTCACAACAGAGCTCTCCACTTTCTGCCACATGGAATGCTGAGTTCTACTCAGAACTCTGTTTCACATGACTAATGGATGTCTTGGTCTTGTTATTACTTTACTGTCAAATGAAGGATTGGGAAAGACTAGGATATTGGTAAGAACCAGGCAGAATGATGAAGTTGATAAGCTATGTCCCATAGCCGTCTTCCCCATGTGGCAGATAGACACGCTTGGAAAAGCTGCTGCTTGTTAACTAAACTTCAACAATTAGGGCGTTTTGATATCACAATAACATAACCCTTCTTCTGGTAGTTTCTGTGCTCATTATAAACTGGTGGTTGCATCAGGTGCCCATCTGAATAAAACCCGTGGATTACTTGATTGTAGATAGACTCATTCTTGTCTTTCAAAGTTCACTACAGCCTGGAGTGCTCAGTAAATTTGCCTGTTATGAATTCCTGCCCTTATAAATATTTTTTACTATATTTCTCCAATGCCTATTAGAGCCTGCAGGGACCATAGAGGAAACCTCTTTATGTTACATGAACCAGAAGTCCCAGAAAGTAGAGGCTTGGTCAGCACCATCCAACAACCTAGCAGCAGAAATGGTACTACTACAGCTCCATTCAGAAAAATAGGAAAGTCATTTTGAAAGCCACTTGAAAGTGATCTTGGATTCAAAGATCATTTGTGGCACAGGATGAGAAGACGGCTGTGTGAGGACCGGTGTTCAGACCCCCCCAGAACCCACATAAAGCTTGGTGTGGTAGTCCATACCTGCAATCCTAGCATTTGCGTGGTGAGACAGGAGGCAGAAATGGGAGAATTCCAGAAACTCTCGATACACCCAGCCTGGCATGCACAGCAGCAAAATACACTCAGTATCACACAAGGTGGACAATGAGTACTGACACCCAAGGTTGTTCTCTGACCATCATACATGTGCCATGGCACACTTATACTGATGCTCACACCCATACACACACACACACACACACACACACACACACACACATTTTTAATGAAATAAAAAAATTAAACATTATTTGTAGATTATCCGGCTATATTGTAGCAACTACCGAAAAATGGAAATCAGTGTTTCTTGGTAGAGTACAGTTATATGTATTTACAGTGAGCATGCAGACAGGCAATAAAAGAAATGCCCACAATGCATTTATAGTCTGATGCGTGGGTCTTGCTAATACACAGCTCATTCCAGAGTCTTCACATCGTCTCCCGCAGCAGGCGCCATCTAAGCTGTGGAAACTCATTTCTCTTTTCATGGGTCCATTGATCATCACAGTGGGATTAGACAAGTGACTATTCCATTAATTAATAGCTAGTAAAGATTAGATAGTTCTGTGTGCCTGGCACAGTGTTAAAGGTGTATGACATGATACAGAGTTTCTGGGTTCTACATTAAATTGATAGTGGTGACATTTAAGCTGAAATTTAAAAGGTATCTGAGACAGTTACATGAAGATGGAAGAGATGGCATCCCAGGTGTACCAGTACAATGGAATAACCTCCTACAGGCAGGCTCTGAGACTGATAGCTTGAGGCCAAGAAAGAAGGCAAGGACCACATCACAGGATGACTAAGGAATTTGGTACTGTAGGATTTGGTGGTGGTTGTTTTGAGATAGAGACTCATTCCGTTGCCACAGGCTAACCTAAAACCTGTGGCCATTCCCCTGGGAATCTCTCTGAGCCAGAAGCATCAGTCTGGATCTCTTCTAAGTGCTATGGCTTTTGGGTTGGCTCATTTTCTTGGTTTTAGTGATGCTGGGGACCTAACGTGGGATTTCGCACATGCGAGACAAATACTTTAAGCTAACTGCAGGGAGAAGGCACTGGGAGCTTTAGGCAAGGAGACCAGCATGCTTTAATTTTCTTTGTAAGCATTTCTCACAGCTAGGGTACAGCGGAAGAAAGAGAGGAAGATAGGATATCATAGAAGAAACAGCAAGCCATCAGCCAAAGGTTGTGTCATGGGCTCCAGGGGCAGCAGCATGCTTGAGGAGAGGTGGATGGATCGTTGTTATTTTTAGCAGTGCACGCAACAGAATATGACAGTGGATTAAATGAGGGGAACAGAAAATGGGAAACTAAAAATAAGGCTTGCCAACTTCAGTTTGCAGCAGAGTGCAGGGCAGTATTGCTGACCAAGATAAAAGAGCAAGACACTTGGAATGTGAAAGTCCAGAAAATGTATTGAGCTGTTTGAGTTGAGATACACTTGACTCTATTCCGTACAGTAATTCCACCAAACACTACATCTGGAGTCTAGACCTCAGTGGGATGCAAGCCCAGAGAAGGGGTTTTGAACATATCTTGCATAGAAAGGGGCATTGGATGAGAACATAGAAAAGGAGGAAGGGTGTTGAGAAAGTACAAGTCTATTCCAAAATTTGGCATCCAATAGAAGAGGAGGCATGAACAGGGTTACTGAGAAAGAAGGCCAGGGAATTTGGGGGACACTAGCAGGAGACTGAAGTGCTTTGGAGGCTGAGGGGAATTGTACCAAAGAAGAGGTAGGTGACTAGGTGCTGTCAAGTACACTAAGAATAGTGTGATGTGCTTGCAACTGAGCATGGGGACCTATGGATTTGAAAATCACTAGTTGAAGCAGTTAGGCTGTTGCTCTTTCCCTGGTTTTTTGTTTTTGTTTTGTTTTGGTATTTTGTTCTTGCTGTTTCCATTCTTAGCCCATGTAATTCTCACTCCTTGGGAATGGCTCTTGGAAATGGACACCCTACCTTTCTCTTGAGGTGACCCATCTCTGCTGTGATTTTTATTCCATCTGGAAACATACAGAAGGATAATGAAGATACTCAAAACTGACCAGATAAGACACTGGTGTGCCCTAAAACACCGACAGGAATAACATATAGAACACCTTCTTGACAAAATCTCACATGAAGATATGGACTCAGGAAGAGGACCTTTGACTTTTACAGTGGCTAGTGAAAAAAAAAATCACTGTAGCAAAAATACAATCCTTGAGAAATCACCATATATAGAATCTCATTGGTGAATCAAATATTTCTTAAAGTGGTTTTTTTTAACCTATTTACATTTTTATTTTATTATACTGGGTTTCCTGAAACCATCTTCATGCAAGTGTGTAATGTATAACAAACCTGCTCTCCTCATGTCCCACTGTGTTCTTGTGAGTCTCCTTCCACAGTGTTCTTGCTTTTGTATTCATGGTACCTGCACATACATGATTTTATGTCTCATATGAAATCTAGGGCTCAAGATGTAAGAAAATATGCAATGTTTATCCTTCTGAGCCTGGATTAAGTCACTTATATGATGGTCTCCAGTTACATCTATTATCCTGCAAATGACATCATATCATTATTTTGTACGTATATGTTAATTTCCTATGTGTACATGTGTGTGTTTGCGTGCATGCACATGTGCTATAGTATATATGTGGCAGTCAAAGGAGAGCTTATGGGAGTCAGTTCTGTCCCTCTATGTGGGTTCCAGGGATTCCACTCAGGTCATCAGGCTTGGTGACTAGTGACTTTACATGCTGAGCCATGTGACTGTCTGAACTTCATAATTCTTGATGTCTAAAAATACATTATGTATAAAAATCATACTTTCATTCTCGTGTTAATAGACCTTAAAAAAAGAACTGAGTCTGCTCCTGTGGGGAAAAATGATAAAATAAAAATACAGTAAATTAGAAATGATTCGATTGTATGAGGTAGAAATTAAATTAAAAAATTAAACTCCATAATGTTATTTACCCAAGAAAAACATGCCTTGATGAAGAATCTGAAGTGTTGATTGTAATCTGATCAGCGATTGTAATCCAGACATTGATGGCAGCCAAGTGGTAGGGAGCGAAACCTGGGGACCTATTTCCTGTCCAAGTGCGTTGAGTGCCATGTGCTAGATTCATGGGAGGGTCCAGAACAGAGCAGCCTGAGGAGCCCTGCCTCCCTGCCTCCCTGCCTCCCTGCCTCCCTGCCTCCCTGCCTCCCTGCCTCCCTGCCTCCCTGCCTCCCTGCCTCCCTGCCTCCCTGCTTCCCTGTCTTAGATTGCTAATAGCTTCCTGCATGGCAGCCTTTGCTGCCCGCTAAGGCTAAGTGTAGGGAGGAAACACTTATCCTGGCAACACTTTCAGTGGAGATTCGAGTTCCTGGTCTGAGCAAAGAATTTCTGAATCAGCCTCATTAGTGTCAGAAGCAGGGTCTTTCTTACTGGAATCCGTTCTCTCTGCATGGTTTTGTTTGTGTTCTGTGTTTATTGTATTTGGTCGAAATTGCTGGCAAGCCACAAAAGAAAATGGATAAATTGTATTTGATATCACCTGAGGCTAATACTAGTTTAAGCTCAGCTTCTACGTTGATCTCTATACCCAGTAATAGGCACTGATGGCATCTAGTTGAATGACCTTTCTCAGCTTCCTTGTCTCTCTGATATTGCTTCTGTGATCCTGAGTGGGACCAATGAGATGCACTCCACAGGACCATCTGGAGGACTATGAGAAACACCTCCAATGTTCCATGTATATGTTTAGGATCCTGTTATCTCTCCTACTTCTGCTGAATTTCTTGTATCAGCATTTGACCACACACATTGTACATGGTGGGGTTACTTGAGCTGTTTGGTCTAGAAGCCTTGTAGATGGAGCTTCTGTCCTACCCAGTCCCACAGCCATTCAGTCCCAAAGAAACACATAGAAGCTTATAACATTTGTAGACTCTTTGGTCTATTAGCTCAGGATTATTATTAACTAGCTCATCCAACTTGAATTAACCCGTAATACTTGTCTATGTTAGCCATGTGACTTGATACCTTTTATCAGTGCAGCATTCTCATCTTGTTTCCTCTGTATCTGGCTGGTGACTGACTCTGCCTTTCCTCTTCCCAGAATTCTCCTAGTCTGGTTGCCTCACATATACTTCATGCCTGGCTACTGACCAATCAGCATTTCATTAAGCCAATATGATTGACAAGTCTTTACAGTGTACAGGAGCATTTCCCATGGTGCTTGTCCCCCAGGGAGAACTGTTTAAGGTAAGGGCCAGGCTTCCTCCTTCATCATACTCCTTCCCTCTTCTAGATCAGCAGGGGAGAACTGAAAGCTCCTGGTGAGAGAGTGGTCCCCTGGGGTTTAGAATAGCAGGGTACCTGTGACTCCTTACTTGAAGAGACAAGGAGCAGGTGGCAAGTGAGAGACTGAAGAGGGGAAGACTTGACACAGGGCTGGGGTGTGGGCAGGTAAGTGTCAGACAGCCAAGCATGGGCCAAGGGGAAGCAGCTCCAGTCTTCCCATCTCTGACCATGTGGTGCTTCTCAGAGGCTGAGCCCAACATAAGGGCAATGGGCAGGGATGTTGGTTGAGAAAAGGCCACAGCTCTGAAACTGGGGTAGGGGGAGCTAAAAAACGGACCAAGAGTAGGCAGCATCAGAACCCTGTAAATAAATTTAGTTCTTAGATATGTCATTGGTGCTGATAAACACCCGCGGAAGAACAGACAACAGATTCAATCCTTCTACAAAGGGCGTTCATCTTTAACTGGAACCTGAGAAATTCCATCTGGTACCATTGTAGTATCACTGTACATTTTAGAAACAAACCAGCCTCAGTTTGAATCATGCTTGCTCTCTGGCTGTGTGGCGAGGCAATTGCTGAGCCACCCAGTCTCCATTTCATCTCGAAGAAAGAACACCAGTAGGTTGCTTTTGTGAAATAAATGAGATGTTCCATATAAAATGCCTGCTACCAAAGGAAATGCCTAAGAAACATTAGCAGGCTCGTTCTCTACATGAGTGGCTCTCAACAAGGGTATATTTTGATGCCCCTCCTCTATACCTTCTATGTCTAGGACAGCCACCAGCACAGTGTCCACAGCGCTGAGGTGGAGAAACCCTGCCCTGATTTATACATGTATTTCAACCTTTGACCCTCTGTGTGACTTGATATTGGTTCATTTTTACCCATCTATGTATGTGTGTTCATGCTTGCATGTCTGTGTTCACAAGTGTGCAGATATGGTACATGTATGTGCACATGTCTGTGGAGGCTGGAGAAATGTCAGCAGTCATCCTCAGGAACACCATCTATCTTTTTTGAAACTGATACTCTCATTGGCCTGGAACTCACCAGTGAGGTCAGGCTGGCAACTAGCAAGCCCTCAGAATCCTCCTGTTTCTATCCCCCAGTACTGGGGTTGCAAGACTGTGACATCAGGCTTGGTATTATTATATGCATTCTGGAAACTGAACACCGGTCCTTGTCCTTACATGGCAAGTGTTCTATTGGTTGAGCTGTCCTTCTTAACCCCAAGATCGCTAGACTTGGCTCACACCCAGTCAATGTGAGGCTTTTGTCTATTTTCCCACTGTAAGAGGTATATTTCTATATGTATATATGTACATATACACACACAAATATATAATACTTTGCCCTTTGACTTTGTCTTTTCACTATTCAAAATATAAAAATAGCATAGGATTGCACTCACTGTGAAGTGCTGTAATCTGAGCGACCTTTGCCCAATAGTAAGTAATGCCAAATGCACATTATAGATTTGCAAAGCAACAACAAAATAGAGCTATTTTTGGGATCACTTCAGAGTCCCCAGGGAGCAACAGATTTGGACACATTGCTATTTCTGTAGCTAAACTCTCCGGTAAGGTGCTTGCAGAAACACGCCTAAACTAGGTCAGTGGAGGTAAACATTCATTTAGAACTGTCTTTAAACATCTTTCCAATATGTTTTTGCCTTGTGTTGCTCTTCTCCCTCCCAGGGTCAGTCCCATGCTACCAACAGTTCTTGCTCTTGGCTATAGTAGCCCTTCCTATTAGACTGTCCAACCTCAAGGTGGCCCTTGGTCTTGGCTATTCATTTTATTTCTTCCAACCTCAAAGGACAGTGACTTTTGTATGGAGTCAGTTGTCAAGTAAGCAGATGATTAAGTCCTGGTTGCAGTGAGCTGTGTAGAGGATCAGAGAGCCAGGAAAGAGGAGACAATTACAATAGTCCTTCAGAAGTCAGATAGAGAGACGGTAGCAAAGAGGGACAGCTTTTCCAGGGGAAAGCTAGGGAATGGAATCCTAAGCTAGCCTGTGCAAAGGCCCTGAGGCAGAGAAGAGAGGGATATGATCATAGAATAGGATTAGTAATAGAGCCCTCATTGGCAGGAGGACAGGGCTGAGGGGGTGGGGCTATGGGCTGAGGGGGTAAGGACTGAGAGGTAGGAGCTGAGGGGTAGAAGCTGTGGGGTAGGGACTGTGGGGTTGAGACTGAGGGGTAGAGGCTGAGGAGTATAGGCTATGGGGTAGAGTCTGTGGGGTAGAAGCTGAGGGGTAGGGGGTTTAGGGGCAGGGGCTAAGGGGTAGAGGCTGAGGAATAGAGGCTTGAGGGGTAGGGGCTGAGGCATAGGAGCTGAGAGTAGGGGCTAAGGGGTAGGGGCTGAGGAGGTAGGGGTTGAGGAGGTAGGGGTTGAGGGGTAGGGACAAAGCAGGAAGAAATTGGGAGGTAGGGGCTGAAGGGTAAGGGTCAAGGGGATAGGGACTGAGGGTTTAGGGACCGAGGTGGTAGGGACCGAGGGGTAGGGGCTTAGGGCATAGGCACTGAAACATTCACGGCTCTTCTAAAGGCAGTTGGGGAAGCAGGAACAATTTAATATTTACTCATGTTTAGTTTAATTTAGTGTGTTTCTATGGTCTGAGAACACTTCGTAGGTGGTGTCATTTATACATCACTAACATTTATTCGCCTTAAGAGGTAAGAGATATTTTATGTCTGTGTTTTAGATGATAAAGCTGAGGACCTAAGAAATTTAGAAACCCATTGTTAATATCAGGCTGAACAGCAGGCTTAAGAACCTCCCACAAGCAGGTCTCTGGTGGAAGAATTTGTAATAATACTGCCCTTTTATGTGCTATATGCCTATAGCAACTTCTCAGGCCAAATGTCACATCCTCTTGGGGTGATATCAAATCCATGGCAGCCTGAGACCTTCTGTAATCATTCCAATTCCCATCAGCATCAAAGTCCCCATAGCAACGGTTCTCAACCTTCCTAATGCTGCAGCCCTTTAATTCAGTTCCCCATGTTGTGATGTCTCCCAAACATAAAATTATTTTGTGGCTGCTTCATAACTGTACTTTTGCCACCACTATGAATCATAGTATAGGTGTGTGTGTGTGTGTGTGCTTCTGTGGTCTTGGGTGACCCACAGGTTGAGAACTGCTGTTTTACACAGATGCTCTGTGTCCTTGCCTAAGCTTTCTTGCTATTGGCATCTACTCATTGCTATCTCAAGTATCACCTATCTTCAAGATAATATTTTCCTCTGTCTCCACACTGTTGTCTTCCCAAACTCAACATATCACTCAACCAGAGGAGAGATGTGGAGTCACATGGCTCCGATCTCTTAAAGGTGGAGGAGGAGTAAGAGAAGACAGGGTTGGGGGGGCACAAACCCCTTTCCATGCTCAAGTCTCTCTCTTTGTCTCAGAAGGCTTCCAAGTTCCCTCCCAGGTAACCCAAAGGCACTGGGGGTCTGGGGACTAGGACTTCTGCATTTCAGAGTTACCACTGGTTATGATCTAGTTAGGGACAGAGAGAGTATTCCCTTATCTGGATCAATAATTATAGAAAGAGGATGACTGTGGCTTGCTTTAGAGACTTTTGCATATTGAGTCTTGATTTGTCAAAGTATGAAAGTGCCTACCATTAGGAGTGTCTGCTTAGGAAGCGACCCAGAAATGCATGCGTATTCGTGCAAGGTAGCCAGCACCCAGAACATCAGGGGATGTTGTCAGGTCCTTTTTATCTCAATCACACAACCATCAGCCAAGGTCTGATGACTCATTCAGGGGAAATGCGCAATGTGTCCTCCACCAGAAGGAAAGGTGTGAGTACCAAAAGGGTTTGATCTAATCTTGCAGTAAGGGGAGTGGAAGACAGCAAAGTGGAGGTGAAAGCAGTTCAGGGAAGAGAAGAGCCAGTAGAAAGAAGTCAGTCTGGTTAGGACAGTAAAAATGAGGAGCAGCTGGACTGAGGAGAGCGCGTGCAGAGCCACGAGACAAGCTGACTTCAGGAAGGCACAGTGTGTGGACAGTATCTCAAGAAATGCAGGAGGGCCTGTATTACATGCGCGCGCGCGCGTGTGTGTGTGTGTGTGTGTGTGTGTGTGTGTGTGTGTGTGTGTGGTCACTGATGGCCACACCACACAATGCAAAGCCAGGCTGTAGCACAGATGAGACCTGACCTTCTGTGTCCCGTGCTGTGGTCATACTGAGTCACCCCGATGTCCATCACTTGCTTTAGTGGAAGGGACTGCTTCCATGTAAGCAAGCTTTAGAAGGCAAGGTTACATGATGACTTTTGTTCAAGTGCAGAAATTTCTAAGGGCTGGACAGCCTTGCCTGGCAGCTTGGGCATGAGAGGAATGTTTTACTCCAGTCTTCCTGGAGGCTGCACCATGGAATGTTGCACACATTTCTTAAGTGCAGTCAGCAGGGCCAGAAGAATGCACATACTATCCATCTCTCATTGGAATCTTTCGGAGAATGCAGCATTAGTCAAGGGTGCAGTTGTGGGGCGTGAATTATCTGCAAGTGGGCCTTACGCTCACCAAAATGCCCTGGATCAGTGGCATTTACTGTGCAGACTATCTCAGCTTTCTCATTTTATAGACACATTTAAGTACTGCTAATAAAGAATATTTTTATTTTAAGCCTTAGATCACTGAAATTTTTCTTAAAATTCCCACTTTTATAAATGGGGACACTGAGTCTCACAGTCTAGAGTTATTCACCAAGTCAGTATAAGAAGGAACCAAGACAACCTGTGTCTATTTTGCTTTGACTCTCCTGTGCTCGACATCAAGCCCCCTTAGAAATGCAACAAAGCTAAGCATTCTCCTGTCAGTGAACAAAGGCGACTTGGTATAAAATATAAAAAGGAATTAATTTGGAGGCTGTAGGTGTAAAAGCATTTTACTACTAAAACTCGTTAAGGAAAATGTTTTGTAAATGAGTTTCCTGGGAGAGACATTTTAATCTTTTTGTTGGCATTCTGGTTTATTCCAAACCATTTAGCCATTAGTCCGTGTGACACAGGAAGAAAAGATGTAACGAAGCACATTGCAGAAAACCCTGGCGGTACAATAGGCACTGCAGAATTGCACATACAGTTATGGTTGGAATCCCACGCCTTCAAAACCAGCAGAAACCAGCAAACACGCTCATGTTAGCAAGGATAACACAAAAGTGAAAAATTTAACTTAAATGGAATTCTATTATTTATCAGTCAAGTTCAGTCATAGCGAGTAAAGAAAGTTAAATACCTTTACAGTTATTTTAACTTCCAGTTTTCTACATGATTCTGGGTGGATAATATACCATGTTCCATATACAAAACAGAAATGGCTGCTGTTTTTAATGGGAACCACATTAAGGATTCTTCACCTGCTAAATACCTCAATGTTGGCTTTCCTTTCCCCCAAGACTTAGGGCATGAAGTCGATTTTGAACCAATGCAGGATCTCAGTTGTTGCTCATACAGAGTGGCAAATGCAGTCTTGACAGTGACGCCTACTGCTGACGGACCACACAGGACAGCCGTGACGGTGACGGGAACAGAGTCTGGATGTTCACTCTACTTCCTTTGTGTCCGGTGGGGCGATCTGGAGGAACCAGGCTGAGGGTGCATGAGAATCCCCATGTTACCAGACTTTCCTCCAAACCTGCCCACGTGCTCCCACCTTGAGCATCTCCGCATTCACAGTCAGAGACCCATCAGAGAGACTTTCTCTCGACCTACCTTGCGAGGCAGCTCTGCAGACAGATGTCTGAAGTCCTAGTCGAGAACAACTACGACCGAGAACGATGAGAATGGTGACAGTAATATGGCATGGTGATGGCCGCTAAAGGTTCTCTGGCTACGGCTATCCAGACGTTCTTCTAAGTTCTCTCTCTGTGTAATCTCATTCCTCCACAGGACAGCAGCCATCGTAGACCCTGTCACCTACATGTTTGAGACCCAGGGAAGTTAAACTAAAGGACTCTCCCTAGATCACACACATAGAAAGCAGAAGAACCAATGTTTTAATGTGATTTCAGATCTGCGCCTTTATACTGACATTAGCATGCTTCTTTATTTAGATTTAAGTATATTCCAAAGAGGAGGAAAAAGTTTTTATGTAAAAATAGAAGTGAATTTCAAATGTGTCTCTAAAGGTCTAATGATTTTTTTTTTAACCAGGATGCCAGGGAAACCATTTCATTAGTGAAATAGTCTTTTTAAACATTATTTATTTATTTTTATTTGCTTATCATTTATTTTTATGTCAGCCATACCTTAGTAAAGATTATGATTTTTAATATAATATTTTTACTAATTCTTTAGAATTTCATACTGTGTACAGTGTAGTTTGACCCTACTCATCCCAATTCTCGCTCCCCAATGAGGCTTGGCATGTTTATGGGGTTCTAGAAACTAAAAGACTTGTAAGACAAACCCTTTTCTGACCTAGCCCTCACGCGGTGTTGTCTGTGCATCATCTGCATGAAAAGCACCACATGCTGATTAGCCACGTGGATGCCAAAGACTCCATCCCCTACTCACAAGGAGCTCAAACACAAGCACAGGGTGGAAAGCATAGATGTACGATATACAAAAGAACCAAACCAAGAGAGGGAGCACCATCAATCGCTGTACAAACATGAGGTACGTGGTGCACAAAAGAACAGAACCAAAAGAGAGGGAGCACCATCACTACCGACACCAACAGCATGCTCAGGTAATGGACAGTTTCCTGGATAGTCCCTCAGGGAAACCTAATAGTAATCAAACTGATTTTTCTGGGAGGATAACATAATTGGACCAGATTATGGAGATTAGCTGTGCCTTGGTGAGTTTCTGCACGTTGTCTCTACTTCCCTCTCCTTTCTCTTCGCCTTCTTACAGAAGAAAAAATACCACGCAACTGGTGAAAATGTAAATGTTTGGAGTAAAAAGATGAGTTGAGATTAGAAAAATCCTTTTTAATTAGCATTTGATCGCTACATATTAAATTAATAGTTACTAGTATTTTCATAGCAACTGTTTAAACAGATTTTCTGTCACGTATTTTTCAGTTTGAGTATCTCCTATATTTATTTGAATTTCATTTTTTCCCTGCAGCCTTAAAGCACATAGGCTTATTAAGTAGTCTGGCTTATCAAAAAATATGCTGATCCTGAATGGTTATGAAATATTCATGAAAGTCATTTAAGTTGAATCTGAAATTGTTTCCAATTGGAATGAAATCATCGCTTTGGTTTAAGCAAATGATGCAGATATAAGACAGAATTACCATTGTGCCCAGGATGAGAGTCTCGGGGGAAAGTTATCTATATCTTTATCCATAGATGTATTTATATCTAGATATGTCTTTAAAAGTCACTTAGTGCACCATTTCTCTTCTAATGTCACTCCTTCGTGACGCTCATCGTTCTTTGTCTTGTCCACATGTAGATGGCTACCCAGCAGAGACTGCAGAGAATTTATTAAGCTGGCTTCTCAAACATCCTAAGTACTCAATACCTGCCCTCGAGAATCCATTTATTTCTCCTATATAAAACCATCTGTAGCTCCTATTGTTTACAAGACAAAGTTCAAGATCATTAGCCCATGACTCCGGCTGTAATCTTCATAGTGTTCCTGCATCACACTGAGCTGAGATTTAACCAAGCAGTGCTTCTCCATCTACACTTGACCTCCTCCCATCCTTCCTTGCCTCCTTCATCTCCTTTCCCCACTACCCAGGTTTCACCAAGAGTCCCTTCACACTCCACAATACCAATCACAGGTAGAATTTTCTATTAAATCATTTTTCTCGTTCTGTCTTCACCCGTACATTAAAAGTTCAACAAGGGCAAGAATACGTTTCATTGATCGCTGTGTTCCAATATTTGATATTTCATAGATAATGAATAGAAATTTGTTCAATGAATGGATGATAATCTACGAACCTGAAAACGTGAAAGAGTAAGTCAAGGGAGTAGGAAAGACTCTAAAATTACAAATCTCGGAAAGCAGGAAGGGAAGAAGTAGTTGCTGATTTGGTGTGTGCTACAGGATCGTGGGCTACAATATAATCAGGAAAGGAAGAAAGAAAAATCTATACCTCAGCTCCTGGGGCTTACCGAAGGGCATATGCTAATGAGATTATTAGTATCGATGTTTTCCAGTAAGTATGGGGACATAAACAAGGCACAAGTGATGGAGAGGCTTAGAGCGGATGTCAGAACAGGCTGCTGCGAAAAGGGCCTTGAAGATGATACTGCAAAGGAACTGGCCTTGCAGTGTGCAAATAGCAGCGTCTGCAAAGGCCCTGTGGCAGGACAGAGCTCAAGATTTGGAGTAAAAGGTGTGTCATTATATAGAAACCCCTAATTACAATCACAGTCTTCCATTGAGCCCAAGTTCAAGTGGCTTGGGAGTGAGTCCCAGCAAGAGGACTGACTTATCGGGATACAGTCTGGAAACCTGGGAGTCTCTGGCAAGGCAGCGGTGATCTGAGGAGGGCCTGCCCCGGGGTAATCACTGTAGCTACATTTAATAAACAGGTGAGCAAGGAAAGGAAAACACTCAATTTAGGAAAATTTCTGACCTCAACCAGCTCGATTACCCACTAGAAAGGGCTCTTGCGTCTCTGCTGCTTTTCTTACACACCAATCTTAGAAACACAAGCCACAGGTCTGTAGTCCACCAGACAGGACTGCTGGTGCCAGCCAGCTCTTCCCCTGGGAAAGCAAGTGGTGGAACAAGAGACATTTGAAATGGTTTCTGCTCTAGTGGATTTCTTGTTACATTCGTTTATTGTGTGGATCTATGCATATGTGGGTGTGTGGGTGCCTGCATGACCACAGTGTCCTTTCAGGGATAGAATTCAGGTCCTTAGATATGGCAGCAAGTGCCTCTACCCACTGGACCGTCTTGCTGGCTCATTACCAGAAGTATAACATGGATGCCTGTAGTTACCAGTGGTTACCTGCTAAGTGCTGCAGTTTTGCAAGCATCCCACAGCAAGTGTTTCCCCTGTGGTCTTCGGGGTTGAGTTCCCTGGGTTCAAATACCGCTTTCTTTCTGCCAAGCTACATGGCTTTCCCAGAGTTACTAAGAGAGTGCATTTTTTATTAATTCATCTGAAAAGTAGCAGAGTGTGCTGCCCTGTGTTGATCGTAAAGATTCATCAGGACAACATTTCCTTAAGTGTCTTTCAGTCATTTGAGATTCTTCTGTTGAGAATTCTCTGTTTAGGTTGTAACCCATTTTTTATTTGGATTATTTGGAATTTTGATGTCTAATTTCTTGAGTATTTTTTATATATATTTTGGAGATCACTCCTCTGTCTGATGTGGGGTTGGTGAAGATTTTTTTCCCATTCAGTAGTCTGCCATTTTGTCTTACTGTGTTGTTTGTTTGTTTTACAGAAGCTTCTCAGCTTCAGGAGGTCCCATTTATTTATTGTTGTTCTCAGTGTCTGTGCTACTGGGGTTATATTTATGAAGTAGTCTCTTGTGCCCATGCATTGAAGGTGAATTCCCACTTTGTCTTCTATCAGGTTCAGTATGGTCAGATTTATATTGAGGTCTTTAAGTCATTTGGACTTGAGTTTTAAGCATGGGGATTGATAAGGATTTATTTGCATTCTTTTACATGTTGACATCCAGTTATGCCAGCACCATTTGTTGAAGATGTTTTCTTTTTTCCATTGTATAATTTTAGCTTCTTTGTCAAAAATCAAGTGTTCATAGGTGTGTGAATTTATAGCCAGATCTTCGATTCGATTCCATTGGTCAACCTGTCTGTTTCTATGACAATACCAAGCTGTTTTCTTTACTGTAGCTCTATAATACAGCTTGATATCAGGGATGGTAATGCCTCCAGAAGTTCCTTTATGGTACAGGATTTTTTGGCTATCCTTGTGTTTTTCATTTTTTCCATATGAAGTTGATTATTGTTCTTTCAAGGTCTGTGAAGAATTGTGTTGGGATTTTGATGGGGGTTGTATTGAATCTATAGATTGCTTTTGGTAGGATTGCAATTTTTGTTATGTTGATTCTACCTATCCAAGAGCATGGGAGATCTTCCCATTTTCTGGTATCTTCTTCAATTTCTTTCTTCAAAGACTTAAGTTCTTGTCAAACAGGTCTTTCACTTCTTTGGTTAGGGTTACACCAAGATATTTTATGTTATTTATGAAAGTCCAAGTTTTTTATCTTTACTCCCTCATGTTGTTTGTTTAAATTAGCAATATCTGGGCTGGGAATCAGCTCATCGATCCATTGATTCAGTTATCTTAGTAGATTTTCATTGTAGATTTCTTTTGTTGGCTAGTTTGAGGGGACTGAGAGGAGAGAGACATGAGTTAAGTCTTGATTCCTGCCCAGGCCTCAGGTGTCCAGTGAAGCCAGGAGAATTTGGCAGTCCATGGAGCAGATTGGATGTTAGAGGAGTTCTTACTTTTCATGGGATGGTTGTTTTGTCCTCTGCTTCTTATTATGGTGATTTCAAGGAACAGATTCATTAAACATACACGCACACATACAGAGACACACAAATACATACATGTACACACACAGTATTCAAGATGATTTAACATTTTTACCTTCTCAGAAAAGCACAAATCTACAAATAAATCCATTAAACCTCTCTGAATCTTGACTACCCTCTGCAAGTGACTCTCTAATCAGAGGAAGACAAACAAGCCCGCTGTTGCTGAGGCCAGGCACTCAGGGAAGAATGTCTGTTATTTGGTATAGTCGTTCGTGCAGAGATGACTGGCGTCAAAAGGCCTACATCCCAAGTAAGAGTGATGCTGGACAAGGCGTAAGGATGCTTCCTGGGATAACCCGTTGTATATCTTGCATCTCAACACTTGATAAGTGAAACATCTGAAAAGTCGGCTACTTCCTTGGTGATTGTCATGTGCATGGCAGGTCTGTGCCAGGTATTTACTGTGCGTGGTCTCATGGTCAATGTGTTTCTTTAAAAGCAGTTGAAATATAAGGAATAGACAGTTCAGGAGAGACAGTTCAGCAGTTAGGAGTATGGCCTATTCTTACAGAGGTCCTGCGCCACACTGGGCAGCTCACGGCCATTTATGACTCCAGCTTCAGGGGCCTCTGAGGGCACATTTACTCCTGTGCATATTACCCACATGTGAATACATCCATGCTCATGCACGCATCCATGCACAAACACACAAGAATTCAGCAGGAAAAAGCTCGCCCCAGTTCTCTTTCCTACCCTCACTGCTGCCTCCTGTGCCCTCTCGGTGGCACCTGCCCTGGTACTTGGTGCTGTGGTAAGCACTGGGACCAGCTTCTCGAGCGAAGGATGGAGTGCTTATTCCTAAGGTAGTGCTCCTCATGCATGAATCCCCATGGAACCCATGCAGAGATCTCGTGAAAATGCAGGCTGGACCAAAAGCTCTAGCAATCCCATGTTTCCAGTACCCAGGTCACAAGAACACTGCCAGGCTACAGATTGTGCTTTGCCAACTAAGCCACCCAATCCTGGAGCCTTAAGCCCCACATGTGACTTTTCAGACTGAAGCAAAATGACAGAAAAACCCAGTTCTTCCAGCACACTAACCACATTCTGAGCACTCGGCAGCCATCTGCCATTCTTGTCCATCACCTTGGGCACACAGTCGAAGAGTGTGTTTATCCTTGCAAAACGTCCCACTGGAATGTACTGCAATAGAATATATACTTAGAGGGAAAGCAGAATCGGCTTAAGCATCCCCGTATTCATTCAGCCTTATCGTATTGGCCCCCCGAATTATCTCTTCTCTCATCAGCTCTCATTAGTGACCTGTGCGCACCAATCTATACCCTGGATACATTAATTCTTGGGGAACTGCAATCTTGCACTAAGAATGCTATTAAATTCAGTTGCACTTTTTACTTAGAGGGAATCAATTTAAGGGGGAAAAGCACACAGTAGGTTTGTCAGGGTTGTGATTTGAAAAAAAAAAACACAATAACTTTGTTGGAAATGTTTTAATTACCTCCCGAAAATATCTGTCAACCTTGAACTCTCTGGCTCCTTTCATTCATAAGTAGGTGTGACTTTTCATGTTTTCATGAAGGCCTTAGCATCCAGAGGCTATGGTCACTGACCGTAGAGTGACCATGGCCTCCCATTTTCATATGGATAAAAGAATTTAATCTTCTAATTAAAAACTAAAGCAGAAAAGGGGGATGATTTTTGCACCTAGTAGTATGCGTAGTGAACCCGCTCCCTGCCCATCCTCCCCACTTGGCTGTCCATGCTGGACGCAGTAGAAGTCACTAACATGTCAGACCTCGGCTTCCATCCTTGCAGCATTGCAGGGATATACAGACACTCATTATATTCCAAAGGAAATGCACATGGATGCTTCAGACTTGGGGCAAGTTGTCTGCCTGGAAACAAATAGGTCCGTAACACTGGAAAAGGCATTTGCTTTTGTGTCTGTGGTAATCACTCATTATAGGTTTTTAGACAATAGAAACCAAAGGATACAGTTTCAGTCCCCTCCAGTATACTTACGGAGACACTGCTGTGTGTTTAGCAATTGCATAGCCTTCTTTATTTATTTTTCTGTATATGATTTATAAAAATAGATGGCATTCTTCTGCAAAATCACTGACATTTTCCCGGATCCTTTAACAAAATCCAAAATCATTTCTAGCGGCAGCAGTAATAATCCATTGTATGGTAATTTCAAAATGAAGACATTTGAATAGCAATTGTTCAGCCTTTTATTGCAAACAGCTCTGAATATAAAGAAAAAAGTGATAAAATTTCCATATGATAAATTTCTAAGGTGGAACACTCAAAATGTTTTACAAGATTTTTCAGCATTTTGAAGTAAATTTTCAATCTTATCTGCAAGGGCCTTGTATTCTGTATTCATAAGGACAGTTTTAAAAAATATGACATCCTGTAAACATGAACTCTGGCTGCTTTACCCAAAACTCCAGCCACAGAGACAGATTACTGCCTAACACCTACTAGGCCTCCCATGGAAGGGAAGGTGGCAGGAGGGGTTCTGCCTGCCCTCATGTAGGCGGAAGCTGCTTGGCTGTTGTAGGAGGCTGCTTGTTCGTTTGCAGCTGCCAAGATCACAAAGTAATCACTCAGAAACTATATTATTTAAATCACTGTTTGCCCAATCACTTAAGCATAACTGTTAGCTAGCTCTTATATCTTTGGTTAATCCATTTCTATTATTTTACCAGCAAGGTTCCAGCTAGTAGCTGGCATCTTTGCCCTCTGGCATCTTCATGGCATCTCTCTGACTCTGCCTACTCTCTCTCTCTCTCTCTCTCTCTCTCTCTCTCTCTCTCTCTCATATATATATATTATATATATAATCTATAATCTATAATCTATATATATATATATATATATATATAATCTTCCAGCCTGGCTATATTCTGTTAAGTCATTGGCCGAAAGTAACTTCTTTATCCATTAACCAATAAAAGCAACACATATACAGATGGACCTCCCACACCACCCTCCCCTCCCAGAGTATTTGTAAAATTCCTTCCTTGCTGTCAACTAATGCTAAATCTACCTAGAGTCATACACCCATGGGAGAATGAGCCTTCCAAAATACTAAATTTATGGAAAAAATACAAGAAAAATATAGGCTTCCCTTATGTAATTCATGTTTGGGGCAATGTTGTTGTTTTTGACAACTACTGTCTTTAACAACCATTATATTACCAATTTGATCTCATATAGGATTTTATATAATGGTGTAATGCATTTAGTTTTCTGGATCTGGAATCTGACATTTGGCACAAAATGTTTGATAGTCATCTAGTGTGTTATCAAAATGAGGAGGAGTAGTAGTTGGTGTTGTTGTTTTTCATAATACTCCATTTTCCCTAATTGATTTGTTCATTACCGGTGATGGATTTGGGGTATTTTCACTGTGGATCTATTAACACAACATGATCTGAAAAGAAACTAGCTTTAGATTATATCTTGGAGATAGTCTCTTTTGGGTGCATGACTTTGAGAAAAATACTCTGTCTCCCTAAATCATAGTTTTCTCTCTCATGATAGCGATGACTGTTTCTCAGGGTTGTCAAGAAAAGCCCTTCAGATAATTCATATGGAGCTCTTGGCATCAATCCGAGCTCAAATGCCCACTGATGCTAGAGCTTGAGCAACAGAAGTGATTGGGATGGCTATGTGCACAGCTTATGTGCACAGCCTCTGCTGCTTCTGCTTCACGGACCCAGCATTCTCCAAAGCTGGAGAGATAAGTACGTTCAATTTTGCTGGGCTTGCCACTCAGGCAAATCTTTTAACCGACTTTATGGAATTCATTTTCCACTCAGACAGAATGAGACCCAGGTTGCATAGCCAATGCATCTGGCATGCCAGAGACCCAGCAAAAATGCTGGCTCTCAGCCTCTGGCACTCCCACATCAGAGTGTCAGATTGTTTCTGGAAGATCACGGGTGGCTGCTGCTGACCACAGCTATCTCCATGATAGCCATGTACACAAGTGCAGTTTGGGGCCATCCGCATTTACACGTATGATGTCATCCTCATGTCAACCGTGAGCACAGCTGCTCTTCTCCCCAGAAGATGGATTTTTTTTAAGTATCTGCGAAGGGCGGGATCTGCAAAGATGTGAACAAGGACAAGGACCAGTTCCATTTGACACACAGTCTTCTGCTTCGCCCCTCACTATCTCCTCAATAAACTTTAGAATCCCATCACTCTGTTCTCAGCAGAAGCCAGGGAGAAGGTTCCTGACAGGTTACCGCTATGCAGTTTGCAGTCATATTCACATTAGATCCCTAAATCTGCTGCCTACTTACCGTCTTCTTAAGGCTCCTGAAGCACCCCCCAAGCTACTATCAAACTGTCTTGGAAGTCTATTGGAGTTTATTTTCAAAATCCACTTGGAAAAGTATCCAAGTGAGATCCTGCTTTCTTTACCTAAGGAGGGATTTATTTTTGCCTGTATTCATTAGCTCTCTGATTGAGCACACAATGAACTGCAAAACAACAAATTGTTCAAAGACATCATCTCATTGAAAGGCATAAGGCATATTGTCTTTTAGGAGACACATGGTCTACAGGAAGCCTCTAACAATAAGCCATTCATGGAATCACAAGCTAAACTCTGACTACATATGAAGTGGTTTTGTGAACCTTAAAATGTATGTAGGTCCCCAGGTTATTGTGGTAGGCCCTGAAGATACATGGATGAGAGGCTAAGGTTGTACTGAAGTAGATATTGGGAACAGAGTAGGTTTCCCTTAGTCTTTGACTTCCTTGGTAGCCCCACAAGAAAGTCTGTTTATCTGATATTCTTGACTCATTTACTGATATAAGGAAGTAGGATTTCATTTCTGCAGGCAGAAGCTCAGAGAGGATTAGAAGGGCATGGCATGAAATCCTTTCTGGCTTGTTCTTAGAGATTCAGAATTGTGTATTTTGTAAGCAAACTGAGGGAGGTCATGAGTGAGACACTCTGTTCCTTGCCCTTCCCTGATGTTAAATTTGACTGTGTGCAGTACACGCCAGTGCCCCTCAAAGTGAGCCCTGGAGGACACTGACCTAGCTGAGCAGACATGCGTAAATAAAGCTACCAGGTTTGTGAATCTTTCACACAACTGCCAGGTTCTCTTAAAGACACACTGAAAGTTGCTTGGTTTTTGCTATTTAGTGCAGAAATGGGTAATAGCAACCAGACATCTTGTTCTCAGCCTGTTGACATGAAGGACTACGATTGTTGTTGGTAACAAGGACTGTGATTGTTGTTGATAACAAGGGCTGGGACTGTTGTTGATAACAAGGACTGTGATTGTTGTTGATAACATGGGATGTGATTTTTGTTGTAACGAGGACTGTACTCTTGTTGATAACATGGGCTGTGATTTTTGTTGGTAACAAGGACTGTGACTGTTATTGATAACAAGGAGAAGGTATTTTAATGACTGACTGAACATTTTGGTATATTTCCCAAGAGCCAAGAATACAGCTACAGCTCCATAGTGTATTTCACTAGTAACCACAAGATTTGAGAGGAAGATACTATTGACAGCATTTTATAGACAGAAAACCAGAGAGGCCAAGTTCTTCTCCAGAACTTGAGAAGTTGAGTCCCAGAGTCGGTAAACAAGGAATCTACAAGTCAAAATACAGGCTGATTTCAAAACAAAGAACCTTAGTCACTACTATTTATATGATTTCTAAGTCCCTAAACCTATTAAACATGTGTGTTTGTTTGTGTGTGTGTGTGTGTGTGTCACATGTGTTCAGGTACCCATGTAGTCCAGAAGAGGGTGTCATATCCCCTGGAATATAGATGGTTGTGAGCCACCTTGTGGATTCTGGGTCCTCTGAAAGGGTAGGTCTTAGTTGGGTTTTCATTGTTGTGATAAAACTTTTACAAAGAACGTGTTGGAGAGGAAAGGGTTCATTTCACCTTTTAGTTTCCAGTCTGTGCTGGTGGAAAGTTGAGAGAGAAACTGCAGCAGAGGCCATGGAGGAAGCTTCTCATGGCTTGCTCCTTGTGGCTTGCTCAGCATGCTTTCTTAAACCGCTCAGGACTACCTAGCCAGGGTAGGGCAGCATGCACATTGAGCTGGGCCCTCCCACTTAAGTCATTAGCTAAGAAAATGCCCCACAGACTTGTCTATACGCAATCTGATAGAGGCATTTCCTCAGCTGAGATTCCTCTCCACAGATACCCCAGCTTGTGTCAAGTTAACAAACAAACAATAACAACAAACCAAAAATAAAGCAAAAAAAAATCAATCACGAAAAGCATGCAGTGTTCTTAAAAACTGCCCCATATTTCCAGACCCTAAAGTGAATTTTTAAAACCTCTGAAAACTTATTTTAGAGATTTACAGATCATCTGTAATATTTTAAAGAGATTTTTGTAGTCACAACAAGCCCTTTATGCCTAAGACATCTCCCGGTCTTGGAAACTGAGACTTCAAGCCATTGTTAACTAATGTATGAAGACACGGTCTGTCTAAGTGAATTCAGACCCTTAGATCAGACACTTTCCCATGGTTATGCAATGTGCAGGGCTGGCTTCCTGATTGCCTCCGAGGGTCTGGTGAGTGAGAGTTGAAATCCTGACATCTTTGTGTTTAACTTCTTGTCAACCAACCTCCTTGAGCAAGGCTGGTAAGGAGGCTGGCAAATCTTTAATGAGCAGAGACCTCACTGTTATGAACTGGGTGAATGCCACAGTTTGTTGATAAAGCTGCTTTGGTATCATCGACATCGCAATCGTTCTGTGGCCCAGAGTCTGGGTTCAGTTGATATTGTGTTTGCCTTGCAAGTGTCAAGATCTGAGTTTGACTCCCAGAGCCTACATAAAAATAACAGGCATGGTGGCCCAGGTGTGTAATCTCAGAGCCTGGGAGGCAGAAATGGGATGGTTGAGTCTCAGTGTCCTTCTAGCCCAGCCTGCTTGATAAGTACTATGTCAGGAAGACACCCTGCCTCAGAGGAGGTGGTTGACATTCCCGAGGATAGCCCCCAGGTTAAGGTTAACCTCCAGCCTACACATGCATTCACACAAATTTGTCTGTTACTGCACATGCATATAGGAGTGGGTAATTGAGAGAATGATGGGTAAGACAGAGAACCAAAGTTGGGTGGGTAGGGAGACAGCAAGGATCTGGGAGGTGATGGAGGAGGGTAGAGACGTGGCCAAATAGATTGCTTGACGAACTTATTTTTTCAATTAAAAAAAAATGGCAGATAGGAAAAGTAAGACTCAAGGCACCTAGCATTCCAAAGGCAGTTTCCCAGTGACTTCCGTTACAGACATATGGCGTTGAGAGATTGAATGCAGTGGGGACATTCATCTCTTACCTTTGAACCTGGCCACCCATGTTCCCAGCCTTAAGCTCCATGCACAATTACTCCTTGGGTCAGGTCACATGTTGTCTTAAAAACAACTGCTTTTGAATTATGAAAATAGCTGGCCTGTATCCGTGTCAGTGGCCAGTATAAGAGAGCTATGTGTCCATCAGCCAACATGCCAGTACTCACCTTGTGCTCTGTCCGTCTTAACATACCTGTGTGCCCCCTCTAGAGCTACCCTAAATAGCTAAATCTCAGAAATAGCCGCATTACATCCATATGCATTTTAAATTTATTTAATTATTCATTATGTGCACATGTGTGTGTGTGTGTGTGTGTGTGTGTGTGTGTGTGCGTGCACTCACATGCGAAAACATGTACACACATGCACAGGCCAGAGTATGCATGTTTTTGTTAAAGGACAATAATTCTCTCATTCCACCTTGTGGGGCCCAGGGACCAAATGTACATCATCATACATTGGCAAGTGTCTTTTCCCACTGCACAGTCTTGCCAACCCTCAAAGAATTTCTGAATAGAAGAATCTGATTTTCAAACACAACTCAGGATACCATCATGGCATTTGAAAAGGTAGTAACTTCTCTTTTCATACATCCTGTCAATTTCCCACTTATGTTTTCTGATTAATTCACTAAAGCTAAAACTTTTACTTCTCAAATAGGGTGTGTGTATTGAAATGTATTGACAAGACCCTCTGGATTTTAGGAATATTGGGATGGGCGGGGTAGAGTCTTATGCAGTTCAGGCTCTCCTCAAAACCGCTGTGCAACTGAGGATGAGTTTGAAGAGCTGATCCTTCTGCCTGCCAGTGTTTGAGTTCTCAGACTTACAGGGATGCCCACCACAGCTGATTTGTGTAGTCCTGGGATGGAACCCAGGGTTTGGTCCGTGCTCCACATGCTCTTATCTTCTAATGTATTGGTGATGGATTCAGCTTCCTCTGCTGCTGCTTTCTGTTTGCTCTTGGATGTTTAGGGAGCTGAAGATCCCATCTCTCATCATGAGAATTTCCAAGTCTGGTTTTGCTGCTTCTGCTACCTTGGCATTGTCTAATGTGATAGTGTAACTCCCCAGAAATTAACATCAGGACCCAGAGATCATCACATTAACACTTGGTTCTTAGGAGGACTGCCCCACAGGCAGCTTCTGTGTTGTGCCAGCCATCAGCAGTCATTCCTTTTCTGTCTTTGACAGACATGGATAACCATCCACTACAATTGCCTACATTCATTTTGTTAGGTGTTGTACCTGGGTGAAAGTCTACTCTTCTTTTTGGCATGGGTTAGCTAGAGTAAATTTTAAAAGATAAAGGTTTTTCTTATCAGTTATTTATACCATAGATCCAGACTAAGAAGTCGGTTCCTTTATCTCTTTTCAAAGTGATCGTTTATGTTTTGTTTCATTTGACGTAATATCATAACATGTATTCTATGTAGTGTCCCTTGACATCTCAATCTATGGCCAGTGGCAGCCCCCCTTCTAACTGGCATCTGAGTTCCTTTAGCGAGGTCCTAGAAACTGAAAGTTCCCTTAACGTCTGCTGAGGGAAGAGCCATCATTTATACTTCATGCTGCATATTGCAGCCAAGAACCCTGGCTTTTTGTTGGTTTGGGATTTTGAGATAGAGTCTCACTATATTGATTTGGCTCTCCTAAAACTCACTCTGTAGACCAGGCTGGCCTCAAACTCATGGTGACCCACCTGCCTCTGCCTCCCAAGTGCTGGGATTTAAGATGTGTGCCACCATGCCTGGCTCCTCTGATTCAGGGGAGTGTGTGTGGTATTCAAAGATTATGGTTTAAAGAGCATATTACTTTTAATTTTTTTTTGTTTTTTTGTTTTTCGAGACAGGGTTTCCCTGTAGTTTCTAGAGCCTGTCCTGGAACTAGCTCTTGTAAACCAGGCTGGCCTCGAACTCACAGAGATCCGCCTGCCTCTGCCTCCCGAGTGCTGGGATTAAAGGCGTGCGCCACCACCGCCCGGCTTGGTTTACTGTGTTTTTTAAGTGTATGTATTTTTCCCTCCCTTTCCCCTTCTTTCTCTGGTGTTTTATTAATTGGCTGTAGAAGCTGTGCTGATCTGAAGTTCAGATCAAGGTTTGCTTAGTGTGGGATGATAAAAACAAGGATCTCTCTGCTTACAGTCACTCTGTAAGTGTAGTGTTAGGAAAAATAACAACTTCTAGAGCTTGGATCCACAGGAGGAATGGGGTAGTTCTTGGGGGGTGGAGGCATTAGGCTTCGAAGTTTCTAGTTACGATGGAAATAGTGCTGGTCTGAGTCAGGGTGAGCCGCAAGCACAGGCTTTCTGATTGTCCTCCCCGGCTCTCGAGACTGCGCACATGTCACTCTTGTACAAGAATGACATTTGTCCGTTTTCTTCCTGGAAAGATGGGACTATAGAGAAGAACGATAAGATGCTGTCGGGGTCTTCCATTGATCCTGGTCCTCTCCATTTCATCTAGACTGGCTGACCTGTGACCTCACAGAATCCTCCTGTCTCTTCCACCTAAAGCGCTAACGTTACAGGTATACATGTTTATTCCAGCGCGGCATCCAAACGCAGATCTTAGGCTTGTGGATAAGTTCTGAAGTTCCATGTTACCCTCTTGCATTTCTTTCCTGTCTCTCACTTTTGAAAATCCTCTCCTCTCTCCAGATCTCTCCATCCAGGGCTTCAGAATTATGCCTCTCTCTTCCTACCAAAGCCCGACTCCCCGAGCAGAAGAGAAGGCAGTTGAGGGTTGGGCAGAGGGCAAACGTTAGGAAAGAATGATGAGGAAAGGATTTAGCAGTTAGAAAAGCTTCCCACGGCTGGAGGGTCTCAGGCGGATGATAGCCAGAGGCATAAAACGGAACGGATTTTAGAGAAGAGCATGCAGGTTCCACTCCGGTCTCGTGCTGTTCTATAGAATCAAAGACACAGGGTTCTATCGGTAGTCTTGAAGAACCCAAGCACAGCAGGTGTAGACCTGAGGCTTTGGGTCCTGACTTCCGTGGGGCATCACAGACCTCTACAACCATCAGCTGCCTCAACCATCCTTGGTGTGGCCTGGCTCACTGGAGAAGCTGGCTTTCCAGCTGTTGTGCCCTGCTAGCAGAAATAACTAAGTATCTCTCTATTCTTATAGCAGCTTGTCACCCGCCGCTCAGTTCATTCAGTCTGTCTTACAGTAGCTGCCAATTTTGTGAATCAAAATGCTTGTTAAGTGTCTAAGCGGGGCAAAAGCTCAGTGCAGGAGCAACCTGTAGCATTCATGAGGTACATACAAACACACACACACACACTCTCTCACACACACACACACACACAGAGAGAGAGAGAGAGAGAGAGAGAGAGAGAGAGAGAGAGAGAGAGAGAGAGAGAGAGAGAGAGAGAGAGAGGAGATTCTAAACTTGTTCAAACCTGATTTGCTACCCCCAGACTTTCACACCCAGCAGATCTGTGATGGGGTACAGTCATCCGTGCTTTTCTACAAAGGGGATTCTGATGTAATACAGATACTGATTAACGTTAAGGAGTACTTAGACTTCATATGAATGATCCCTATTCTAGGAACCCTTTGCAGAACATCAACGCTGTAGAAAATGAAACTGCCTTCCTCAGTCAGACTCTACCTTAGTTTTTTGTTTGTTTTGTTTTGTTTTTTAAAGATAAGGGTGCCCCACTGAACCAGGAGATTACTGCTTTGGCTAATTGACTTGTGAGCAAGCTCCAGGAATTCTCTTTCCTGCTTCCCAGGTGCTGTGGTTCCCAGTGTGTTGAACCATACACAGTTCTTTAAGTGGGTGCTGGAGAATGAACTCAGATCCTTGTGATTATACGGCAAACACTTTGTTCACTGAGATATTATCTTCTCAGCCAGCACTTCCTATTTTAAGAGAAGTTTTAGTTTCATAGAAACATTGAGCTAAAAGTATAGTCTTGCCATGTACACAGTACCCACACATAGACCCAACAAATTTTTTTTTCTATTACCACAATCTTCCATTGGTATGGTAAATCTGTTTATTATTAGTTGACGGGCCACAATCACTCACTATTTTTAGCTAAAGTCCATATGTTTCATTAGGACTTTTCATTGCATTTCCACATTTAATACTTTCCAATTTCACAGTACTTTCAAACTTCATCCCCAGTTAATCTCTCTGCCTTTCTGAACCTCGAACGGCATGGTTAGATTAAAGTGGTCAAGATCTCTGTGGAACTCCAAATACCCAGCAGCCCACGGAGTGGCTGGCAATCAATTGTGCCTTTGTTGCTGCTCATGATTGACAGGACAATGCTCTTATCAAAATCAATTTCAATGAAGCTCGCGGTCACCATTTGTGGGACGTTGCTTGAAGAATCTTGTGTAGCCTATACACAGTCTGTATTCAGGGTTTTCCACCCTATTCTCTGAAAATAATTGCTGCTGATGAGTTCTCTATTCAACTCCCCAGGCCCTAGATCTGCTTGCTGATTAGCAATCTCATCTGTTGTTGGGCTGCAGTTTCTAACCTGGTCTCCAGCCACAGGGAACTGTCTTTGTCTTTTATCTCATCTCCAGTTCTCATGGATTTTCTTGGCAACAGTTTTTTTTTTTTTTTTTTTTTTTTGTGCGTGCTCACTCCAAGATCTGTCCCTAGAAACTGGCAAAAGAAATTCTTGATGGACCCTCCAAAAATAATCCCCACCTCTTCTCATGTATTTCATCATGCATGTTGCACTCCTGTCCCCACATGCCATTCTCATGCCTTCGCCATCTCCCCTCCATTCCTCCTCTTCTCCTTGCTGTCCCTGTCTCTACAACCTGAGATTCTGCTCTCACCCTCTCCTCAAATGCCACAGCTTCCGTGACACACTGTTCTAGCTGCACACTGATCCCCGGGGCTCTTAAACTATGTCCCTCTCATGTACAGAGTATGTGGATGGCTTCTCAGTGTGCTAAACATCAACCCTTCACTTTGGCATGCAAGCAAGGCCTGTGCCACAGTCCCTTCCCCGCCGACTGTGTCCTTCTGCCCCGTGCCCCTCGATCATGTCCTCCCCTCTCCTCCTGACGGTCATGCAGCCTTTGGGCTGCTCAGGTCATCATCAGAGGTCCTTTAAGTAGAGTCCACACCCACAGAAATCGCCAAGGTCATTTTGCTAACGTTGATGAGAGTTGTCTGGCTTTTCCCCTCAAGTACGCTGCTCTCAATGACACAAAAAGAGGTAGTGGAAATCTACCGCTGCCTTTAGCACCACAAGGGCAGTGGATGAATGATTCCTATGGCTGCAGGGCGAAAAGAATTCCATGAACACGGCAACTTTTCAGCGACGAGTGTGTGCACAGCAGCATGGGTTGGTGCCACTGCATGGTGGGGCTGAGGCAGCAGCACCTTTTTCGTTTGGATAGATCATATACTGTGAACATATTCCCCCGCACACTCCATGCCCACTCATCTCTCCCTTACGTCTCCAAAGAGTCTCCCTAGTCCATGTCAGACGAAATAGATCACATTGGATTTAATAAAGAGAAATATGCAGACATTATTCTATGTTTATATGTAACATCTGGATTTCACTATAAGAAGAAATGATGACATAGTTTGTCTTTCTGAATCTGTTTTAGTTCACTTAACGTGGTGATCTTCAGTTCTATCCACTTTCCTGAAAAATGGCATCATTCCATGCTGTATAGTTGAAAAAAAGTTCCTTTGTATTTTAGACAACCACATTATCAGTTTATCAGATGACCACTAAGCTGGGTCCACAACTTGGAGTCTGTGACCGTGCTGCAGAGAAACGGGTGTGCAGCTCTCTCTCTCTCTCTCTCTCTCTCTCTCTCTCTCTCTCTCTCTCTCTCTCTCTCTCTGCTATTTTGACTGTGCTGCAGAGACACACGTGTGCAGTCCTCTCTGTGCGCTATTGTGACTGGACTGCCCTGAGCATATTCTCAGAGTTACATAACTGGATTGTATGGTCGATCTTTTTTTAAGTTTTTGGAGTAACAGCCATAGTTATTTTAATACCATCTTTAATTGAGAGAACAAATAAAAGACAAATTTAAGTATTTCACAAATATGTTCTAGAAATCAATATAGGGATCCATCTTTATGAAAATAGCAGACATTGTATTTTTCAACCCACCACCATGAGTGGGACAGTTTTCTGACAAATTTTGTTATAATTTTCAGGCTTCTGGGTAATACTCATGATGATATTAAGTAATATGGCATTTTTACATATTACATAACAACATTTGTTGACATTTGAAATACTTGCATGACTCAATTAACAAATGCTTTTGTATGAACAAATTTCTTTGACTTTCATCAAAGAGCAAGATAAACCAAAAGGTCTGATGCCATTCAGTATAAGACATTTATTGGTATGGTTTCAAATTCTTACTAATTTGTAAACACTCAGTGGAAGCTCACCCTTTGAGACTTGCTTTGGTGCTGGAGAAGTCTGTCACATTTACCTAGCATGATGGTCAAGATTCTTGTTTGGAAAACAATGCCTTATCCGCAGAAGGGCAGGGCTTGTCCATGTACGTCAACCAGAACAATACTAGGAACAGACTGAATAGTGAAACAGAGCTGAGCATCCACCTGTCTGCTTTTCATCCAAAACAGATTTGTAATACTATTAAATGTTCCAAATATTTTCACTATTAATCATTTTTTAAAAAGTATTTTCATACAGTGTATCATTTACGTTAACAGATAGTGAGCTTATTCTTGTCAGTTTTAGTGAATTAATAAATACTTTAAACCACCCAGTTTAAATGTCTTGATGCCTCAGCTACAATAGACATGAAGAGTTATACCACAACTTCCTTACTAGAAGCTTTATGGGGTTTGCAGCAGTGTTTCAAGTTATAGAGAGACAGAAACCTAAGGCCGGGGGCTTTGAACAAGCCTTTGATCTGAGATTCTTCATTGGATGGCATAGGTGCCTCCAAAATAAGAAAAGTTTACCTCTAAAGAATGTATTGTTTTCAAGGCAAGACGTGGGCAATCCACTGCTCTGCAAATGTATGGGGGTGAGCTGCTCCCCTTTGCACATTGGGAGAGGGAGATGCTCTTCTTCTTTTGTCCCTCCTTCTCTCCTTTCCCTCCTCTATCCCCATCATCCTTTATCGTTATGTGGCGGTGTTATCTGGATATTACTGAGCCTGGGGCCCAAGGCCTTACACATGCTCACTGAGCCAGCAAGCTAGCATCCTGAACCCTGAGCATTTCATCCCCTCCTCCAGCCAGCTGTTAGCCCTGAGTTGTTCTCTGAATTCCTTTTGTGGTCCCTCTCTGTTAGACAAATATTTTCTGGAAGAGTCCTGTTTTCATCAGTGTTCACTTACTATCTGCAAGACTGTGTTCTTTTAGGTCCTAGAACTCCTTGTGGTAGTGCCATAGAGTGGTCCTCTATCCTTGTTCTTTCTTTATTGCCCAAATAGATTTTTTTAAAGAATACTATGATCAATGGGTGTTTCTGTTACTTAATGATTTAAAAATTCAGTCTTAGTTTATAGAATATAATTAAATTAAATATATTCAGCTTTCACTCTAAAATTAAAACACAAACACAGTAGGTTGAGGCACTCTGACAGACCACATATATTTTAATCATAACTACAAGAGAAAGCCTATGATTTTTAGACCGTTGCTTAAAACAAGTTTTAACTTTGAAGGTGAAATGATGTGAAGGATATTCCAAGCTAAGGCAAATGGTGAGAGTGGAGTATTAGTGTATGGAAAGAGCCGCATCAAAAATATGATGGGGAGTGAGAGGAGGCGCCCTACGTCAGTGTGTGTCCACGTGTGTGCACTCACACAACATGACGATATGCATGCACCAAAGAAGACAGACACACCCCACCTCGAACACGAAAAGGCAGCTCTCCACTTTCTCGTCTATGTAGAGAAGGAACCTCATTAGACTCAGGCTTATAGGAGGCACATGGCTTCCTTCTTCTCTTATCATAAAGTTGTGTGACAGGAAGTTTGCTAACCCGTGGATGCAACAGTAACTGTGCTTTCTTCTGTGATGGAGCGAGAACAAGTCAGGACTCATTAGTTACTCCCACTGTTAAGTCTAGAGATTGGTGGCAATGAACATTGGTTCGAAGTTCCTATAATGTTCATGGTCTTTGCTCCAGCTATAGATACTCTATCTGCTCTGTCCATGGGTTCACTCCAGCTGTGGATACTGTATCTGTCTGCTCAGTCCAGAAAAGAGGCAACAGGCAGGAACCAATGATGTCTCTTAGTGATGTCCTCCTTTTTGTGGGGATTTCAAATGTGTCCTTCAAAGTCCTTAGATTTCTGCCACTGTCATCGCATGGCCACCCCGATTGCAAGGAGGTTGAGAAAAAAATGACAGGCTTTCTAAGCCCTAAGATGAAAAGCCTGGGGAAGAAAGGGTGAGGATTACCAACCCCATTCACATCATTTTGAAAGAGAGTTAATAAGAAGAACAAGAAACAAAAGGCCGTGAAGAGGAAAATGAAATAACAACAACAATACTTTCAGTGCACAGTAGGAGCCCTTGCGGTGCGCTGGGTAGTGGTCCATGTGATTCACGTATGTCATCTTGTCTGGGCCTCGTGAAAACCCTGTAAGTAGAAAGTACTGCTTCATAGGAAACAGGGCTGTCCCTTGTTTTCAGGGTACAGACACCAATGTGAATTATCTGCCCAGGGTTCTCCTGCATAACCAAGGTGTAACCAGAGCAGGCTCTGCTTGCCTTACTGCCTCCTCTATTAAGACCAGCACTCAGAACATGATGCTTTCTCCTCACCAAAGATCCATCTTCCACTCCTGCCTAGTGAGCTACAACTGGCCCGAAGTGCGGTGGGAATTTCCAGACCGTAGTTAATGAGGTAGATTAAATCCAGGGTGTCTGAGCAGCTCTGGCCACATTGCCGCCACCCTTCCTCTGCATAGGACCTTCCCTCTCTGGGGTTTCTGCTCTTGGGGCTCTTTGCTGCAGTTCTCAGTTCCCCGCCCCTGATGCTTCAGTGGAGACTTCTGCACATGCCAAATACTGCTACATAGTCCGCTGTGTTAGAAGGCTGTTGGTGAGTGGCTTGTGCAGGCCTATTTGTCTGTTTAGAGTTGACAGCCACGGTCAGCTCCCCTAGACTGATCATTTCAGTTCGTTTGTGCAAGGTCATCTTCTGGAATCAGTCTGTCTACCAGGTCTATTAGCTGTTACCCAGACAGAAACTCGGTCCCACCCACTGATTCTTAGACTAGCTGGTTTTTTAACCTTTCTTTTTATTTATTCTGTGTGTCTTTCTCATCATGCATCTTGATTCCATTCATTTCCCCTCGGTCACATCTGCCTCTGCCCTTGGAATCCTTCCCTCACCCCAAATAAAACAAAATTTAAGAGAAAAAAAATCAGAAAAGAAAAATTTGAAATCTCGCCATGGAAGCTGCAGTGTGCCTCAGTGAGTCACGCTGTAAACCCTGTTGTCCATATATCTTTATCTGCAAGCATTCATTGCAAAGAAACTTGTTTCTACTACTCTATCAATGCTAGGCCCTCACTGGGACTCTTCTTTGTTATCCAGTTGCTGCCCTGTGTTGTGGAGATCCTGCAGCTTTGGGTCTATGGGTCAAGTCCCTTTGCGCGCTCCAGCAGCATCTACAAAGATGGGGTGGATGGTAGGGACAGGCCAAGTCATAGCCTGGGGTCTGGGTTTTGGCAGTTGGAGGGTAGGTCAGTCCTCCAGTTCTTCCCTGTCCTCACCACCAGGGGGAGCGCTATAGCATTGCCCCAGCTAATTCACCTTTTGCAGCGGTGAGCTAGCCGCTGGGCCATAGACTAGCTGTTTTTATGAGTGCCTAAGATTTTCGTTTTCACTGGATGTTAGGAAGTCAAGTGAACGTATGATCTTTGGCCTGGGAACTAAGCTTGTACCTTAGTCTCCAGAACCTAGTATAGATGAAGCATTCAATAAGTTAAATATATTCACTCAACAAACATTTGTTGGAAGCTATTTATGTCCCAGGTGCTAAGCACAGCAGCACAGGTGGATGGGTTGTTATTCTTATAAAACGTGTTTTTGTTGGGGGTAGATCATGATCAAATACAGAAGTCTCAATGCCCATCCGTTAGGAACTAGAGGGATGTTGTAGAGTCAGGCACTGGAGCACTGCTCAACAATGATGGTGAACAAGCTATTGCTACTCCCAACCCCGTGGATAGACCTGCTGTGTGTGACTGTGCCAGCAACACGGAGAAGCTGGTAAAAATAATTGGTGATGATAGCAGTCGAGCTGCTGGTCATCTCTGGGGAGTGTTATGATAAAAGAGAAAGGGGACACGGGGGGGGTGACTCAACAGGAAAAGCCACCTGCTGTCAAAGCGACAGCCCAAGTTCCCCGCACGCAGACCCATCTGGTAGCGGGAGAGAACTGACTCCCACAAGCCACTTTCTAACTAACGCATGCACCCCGGGAAACATGTGCCCACATAAGGACACGCGCGTGCACACGCACACAATCAGCAAATCAAAGCAAAATAAAGTGGTTTTAGAAAGCAAAGGGAGGTCCTATCGGTTTACAGAGAAGGAAGTGAAGATCAGTTCTTCAGAAATGGAATAAAATAAAAGCGCTGTTAGGAGAGAGAACTCGTGGCAAGGCCGGCCATGATCCAGTCTTGAGGTCCGGGCTTTTATCAGAGACATGATAGGACCTTAAAGGGAAAGAGAGGCTTCTCTTTAAAACCCAGAGAGGAGATTCCTTAAGTCCGAGTAAGAGAGGGAGAGCTGCTGTGGGCAACAGGATGGGAGTTGAAAGGGGAAGAAGGAAGGGAAGAAATTTGGGGTGGCAGGGTAATCACATTTACAACTTTTCTCCACAACTTTTCTTCAGGCCCAGGAAGCCTGACCAGTGTAGACAGCAGAGACCTGGGCACTCACTCTTTCATCTCTGTCTGAGAGTTGGTTATATTGGGAAGTTAATTTTGTCAGAATGTGTGCATCCTTGTGCAGGTGGTGGCACGCGCCTTTAATCCCAGCACTTGGGAGACAGAGGCAAGCAGATCTCTGTGAGTTCATGGCCAGCCTGATTTACAGAGTGAGTTCTAGGACGGGCTCCAAAGCTACATAGAGAAACCCATCTTGAAAAAACCAAAAACAAAACCAAAACCCCAAAAAACAAACAAACAAAAATGTGTGTATCCTGTTTTTCTGATGTGTTTTTATATATGTGCATGTTGTGATCCATTCAAACAAGTTTATGTTCAGTAATATGAATATTGACAACGATAAATGATCGAGAGAAATTCACAGGACCCGTATGATGTGATGTGTTATGGAAATTGGCCCGAGGACACTAGCTAGACATTTGATCAGAGAAGATCCTCTTAGAGGCATGGGTGGAGTTGGAGCCCCAGGGAGTAGCTAGATGACCTCACCAGGGAACAGCCAAGACAAAGGTTTCAGGCAGCAGCGGCTTGGAGGAACCTGAGTATCAGCAAGGCAGCAGCCTGCTGTGACAGGGCAGAATGGGGGCAAGGAAGAGCAGAGATGTGGCCTCAGTTAGGACCTGGGACAGATTTCATTGCTGTCTTCCCTACTTCACTTGCCTGAGATTGTGGCAGGTACTGGGCTAAATCCCTATTCCCCTTTAATCTTGCGAATAATCCTGGGGCACAGGTCTTATATAATCCCCACATTTTTACCTGAGGATCCACAGTTTAGGATTAGGGAAATGCAGCTTTCCCAAACCTGGAAGTAAGTGGGCATGCCAAAATATGAACCTGTGTCCTTTTGACACTAAGTATGTGGTCTGAACTCCAACCCATGCCCTTGCCTTGGATTGCAATACCACGTGTGACTCCTTCCAAGTCCCGAGAAGATGGTGAAACTCAACTCACAGGCCTCTGGGAAAGAAAACATGGGCTGAATTTGGTAGACATGTGTAATTTCTCAGTCTGGCCCTGTCAAGGGAATGCTTTGTGCAGTCAGAATGGTAAGAATTCATCCAGAGCAGCTAGCGCAGGCTGAACACACCTCCCATGTCAGGCTTTGCACTGAGTTTCTCGCTGCAGTCTTATGCAATCAGCTTTGGCTCCACCACACAGAAGCCAACACTGAGGGAAATGAAGGCTCCTCTTTGCCCAGTGAGACAAAGCTAGAGAGCCTGTAGATTAAGTGCTCTGGAGTCAGGAAATTGATGATGGGAAGGAAGCAATAGGAGACTTCAGGTTTTGCTACGAGAACTATGCTTGTTCCCCTGTGGCCGCGAGCTTAATGTGACCAGAGAAGTGTGGGCTGCTTTGTGAGGCTTTGTGGTGTTTGTTCTCTGAAAGGAACTGAGGTTAGTGCTCTTAAAGGTTTTTTGAAACCAGAATTGGGCCCATGACACCAGTGACTTCCAGAGGCCAATTGGCAGAGACAGGAATTGAATCTTAAATGTGATCTGTAGTCATCAAACCACACAGGGAAGGGAAGCAAAGGCAACTTAGCTTTGTTCCTCTGGCCAGCGGCCATCTGTATCTCTGAGATTTACAATATTGAGGTTTTTCTTCCTATCTTGCACTCCATACACCAGGATAGTGAGTCTCGACTTTGGATTACTTCTAGAGCAAAGATTAGCTCAGAGCAAATAAACAGTTAATAGCATAGACATGATTGGCTACTTATAATGTGTATGTTCAAAAGCATGCACACCTGTCCCCTTTTTGCTTTTTCTTTTGGGACTTTATAATTTCTGTTCTCTGAATCCTATAACATAATTGGTCTAACTCCTTATTCCTTTCCTTTGCCATACAGAAGCCAGGTCCCTAAGATTATACCTTGATACCTTTGGATAACCCAGTGCTTTGGCTGGCAAGTAGGATCAAGGAGTGACTGTTTTGCTGACTTGTGAACTCATAGGTCCTGGAGGAGCTCTGGGTACATACTGGGTTCTTTGTAAATGTCTGTATATAAATGAGCTTTGTGCCTGTTTATTGGAAGTCCAGATAGTGGATATGGCTTCAGTCAGCAAATCAATCTTGATCCCTCAGATGGCGTGTGCCCCTGCTTTGTTTCAATTACTTAAGTACTAAAGACACAGAGCTAGGATTGACCTAACTTGGAAGGGATCTTAAAGATAAAGTCTGTGAATTGGTCTGGTTTGTCCAGAGTCACTGGGAATTCTGACTTGAATGAGCTCTACCTAACCTGCTTTGGAGGGATCCAAGGTAGAATACCATCTTATGAGGGAGTCCCCTGCTGCTTCACAGAGCAGTTCAATGTCAGGGCTATACAAAGTTACTCTGCAATATTCCTGGGCCTGAGCAGGACATCGTAAGTGAAGATGTGAGTCCTTCCGCATTCTAAGGTTGTACCATTCATCATGGTAGCCCCCGCCGCTCGCCATGATTCGACTGGAATGTCTTAGAAGAGGAAGCAGTGGTATATTTCTAAGACAGCATTCCACAAAGGAAATAGCTCATCCAAAGTTCCTGTCATGATTACCTATTCAAGTGATTTGGGGACATATTGGTTAAAAATAGCATTTAAAAAACCGTTTCAACAATTTTAAACTTGAGATTACAAGTGTGGCTGATGTGGAGTGTTGGCTCTCCCGGAGCATAGCAAGGATGAACCTCAGGGCTGGGGAGATGGCTGTCTGTAAAATGTCTGCTATGCTAACGTGAGGACGACTATGATCTCAGCCCATGCACAGGTGTATTTCTGTGATCCCAGCACCCATGGACAGGAGCATATCTGTGATTTCAGTTCCATGTACAAATAGACACCTGTGATCCCAGCCCCACGACAGGCACATACTTATAATCCTAGCACAGAAGAGGATATGTGTATGTATATGTGTGTGTGTATGTATGCGTGTATGTGTGTGTATATATATGTATATATCTTGTTGACCAATCAGCCTAGCCTTTTCTGCAAGCCTCTGGTCCCAGTGAGAAACCCTGCTTCAAAAACCATGGTTGACTTCTGAAGAGCTATACGCAAGGTCGACCTATGGCCTCCTCATATCTGTACACATATGAACAAGCATAAATACATACACCACATACAAGAAACTTTTTAGAAAAGCATGAATCTCTTTTTTTTTTTTTTTTTTTTTTTTTTTGGTTTTTCGAGACAGAGTTTCTCTGTGGCTTTGGAGCCTGTCCTGGAACTAGCTCTTGTAGACCAGGCTGGCCTCGAACTCACAGAGATCCACCTGCCTCTGCCTCCCGAGTGCTGGGATTAAAGGCATGCGCCACCACCGCCCAGCTTTAGAAAAGCATGAATCTTATCAAGCTCAAATCTTTTCATACCCCCTTTCCTCCATAGTCCATCAGTTCCTC
This sequence comes from Arvicola amphibius, assembly GCF_903992535.2. Taxonomy (NCBI): domain Eukaryota; kingdom Metazoa; phylum Chordata; class Mammalia; order Rodentia; family Cricetidae; genus Arvicola; species Arvicola amphibius. The sequence continues at coordinate 47,468,262 of NC_052058.2, forward strand.
CAAACTTGCCAACTTTCATCAGAGCTCCCCAGCTGCCAGTGATGAACATTCTGAAAAACTCCTTGTGTTGTTTCTTAAGTAGAAACTCAGATGAGGTTTCAACCTCCTGGAGCTTTCAACTTTGCCTTCTGCTTGTATTCAATCTAGCGGTAAAGGCATTTGAAATCCGTAGAGAAACTCAACACTTCTTTAGTGAACAGACAGCATCGTGCTTGTTGTTGAGTATACTTCTGATGTGGAATGGGTTAAATCTAAGTGGCAAAGCCATCACCTCACACGAAGAGCATTTTTGTGGTAGGAATACCCATTCTCCATGCTGTTTAAGAATACAGCATCTGGGCTGTAGAGGCAGTTCTGTGCAAGAATGCTTGCCTAGCATGCAAGAAGAAGATGAAATCATGAGCAGCATGGACCTTATCACTAGCACCGCACACACACACACACACACACACACACACACACACACTACATTAGCTGTAGTTGCTCTGTCACCTTGTTGGACAATACGCCTTAATTTGCAAAAAAGGATTCATGTTACTGAAGAGCCGTAACCTCCTGAGTCAGTGAGCAGTTAAAATGCTCACTGTGTTCCAAAGGAGAAAATGGATAGTGAAATCAAATGCATTTATTTAAGGCCAGCCCCATTTTTGAGAAGCTTCAGCTCTCTGGTCAACCCAGAATGTCAGTGGCTTTTCCACAATGCCATGGGGGTCAGACGTCATGGTGCTACTGGAATGTTCTTTTTCTGTGAGAATAGTGGTCCTCAGAAGCGTCTCGTCCTTCATTTTTAAGTAACTTTGTAGAAGTATTTCCCTTTCCAGAAGTCAGGAACTTGGACTTTGAGTAGTTTATTAGCTTTATATAACGTCAGCAGAAGCTAAACTGTTTCAAGGCTACCCACAGATAGCATCTGTCCTGCACTTTATTTGTTCAGTTAAATCAACATTAATTGACTGCTTGTCGCATGTAAGACACCAGTGTGGTCCCGGGGAAACTGTAAAAAAAAAAAAAAAGAATAACAAAATGAATCGAATAGATTTAATCATAACCGCAAGTTATAAAGACAAATGTTTGCCTTTGAGTCACGTGTGAGGAAGTCTTAGCTGGGGTTTCGAGGGCTCGTTATAACCAGTGCTGATCATGTTTGAAGGGAGGAAGGAGTAATGGAATGCTCACAAGATTAGGAAGATACGGCAAAGATCTTGCAGGACTGTTTTCCTTGGAAACAAAGATGACTCGGGTTGGGAGGGTGGGGACTTGCGCACAACCTACAGCCCAAATATGCTGCCTTGCTCCTTGCACCCCAGTGCTACTGTTTAATGTTCAGGGGTATGCCCACACCACCAGGTGTTCCAGAGCTTCGACAGGATACAGACTGTGAGGTATTCAGAGCCCTAAAGCGCCTGCCTACGTGGTGGAATTTCCATTACACGTGGTGAAGTGTCTGCTATACATGGCGGACTGTCCGCTAGGCAACCACCCAACAGCTGGCTCTTCTCTAACGTTATAAATAAACAAATAAACAAGTCTGCTTGTCGGCGTGGTGGTATTTGCTGACTTCTGCAGTATAAATAGTCCCGTGTGGCCGACAACACCAGCCAGTGATGCATCCCAAAATGTGAATCTGGGAAGAGACATGACCCAGTTCTCCACTGTTTCTCTCTTACACGCGCTGTGCCTATAAATAACCATGGGCCCAGATCAAAGGAAGGGATGGAAAAATAGCAAATTCTGAATATAACCAAGCATCATTCCCTAGGAAATGCTGCAAAAGCCAACGGGTTTTTTTTTTAAAGTTGGGAATAAATATATATATACCTGCTTGATAGCACTTGCTGGTTTCTGTGGTATAAGCAGGCCCACGTGGTTTGAAAGCAATGGATTTAACTGTGGTTTGTATTATTTTTAGTGCTGACTGTGTTCTGTGGTTCGGAAAGTTTGCTCACTTATCAGGCAGGGTCCCATTCTGATGAGTGGTCCTCTTTGTCGTAAAGTAGCCATGTTTCTGTTTACATGACACCTTCAAGGTTCCCTTTCTCTCTCTGCAGATCAGCAAGCAACAGCTGCAGACAGTCAAGGACCGGTTCCAGGCTTTCCTCAATGGGGAGACTCAGATTGTGGCCGACGAAGCCTTCATGAATGCCGTCCAGAGCTACTATGAGGTAAGTGCAACCTGCGGGGGGCACAGGCAAGGCTGCTCAGGGGCTAGCCTGGGCTACTGAGCTGAGAAATATAGAAGGCATAACACCTTGGCTGAGGCAGTGGGATCAGAAGTCAGCTGACAAAGAACACCAGAGTTTTGTTGTAGGGAGTGATGGAAATACAAGCTGCTCTCGCCAGCTGAGCTGACGACTCAGTAGGCAGAGACACACAGGTCTGAAGACTTATGAGGAACCCCTGGCTCCACATAAAATCTGGGTTCAGCGTTGTATGCTCACAATCCCAGTGTTGTGGGGGGATAGAGACAGGAAGATTCCTGGGGTCCACTGGTATCTTAGTCAGTGTTCTACCATGAAGAGGTACCATGACCACAGCAACCCCTATAGAAGAAAGCTTTTTGATAGGGGCTCGCTTACACTTTCAAAGGTTTAGTCCATTTTCATCGCGGTGGGAAGCATGATAGCATACAGGCAGACATGGAGCTCGAGATGTAGCTAGGAGTTCTACATGGAACATCGGGACTCACGGGTAGCAAAAAGAGAGAGACTGTGTTTGGAATGGGTTGCTTGAAACCTTAAAACCCATCCCCAATGACACACTTTCTCCAACAAGGCCAGACCTCTGACTCCTTTCAAGTAATGGCACTCCCTGGTGGCCAGATATTCACATCTGTGAGCCTAGAGGGCCATTCTCATCCAAACTCCACAGCTGGACAGCTCAGTCTTAAAGCCTGAGGATCTTTTCTGCAAGAGACACTTTAGCCACCACATGCACGACACACATATATGCACACCTACATGGACATATACACATATGAAAGCTTTCATTTTTCATGCTGATTTTTATAACATGCAATGTGCTGAGTGTTGTCCTAGAACACTTTTATAGTTAGTTATCAATAACATTTTCCATTTCATTGATAGATTGAGACTTGGAGAGGTCAAACCCACTACTCTAGGCCACACAGCCTTGAATATGTTGGAGCCGGGACTTTGAGCCTGAGCCTTAGAAGCATGATTAATAAAAACTCAGAGAGAGAAATCAGGGCTCAACCTGAAGATCCGAAAAGCTAAACAGCCAGCCACGGGCTCTTACCTCTACCTCAGTCCAAAATGGCTATCCTGCCTCCAGGAATCTCAGAATGAGACTGTGTCTGAGAGCTGTCTCTTCTTGTTTTATATTCCTCTCTGGTTCTGGGATTAAAGGAATGCAACATACCACTGGGATTAAAGGCATGCACCGCCTCATTTCTATGGCAACTAGTGAGGCTACTAAGATTAAAGGTGTGTATCAGCACGGCCTGGTCTATAAGGCTGACCAGTGGGGCTGTTTTTTTCTCCCGATCCCCTGACAAGCTTTATTTATTAAAAACAGTTGAAATACCACACAAGGCAGGCACAGTTCACTCTCTTGCCTCTTGCTCCTCCCTGGCCTCTCTTGACACCTCTTTCCTCTTTTGCTTCCTTTGTCTTTCTTGTTGTTGTTGCCTCTTGCCTCTTCTCTGTTCTCTCTGTCTGTCTGTCTGTCTGTCCATCTGTCTCTGTCATGTCCCCACTCCGAGACTCCTTTCATTCTTTCTCTCCCTCCCTCCTTCAGTAAACCTCTTGCACTAACTCAGTTGTGCACACTGTGTTCGCTTATTGGCATGCTTTAGCAGGGCCCACTCAAAGGTACCCACTTCGCTTTGCTTATTTTTTTTTATTGTGACAGTTCTCATTTTCCATCCTTGGTAAATCTCATGTCCCTAAGCATCATTGCTCTATAAAAGCCATCTTCATTATGATCTGTAAGTACCTTGCACAGTGAGGGGTGGAATTTTCCCAGGAAGTAGTCACACTATACCAGGTACAGTGGGGTTCTTCTACATAATCATCACCCTGTGACAAACACGGCAGGAACTCGCTAGCAGCCAGCAGGAGAGGCACAGCAGAGGCAAGGGGCATTCTGGAGACGACCCCCTCCACCTGGGACTTTGCCTCTCTGGGCTGCAGTCATCCTCACCGGGCTATCCCGGGAGCTGTACTCTATAAGCTGCACTGCGGACTGCAGCTCCTCTAACAGGACCACCGCCAAACCCTGAGAAACTAATTCATAAACATTCATAGTTTCGGGGCAGCAAGCCATCATTAATGTGCAAGAATCATGACAAACTGTGAAATAAACATAAAGAAATTTAACACAATCTTTTCCTTAGGGGGCTGTTTCCTGTGTGTTCTCTCCACTTCTCTCCCTCCTCCCTTCCTTCTGCTCTGAAGTCAGGTTACTGCTAAGTGAATGTGGCTAGCCCACCAATTCCATGCCGTCCGTGTAATCTCAATATAACTGACACCTTGGTGCAGGACCTGGGATGGTGCGACCCTCTCCCTCCCACTTCGAGAATCTTCCTCCTGTCATGGAGAGAGTGGCCCAAGTTGGTCGTGAGCTCTTAAAGACCACATTCTGGTCCTTGGCTTGCTTCATAGCATTCACTAATAAGTTTAGAACCATATATCATTTGATGCTCCATGCTCTTAATGGGGTTTCTGTATGGGGCTATTCTAGAAGTTGAGGTCACTTTTATGTATTTCCCCATTTATGTCCTTTCTTCTAAATGTTACAAGCAACACCTACTATTGCTGGTGATCATCCACACACCTATTATTGCCAGTGATCATCCATCTTGAAGATTTCTTTGAAATGGTACAATCTTTAGTTGAAGACATGAGATTCGGTGTCTCAGCCAGGTAGGGCTTTGGATAGCTTGAACCTATCTAACAAAACATTTTGTGTCGACAGTTCCTAGAAATGGAATTGATCCCGTTTTCCCCAGATTCTGGAAGCCAGTGGGAAAGTAATGAGAGAAGGCAGCCCCTCCTCATGTTTATGTTCATCAACTGGAGTTTATAAATCTGTATACTATACATCTTAATTAGGATGCTCATTTGACTAATGATGCAAATTAAAAGAAAGTGCCATTTCTATTAATTAAATTTGAAGATTAATCGTCAGCAGCATGCTAATGAGACTTTGGAAGTTGAGATATCTATAGCGATTTGTTATTTTCCTTGATAGTGGCTAGTTTGAAAAGAGCTCCTTATGGGTCTGGTAAGAATACAGGGATGCAGTATGCTTGAATCCTTCCTACTAGGATTTGAGTAGCACAGGAAAGCGTGTAGGGATTAGAGATCTTCATTATCTAGGCTTTACTAGGCCTTAGATTCAAATTTCTGGAAAGTTTAATCCTCTAAAGCGGAGGTGAGAGATCAGGATTAGTAGTGTGCCTGCCAGAACTCCCAGGGGGTGGCACATCCCTTCTTCCCTTCCCTTCACCCCTGGACTGTGGAGAAGCTGGTACCTCTTCCCCACTCTAAGATCCACGAGACCCCTGCTACCCTTCACCTCTGCCAGAACTTTGTGTTGCAAATGACCTGCAGCTATCTCAAATTGGTTTAACCTTAAAGGGGATTTTTCTCAAGAAACAAAACTCCAGGGTTAAGGCTAACCTTAGCCATGGTTGCAGGCAGAGATGCCAATAGTGCACATTCTCCTTCCATCTTTTTTCTGACTTTGTCCTGCATTCTCTGCAGAGAGGGGATACTAGGATGTCCCACCGGTTTGGTAACCCTAGGGACAGAGGGAACACACACACTTCTTTGCTGAGAACTGCAGCAAAAGTCAGGGACTTTTTCACAGTGGGTGAGGTTGAACTAACAAGACCAGGTTCAGACTCTGGAACCTGAGTTTAGGCTCAGCCTGTTTCAAGCAAAGTGTTGTGGTTCTGCAGGTGGAAAACTGGGGGTTGTCATTGCCATTCTGTCAGTACTGTGTGGCTGTGGTCTCAGCGGAGGAAATCACTCCCAGATAAACCTTTTTTCAACTCCATTCTCATTCTCTGTTCTCCCCATCTCCCTGGGCCTTTCTTCTTTCTTTCTCTTCCCTCTCTTCTATTTTCTATCTCTTTCTTGTTTTCTTCCTCTCTCCCTCCCTCCATCTCTCTCTCCCCTGTGTTTGTAAGTACATGACCATGCATATGTATATGTGTATGTATGTGCACACACACACACACACACACCCTCCACCCCACCATACCCTTTCTTCCTATTTCAACCTCCTAATAGCAATGGCGTGACATTTCAAAGAACTCACCCTCAAAGATTCTGGGAGTTCAGCAGTAGACAGGTCAGTCATCTTTTGCTAGGGGATGAATTGTCCACCGACTGCAGCAATAAAGAGACATTGTGGGAAAAATGAAAGGGGCTGGGAAACACTGTCCTTTCTCCACTTATGTGTGCATTCAGCCCACTCTGAGCCAAACCAGTCATCGTTAGATGCAAGGGGAAGTGAGCAAAGATGGAGCCCAAGCTTTCCAATGGCTGTGCAGAGCACACGGATTTATTGTGTACTTTCTAGTAGCCCTGACTGCCAGGAAAAATTAAACAGGCTGCCAATTAATCTTTAAATCTCTTGGATTATGGTGATAAGGTCTGAGGGCTGCAGTGGACTCTCTCAGGTGTGATCCAGTCCTGCGTCCTTTTCACATCCCCATGGTCCTTGGGTCAGCCAAGAAGCCACTATCGGGATACCCAAAGTTTTAGATAAATATCTTATAAGTTTGAACCTCAATTTCTTCATCTACAAAACTGCTCCTCTGTGAGTATATGTGAGTATGTGTTTGCGTATGTGTGTGCCTATGGTAGTTTCATTTTCTTTTCTTTTAATATCAAGCTTTAGTTTGATTTATGTTAGGATAATTTACTTTTATAAAAAATATTTGTGTGTGTGTGTGTGTGTATGTGTGTGTGTGTGTGTGTGTGTGTACGCATGCCACAGGGCACATGCAGCAGTCAGAGCACAACTAACCAGGAGCCTGTTCTCTCCTCCCATGTATTATTTTTGAGGCAGGGTCTCCCTTATTGCTTCTGCTATAGATTGTTATGTGAGTTGAAGGGACTGGGCATCAGGCTTGTGCTACAGATTGTGCCTTTTCCTACTAGGCCATCTTCTTGACCAAGAAGGATTTACTTTTTTGAAAGAGGAAAAGATCTGTTCTAGCCTTAGTCTTCCGGACAGGAAGCGGGAGATGACATGACCTCCCTCTGCAGCAGGCACGTCTGTTAGGCGTGAATGTGTTTCTTTATAACACAATCTGGATGTTGCTTACCAATCACACATCATTAGCTGAGCTCATGATGGGCCTCCTGTATCTGCACATTATCCACCTCTCACTGAGGCCTGTCTGGGAGATGGCAGAGGACCAGGGAAAGTTTGTGGCTGTCCTGAAAAGAACTTTTCTTGAGGTTGAAGTCTAATATAATACCCATTAAGAAAGGAAAAAAAACAAAGAATATAAAGAGATGCAGTAGTGTTCATATAAGCTGATGCAACCTGGGCCTCACTTTTCTTTTGACAGACTAGGAAGCCTAGGGAAATTAGTTTCCTGTTAGTGTCCTCTGTCGCTGGCTGTCTTTCCTCCTTCTGACATTCCGTTTCTCCCCAGTCACCCTACCCACACTGATGAACTCATGTCTTCTTCAGGGATTGAAGTCCCACCTACTTCTAAACCGATAGGTCATTTCCATTTTCAGAGTCCTTTTGGCTCTATCCTTATCAAAGTTGGAAGACTGGATTTCCAGTACCTCAGGTATTGGTAAAAGACAATGAGGTCAGAAGGAGTTAAGTGATTTCTAAAGCCACCACAATGGGTTTAACATATACCAAGTGACTACTTTCCCCAAGGAAGGGACCAGAAGAAGTGGCACAAAGAATGTACTCTCAATATCCTGTCTATTCCCGGCTATGACTTCCGTGGAATGTTGGTCCTAACTCACTTGTTTGGAGGCCCACGTATGTGCCTGCTGCCTTCCCTTTTCCCCTCTCACCCAGATATAATCTGGTTAAACAGCAGAGTTTCTGCTGGAGACGTCTGTGCTGTTCTCGTCAGTGCAACCCTGTCAGATACGTATTGGGCATACGCTGTGTGCCAGACACTATTTTAGGTACAAAAATAACAAACAATTTGCAAACAAAACAAGGAGGTTGTCAGATGGCTTAGCTGATAAAACACTTGCCGTGCAAGTTATCATGATGCAAGTTTGGATCCTCAGAACCACATGGGCAAAGATGTGTGCAGGAGCGTACAATTAACCTTGAGACAAGATGGTGATGGAAAAAGGGAAATTCCCAGAAGCTCATGGTCAGCTAGCCTGGTGGGTACGAGTAGCAGTGAACAAGAGACCTTGTCTCAACCAAGGTGGAAGGCAAGGGCCAACACCTGAGATTATCCTCTGACCCCTTTATGTACATGGTATGTACACACAGACACACAGACATGCACACACATACACACACATACACACACATGCACATGGGAGGGGGTTAAAAATGGAGAGAAAATAGAATACTATCTTCCCAAAACTTGGATTCTGCCTTGAAATTCAAAAATATTTACCAAACAGTCATCAAATCAGGAGTAATGGAGGCTCAGGAAGGGCTTGGGAAAATGAATGTGACGCCAAGAGTTTAACTGGGCTCTCCTTGGTTAGCGGGACACTGGTATGGACAGTGGGGGATGATGGGGCATGGCTCCATTGTTGACTGAATATGCCTAAACTTCTCATCATTGTAGAGCTGAGAACGAAAAATGAGGCCCTTTGGTTTACGCCACCACCGCTTTTACCTGTCCCCAGTAAGGACCTCTCAGCTGCCTCCTTCTAGGCTTGTGCCACGCCCTAATTAACAACCATCAGTGTTTCTCTAGTGCCCTTAAGATGCAGGCCAGTGGCTGGGATGCCTGTGCTCTGGTTCCAGATATGTAGCCTTTCCTGTGTTTTCCAGCACCCCCCCCCCCAACACCTCATTGCCATGGCCGATACTCAATCCTCCCTGTCACTTCAGACACTTGGCATTGTTAAACAGATTGTTCCTTGAGTCTGCAATACCTATGTCCTCTCTGTCCTTTGCTTACATGCACTTGCCATCTCGAGCTGTTCACTTCTGGAAGGTTTTCATGACCGCCATAGTCTCCTGCATAGGCACCCCTATCTGCTGGGTTCTCTTTGGTCACCATAGACATCCTCATAGGCACCTCTACCTGCTGGGTTCTCCTTGGCCACCATAGACACCTGCATAGGCACCTCTACCTACTGGGTTCTATGCTGTCAGCAATCATTCCATAGTGTGATCATTTTTTATGAGATTATTAGGATGGTTTCCATTGCACTCTGTGAGTGCTCAGTCTATTCCTTTCAATTATTGTACCTCCGGGGCCTGGTATAGTGTGTCCCACCTAGTAGGCACTCAAAGAAAGAATTAAATGGTTCATGAAGACATTGAAGCTGGAAGGATAATGCTAAGACCTCATCAATCAATTTTCTCAGCCTATAGATGTGAAATTGGAAAATCAGAGAGGGAGGGTGATTTAACCCAGGTGATTCAGCATCTTGGTTTTACGTCCTCATCTACAATGCTGCACTGTCTTCCTAAAGATGTCTCAACCTGCTTTACAACATTATTCTATGTATTGTACACCTCTCTCTCTGTGTGTGTGTGTGTGTGTGTGTGTGTGTGTGTGTGTGTGTGTTTTAGAGATTGACATTGACCTAAGATGTTTTCCTCAATACACCTCTAATTTATTTCTTAAGACATGATCTCTCTTTGAACACAGAACTTGCACATTTGGACAGGTTGGCTGACGGGCCAGTGAGCTTCAGGGTTCCATCTTTCCCTTGCCAGTGCTGGGATTATAGTTGAACATCACCACACCCAACTTTTATACATGGCTTCTAGGGACCAAATTCAAGTCCTCATGCTTGCCCACCAAGTGCTTTATGGAATGAGCCATCTCCCCAGCTTCCTATTCTTTGAGACCTAGGCCTATAACTGAGACTCATAACATGTCTGGCTAAGCAAATCCTCATGAAACAGAGCAGGTTCCCAGGTGAACGCTGTAGCTCCTGAAGGCTCAGTAAGTCCTAAAATGTATTTGAGATATTTCTTCTAGTTGAGTTAAAAGTTAACCCTCAAATATAGCTGAGTTCCAGGTCCCAGGCCGTCAGAACATGCCACGAAGGGAAACCCTCAGCCCTCTTTTCTAAATCGCTTCATTAAGTCAACAATAAATGGAGGCCACCTTGGTAGCAGTTTTTCACCCGGTATGATGTGATCATAATGAACAAGGTTGCCTCATTTCCACCAAGTCCCTAGGTGATACCCTCAGAACCTACAGGGAAAGTGCTGGCGTCTGGCGGGGGATGAACGTTTACTTCCTGATCCTCCGGAAGACCTCTATGCACCTTCCGGAGCGTGACCAGGACACAGCTCCAGAGGGCCAGTTGTTCTTTTTGTGCATAGGAGGCAGGAACAGCAGTACCTTGTAGTACGCTCCATACCTGTGTGTGAGCCGGTATGAACTTCTAAGTGGACAGCGGAGCAAGAGAAAACTAGTGAGTGGCACCCTCCAGGAACTCAGGCAGCAAAGCTGTGTTTAGTGGAAGAGCCCCCAAGAAGAAGGAGAAAGCAGAGTGGAATTAAAAGTCCACGTGGAGACTGAAGAGGTAGTTTAAAGAATAAAAGTACCTGATGAACAAGCATGAGAACCTGAGTTCAAATCCTCAGAGGCCACATCAAAGGCCGAGTGTAGTTGTGCATGCTTCTGTAGCCTCTATCATTATAGCCATGTGGAAACAACAGCAATACTGGGCTTGCTGACTGCCAGCCAAACTCCAGGTTAAGCAAGGAGCTCTGTCTCTCCAGGAAGTGTGGTGGAAAGTGATCAAGCAGGACACTGAATATCCTCCTTGAGTTCTAAGCATGCACTAGAGTGGATACTTGTGCATACATGTGCATGCACACCACTCTCCCTCCCCCAATTCTTCCTCTCTTTCTCTATCACCACGTGTCTGTGACCAGACACTACATCAGGCAGTGGTAGTTGTGATGGGTAAGTCACTGCCCCTCCGTGGAGTCTTGCTTTCCTCTCTACACTCAGGCATGTCCAGCTGGTGGTCCACAGGTCGTATGTGACTGAGGACAGCTGAAAAGGCAGGCCCAATACAGAATCCTAGACTTGCTGAAAGCATGATGAATTTAGGGATTTTGTTTTTCTTTTTGGAACTTGACTGTACAGTTCTTGAACATCTGTATGTGGTAACATCCTGTCACAGCCGTGAAGGGTTGGGCACACCTTCCAGAGGAGAATGAATCCAGATACATTAGTGTTGCTCACTTCTGGAGCGTCATCTGCTATCCAGAGACTGGAGACAATTTGAGGACATATAGAATTGCCCGTCAGTCAAGGAGACAGAAAATTAACACGTATTTTCCTGATACTTAAATCCAGTTACGATAAGTATCCTTTGGAGAATAAATGAGATGCACGCACCGGCCAACATTTCAGGGCTATATGCTAGATACTTAATGACAATGATAACAACCCCAGTGGCATTTAGGGATCCAGGCACCGTTGAAAGCGTGCTTTACAAAATGACTCATTTAATTAAAATACCTGTATAGAGTCGATTATTACCCCAGTTTCTAGACAGGAACGCGAAAGTTTGGAAGAGGTTCACTTAGCACAGCTGGCACAGCCACTAAGCAGGAGAGACAGAGGAATTCCCTCCAGCCTAGGCACAGCCCCTGTCATGAGCTCAGTCCCTGCAGCCACCAGGTAAGCTCAGTAGTCCCCCCCCCCCCCCCCGTCTGCTATAGTCTTGGTTTTCACAGCTTTATTTAGACTGAAGGCATTAAATGAAAAATCCAAGCTAAGCAATTCGCCCACATTAAATAGTTCTTAGTATAATGGATTGGTGTTGTTGTTTGCTCACTGTAATGGGTGCTGGTCTTTTTCAGACTTAGAGATTAAATGTTATCGAGGTCTCCAAGTAGACCAAGCAGCATAATGCAAGTAAAGTACAACAGCATCTGAGGTTTCAGGCGTTCATTGAGGGTCTTGGGACAATCCCCTCACATAATGGGAGTTATTGTATTATTTCTACCCTTGCTTTAAGATTTGGGCAAGAAGAAAGTATGCAAGAGACTTGCTTGAAATCTCACAGCAAGACTCGGGTCAGTGGAAAATGACTTACACTGGTGGTTTCCACGATACAGGTGCCGTCCAGGACATGGGCCCCTTCACGGCTGACCCATCTCTCTTGACCCTCTCTTGCTCAGGTGTTTCTCAAGAGTGACCGTGTGGCCCGCATGGTGCAGAGTGGTGGCTGCTCAGCCAACGATTCTCGGGAGGTCTTCAAGAAGCACATTGAGAAGAGGGTGCGCAGCCTGCCTGAGATTGACGGGCTCAGCAAGGAGACCGTGCTAAGCTCCTGGATGGCCAAGTTTGATGCCATCTACCGTGGTGAGGAGGATCCCAGGAAGCAACAGGCCCGGATGACAGCCAGCGCAGCTTCTGAGTTGATTCTGAGCAAGGAACAGCTATACGAGATGTTCCAGAACATTCTTGGTATCAAGAAATTTGAGCATCAACTCCTGTATAACGCCTGTCAGGTAGGTGCCTCTTCCTTAGGCTTAGAACTATGGGTCCACAGAGCCCATTATCATTTTTGTGGGCCAGTTCTTGATGGGAAAACACTAAAAATCATATTTTGTAAGTGTGCTGATGACTTTGTTGAAGTCTGTATAAAATCAAATTATGATTAACTTTATTGAAGACTAGATTATAATTGTGGTTTTATCGGATATTAAAAGATTTGAACTGTGAGCCCTTCTGGTCTCATGGATCCTATGACTGGCCTCATTATGACTGAGAGGTAAGTAGGCCCTGTAATAATGGTGTAGCTTTGGTGTACAAGAGAGCTAGCAATCAACAGTATGACTTTATTACTTTATTACATTATGACTTTATTACAGTGAGGATTCTGCCTTAAAGTGGGTATTATATGCATGGTAGTATATACAGGATTCCTGTTTCTCAAGCTAAAAAGAGAGCTAGACACAAAGCCTGGGTGTCCAGATTGATTGACCCAGAAATCCCACTCGAGTTTGCATTGAATCATAGCCTACTTCAGTCACATCCTGAATCGCTGAGTGCATCAGAGTGAGAGGTGAGCTTTGGGTTCTCCTCAGTACTACCCCCACATAGATCTGTATTTCCCCTGGATGAAGGCGTGGAAAGCAAGCTATGGGAGATTATGATTTCCTACATATCCATCTGGTGCTATTTATTCCCTCAGCAAATACTCATATTGTTTACTTCACATGGCTTTGAGCTATTCTGTGTGACTCTCGAAAGCATGTTAAAATGCTTAAATCAGATGAGATTGGGTGCGTTCAGGGTGGTATGGCTATAGACAAACATTGTTTGTCATAGCCAGAACCTGAAAACAACCTAAATGCCCCCTGACCGAAGAATGGATAAGGAAAACGTGGTCCATTTACACAATGCAGTACTACACAGTAGAAAAAATAACAACATCTTGAAATTTGAGGGCAAATTGTTGGAGCCAGAAAACATCATATTGAGTGAGGTAACCTAGACCAAGAAAGACAGTTATCATATGTACTCACTCAGAAGTGGTTTTTAAACATAAAGCAAAGAAAACCAGCCTACAATTTACAATCCCAGAGAACCTAGACAATGAAGATCCTAAGAGAGATACACAGGGATCTAATCTACATGAGGAGTAGAATACATGGGGACCATGGGAGAGGGTTGAATGGGAGGGAAGGGTGAGGCAGGGAGGGGAGCAGAGAAAAATGTAGAGCTCAATAAAATCAATTTTTTTAAAAAAAAAAAGAAAAGCAATACACACTCCAGCTACTTCCCAAGAGAGTTTCAATCTGGGGCCAGCCCAGGAATTTGAATCTCAAACAAGGGCATCCCTTGCTGGTAACTATGTTGCCCATTCCCCTGTAACAACAGTCAGAATCACTGACCCTTGCTCTAGTTCCCCTGGGTCAACTCTAGGCCCTGCAGCAGGCTAAAGGGAACCCCCGTAACAAGTTAGCTGAGATCTACCAGTGCAAATCTGCTTCACAGAGACAGAAGAAACTTTCTTCTGACTTCTCACTAGCTTTGAGGCTTGGGGGTTTTATGTTGATTTGAAAACATAGAGAGTTAAATATTGGTAGAACCTTATGATGGTATGTACCTCATGTGGTAAGAGTTAAAGAACACAGCCCATTTTAAAGTGTTTACTAACTCTTGCGAGGTCAAAACTGGTACTCTAAAACCAACCATGGACTTCTCCCTGTGTTTTTATGGGCAGGAGGATGAGAGCAGTACCTAGCTGATAGTGCCTATCTTTAGGAGGAAGCATTGGACTTGGTTTTTATTTTTCCCGTTTGTGATTTTCTACCCTTTCTAAACTTTCTGTCTTAAGCATATGTTTGTTTTATAGATAGAAACAAATAACAAAAAAATATCAGCAAATAAGTAGTGAAAACAGTAGAAAGTGGGGAAAATGACCTTCTGAATCATTTTCTAGTCTTCAGTTGTTATCATTGAGTCTTCAGGCCATGGCCATGTCCAAGGTTAGCATGTATAACGATTTGGTAGGTCTTACTATACTTGGTTCATCTTTCTTGGTTCATCTTTACCTTCAGGAGTAAGGTATGCAAGACCCCATCTTTGATGTACTAGTTTTGCTTTGTAAAAATACACTCATTAAAGTAAAACACAGCTAGGAAAATAGAAACCCATCCCCACTAAGCCCTCTTAGATCTTGCACTGGAGATGTGCAAGATCGGCTGGAACAGCCAGTGCTCTGACATATTGAGAGTGAGGGACAGTCTCTAATGCCATTCTCCCCAAATCATGCTGCACTGACCAGAGCAGCTTCCACCTAATGTATAGCTGAACTGGCCACAAAAGATAGATAGCGTTTACTGTCTCCCCCCACTGCCTGGGAGAGTGCATAAGCAGGCCAGAGGGACCCTGGACTTCCCTGTTACCACGAATCACAGCTGAAAGATTCATAACTTGTCTTTCTTGGGGTACACTCCACTTTATAGAACGCTGCCAACACACAAGAGCCACGATATGGAATTGAGTTGATTTCATCCTCAGCCACTGACTTTTTTTCTTGTTTAGTTTTACATTTTCTATGCCTTTGTGTCCTTAAAAGACAAGCAAGTCCTAGGTGCTTCCAAAATGGACACGGCATTTTCCTCTTATGCTCGGTGCTTTCGAGGGAAAGCTGTCGTCTGTTTTCAGGAGCTGTGTTTTGCAAGTTTCACTGATGTCCCTCTCTGAGAAGCTGCCAGTGACTGCCAATCTCTTCCCAAAGGAGAGGTGGAATCCATGAAAGAGTAATTATATCAATTCTGAATCAGCTGTCTGTTGTAATACGAGCTGTCTATCAAAACACAGAAGTGAGAAACTGTTCATTAATTTCTCTATTTGCATATGGAATAGTTTAATGGTCCATTTTGTGTGAGAATGTGTGGATTGACCTCGGAAAAAAATATTGTTCAGATCCCACCTCATATCCACTGTGAGACCATTGACAACCCATTATGATGTCAGTATTGCTTTCAGTTTTCCTCGTGCTGGGGAAGCACCTGCCTGGTTGCTTCCATTGAATTCCAACACTAACTCACAAACCCAAGGTGATCTCTCTGAGATCCATTGCATCATCTGAGAAATGAAACAAAGACTGTCCTGCTTCTCCTTTATGAAATCCAAGCCTGTTACTGGTCCTAATGACCCAGTAATGAAAGTATTTTGAAGATACAATCACTCTGCCGTTCTTTCTCATTTGTAAATCGTATGCCCAGTTGATTTATCATTTGCTATAGTTGAGTTTAACGTTGCAAGTTGTTGAACATTGTGTGACCATTGCTCTTGAAAAGCACATGGCAGGGTCGGGGAGATGGCTCCATTCGCACAGTGCTCCCTTCAAAAGCATGCAAACTAACCCAGCATCAGGGCAAAAGAAAGCATGATGGCGCGCAATTATAACAGAAGACAGGAGACAGACGGGTCCCTGGGGCTCACTGACAAACCAATCTAGGCTAAGTTTGATTCCCAAATCCTAATGAAAGGCCTTGTCTCAACCAGCAAGGTGGGTAACACCTGAGGAACAGCATCAAAGTTTGCCTTTGACCTCCTTCTGCATACGGACACACCTACACAGACATGCACCCATAAACACTCAGGCATGCGCTCTCTCTCTCTCTCTCTCTCTCTCTCTCTCTCTCTCTCTCTCTCTCTCTCTCTCTTTTTCTCTCTCTCTCTCTCTCTCACACACACACACTTATTCTCTTAAACCAATACGTATATAACTTATTCTCTCTCCCTCTTTCTCTCTCTCTCTCTCTCTCTCTCTCTCTCTCTCTCTCTCTCACACACACACACACACATACACACACACTTTTACATGCACACACAGGTACACACACACACACACATGCATCTACACAACAAGAAGAAAGACACCATAGAGTTATGTGTTTATGTGCTATAAGAAACAATGGTGCATTCTCACAAGTGTGCTGTGTTGAAGGGATATGGATGAGTAGGAACATTGTTTCCTCTGACTTCAACTCTGACTTTTGGAAAGTGCCGTACTGATCACGTGCTAATGGCGGAACCGTCAGCAGTATGTCTCTGGCCCTCTCCATCTATCATCTGTGTCTAGTGGGCCATGAGGATACATGAATGCTCCCACTGTCAGGAGATGGCATTGGTCACTTGTAAATTCCTAGAGTGTTGTCAGATCTATCCGGAGGACACATGGAATGTGATTTCTCAATCTATTAATACCTTCACATTTCCAATACCAAGTTCTTCATCACTACAGAATTCTAATTATCTTAACATTTTGTTTCATTTCCTTCAAACCGTCTGGCCTCTGATGGCGCGGTTTATCTTATTACTGTCTGCCTTGGACTTGATTAGCACTTGACAGCTTTTCACATAGTTTATGAGACTCTGAAGAGAAACCTCAAATTATCAGGCTTTCAGCTGTGACCCAGATTGCTGGGTTGTGTCATACCTCATTACAGAGTCCTTAATCTCCACACAACAGCATAGCTTTTTCCTGGGTGGCAAGTTCCCTAAAGATGTGTTGACTGAAAATTTGCTTCTTGGTGCTGGCTCTATTTTTTTAACTGCCACTTTTATTCATGTATGAACAATAAAGTTCTTTGTATAGAATGGTCTTACAATAAATTTTTGTTAAAATACTTTAAAATCTTGGGATAGGTTATTGTAATGGTAGTCTAGTAATTCTATTTAAAAACATGCTTGTATTACTTATTCATAGTCTCAACGGGCTTTTAAAGCATTGAATTGTGACCCCAGCATCATTTGTGATGGTCTAGGAACAACACCTAGACTCTTACATTGCCACAGAATTCCCTTGGCATGAGTCGAATGGTCTTATTTGCCCATCCCACCCATCCTGCTGATTTTATAAGTACCACTATGCTTGGATATTATATATGTTTGTTACAATGTTGTAAAAACGTAATAGATCATCAATTTAGTAGCTTCAATGCATACTTTCTGTTATCTCCTATTATTAAAACTCAGACTCTTTTCTAGGCCAGAAAACCAGGCATCTCTCTTCAGATTTTCTGTTTAGGGTCTCACAAGACTGGACTTACGGTATCACCCAGTGCCTCTTCTCATCTGGAGGCTCAGCAGGGAGGGATCCTCCCCTGAGCTCCTTCACATTGGTGACACAAGTCATGTCCTTGAGACTGTATTCAGAGTTATCACTGGGGAGACTCTTGCTGTTCCTGATCCCTGGGTTTCAGACTTGCTTTTAAAGGGGATTAAGCCAGTCACCCAGGATAAATCTCCTCTAAATTCAAGTGATTAAGACTTTGACATCTGCGAAAACTCTTTATTCTTTCTATTGAACATTGATGAGAAGCAAGTTATCAGCACTGTCTGGGATGGGAGGAAAGACTATCATGGGGCATTTCTCATTCGGAGTCATCCTAAGGTCACGCTGGTTGTTCCTGGGACTAGTTCTTCTGTGTGCAGTGTAAAATAGGCTCTCTATCACCACCCTGCTAAATGGACTTCTTTAAGTGTCCTTTTGTTTTCCTTCTGACCAGGATGGTGTTCTGTACGGTTGCATCACCTTCCTGCCCTGCACTCTTGTTTGTTTCTGTGTATCCGTTCCTCCCCCTCCATCAAAGACATTATCATGCAACCCCAAGGACATAGCTATGCAAAACAGATATACAAATCAAACACATACTGAAGATAAATCATGAAGAAATTATTTTAGAACAACTCTTTGTTAAGCTTATGATTTTGCCACTTACTACAGACGAATGAAAATGTGTGTGCTAATGAGATAAACGTGCTTATTTTTACACACAAAACATTAAATCTTGGCTTAATGCTTGGTGCCACTAGACAAAGCACCATCAACGGTTATCACAACTGATCAATATTTTGATTTATAATCATCAGTGCTGAGAACACCGCTTTGCATAAATATATAAGACAATGCAAAATGGCTAAAATATGTTTGGGCCATTTCAGAAAGCTGGCAATTCTGTCCTAACCCAAAGCCAAATTAACTAAATAGATTTTGTGAAACTCAGCTCAGTGATTCAGGCTGCTTTCTAAAATCAAGCGTGCTAACATAACATAAACCAAAGATGGATACACGCTGAGGATTGACATTCATAAAAGGCATAGAGGTTTTTGGCTTCTATAATTAAACCATGACGGTTCCACAGAAATCAAAAAACTCTGTAGGTAAAAGCACTGTAATTTCCAACATACAACAGTCCTGCAACTGAGCCAAAACATTTCAGGCAGTAGTCGTTAGCACTGCATGGCATGATGGTACGTTTGGGGCAAGGTTGACATGTTATGTGTTGAGAATGACGGCTACAAGAAAGATGCCTGATTCTATAGGCAGGTGTTACAACAAGCTCATTGGATTTGTTATGCATTCATTTTCACTATTTTTTCATTTTTATGCGTTCAGTAAGCTTTTACTCTTGCCAAATGTGTCCACTCCTCCCTGCACTCAGCCACGAGACCTTGAGTAGATAGGGTCATGACGTAACGTTTAAGAATCCATGCTCTAGACAATTGGAGATCAAGAGCCATAGCTTCTGTATTGACACCAACCTCTGACATTCAATATGTAGCCAAAGCCTGACTCAAGTAAACATGCAACACAGTGTCAATAGAAGTCTAAATGGAGAAGCTCCATGGGCTGCAGCACTCCTGTTGCACAAGGGTGTGTGTGTGTGTGTGTGTGTGTGTGTTCCTTTCTTCCAGGTTAGGCAAAGTGGAATAGTGGTCTGTGGTGATCACTCTCAATTGCCAACTTCATGAAATCGAGAATTCCCTGGGTAGAAGCCTCTGGGATGCTTCTGAGGAGCTGCCTTAGCTAGGCTAACTGAGATAAAAAAAAAAAAAAAAAAAAAACGTCCACTCCCTGCAGGTAGCACTCTTCCCTGGGTTAGGATACTAGATTTTATGAAAAGGGGAAAGCAAGAGAAATACAAACATCATCTCTCTCTTTCTGGCTGAGGATAACATGTGACCAGTGACTTCAGGCTCCAGATGCCCTGGCTTCCCCACCATGGCAGACCAGACCACGAGCCCTCAGTCAGCATATAGCCTTTCTTTAAACTGCTTTGGCCACAGCAAGAGAAAACAAAAACAAGGCCTGCATCAGCTTCTTTCCTGATAACTGTGAATGCCATAGCAACGAGCTTGGCGTTTTGTTTGTTTTGGTTTACAGCTCCAGAGGGGCAAGAGTCTGTCATGGCAGGAAAGCCAGGCAGCAGAATCAGGAATCTGAGAGATCACATCTCAGCCACAAACAGGAAGCAGAGTGGAAGTAGGGTGAGGGTATGAACTCTCTAAGCCTGTCTTCAGTATCTCCCTCCCTCCAACAAGGCTGCATCTCCCCATAAGAATCACCCCAAACAGTCTTACAAACTGGGGGCCGAGGATCTAGACAGACGAAACTATAGGGGATAAATTCGCATTCAAGCCACTACAAGACCAGTTGGTCTATGACTTCAGCAAGCCTGCCGGTAGGGTTGTATAGCATGATATAGCAGTAAAGGGCCACGGTGTTCTAGGACTGAGCTTTCCCTCGGGTCACATTTATCCTGCCTCTCTCATCACATGGCTGATCAAAGAGAAACAGAAATTAAATCTCGTCTTTCTGGAGTCATGCACCGCCTCTAACAGTTGTTAGCTGTTTGGTGGGCTTTCTGCTATTAAATGGCTTTATCACATGCCCTTCCGTCTTGGCAAACAGAACTTAAAGAGATCAAGGTGTATGCAGCGTATGGGAAAATTCTACTCAGCTTGTGGGGACCGAGTTAAAGGCACTGCAGATAGGGGAACAGAAAGCAATATCTAGTTTCTAAGAAGGTATCATGGTTTCCCTTATTTCTTCCTCATTTGTTCATGAATACACAGTCAAATATTACCATGGTACCCACTGTTACCAGGAAACTAATAGCTGTAAAAAGTTGAAATTGGAGGACAGAGGGTATCCTTCATGAAAAAAGCAAAGAACTGGGTGTTTCTCTACAGACTTCCAAACTGCCTAGAAATTTCATCACCCTCTTCTGTCTGTCTCCATAAAGGAATCATAAGTGTGCTTGCTTCCTCCGTCCTTTCTCAAGCACTGAAGTAAAGTACAGAGCCATAACCAAAGGTGTTAAAGAAATACAGTTGCAGAAAAAAAACATTAAGATGGTTTTCTACTTTTTATACCTCTTGCCAAATGATGAAGCCTCTTACATACCCCACCCCCAATCCTGCAAATTGCACCTTGCTATCTACCTTTTGAGATGTATCACCAGCCCAGACTCCCTATAACCTTTTGCCTCCTCAGTGACTGAGACCTGGAATTCTCAGAAGTCTGGTCAATGGAGTCTAATATACCAATTACATTTTGTGGTCTTGACTTTTTCTTTAAATCCCCTTCTGAAACTCTCAATAAAATATCTGTTTCTTCTCCTTTCTAGATGGTGATGAATTCTATGCTAGTCATGTGTGCTCGACTCTGTCAGTGAGGTCTTGGGATCTGCCTGCTTTCCTACCTCTGGTTTAAACAGTAATAACTGTCACATATTTCCTATGTGTGAGATGCTAAGGCTAGCTACAGATATATTTATATAAATTCCTTATAATTTGATTTTAAGGCAGACATTTTCAATTATTTATTAATATGTGTGTTTCTCTCTCTCTCTCTCTCTCTCTCTCTCTCTCTCTCTGTGTGTGTGTGTGTGTGTGTGTGTGTGTTGTGTGTGTGTCTGTGTGTGCCTGCTTGTCAGTACATGATGGCATTGAATCTCTTGAAACTGGGGTTGTGAGCTGATGTCAGGACTGGGAGGGAAACCAGGTCTTTTGCAAGAGTAGAAGCTGATCCTTTCTCCAGTCCCTGTAAGGAAGATATTTTTAAAAAGAGCTAAAACTAGGGTCAGACAGAAATAGAAAAAAAGAGGGAGGAGGGAAGGAGGAAGGGAAGAAGGAAGGAAGGAAGGAAGGAAGGAAGGAAGGAAGGAAGGAAGGAAGGAAGGAAAGGAGGGAGGAAATGGAACAGAGAGAATGGGACAGGGGTTTGAGAATAAGCACTTTCCCAAAGTCAACAGCTATGTAGCAGAGCTAGGATTTCAAAGCAAGATTGAATGCGCTTTAGCTGATTTGGTTGAAAATATTGAGGTATACTTTCTGAACATACAGACATCATATATCTTTTCCATAGATGCAGAAGACTGGGGCGCTACAAAGTTTTTTGATCTGTCTTTGCACTAGGAAGATGGGTATTCATGAGTTTTACTTGGTTTTTTATGAGTCTCTTTTATATAGCTTGCTTTTTTTCTTCTAAAAAAATTGTAGGGTAAAAATCGCCTGAAAATGCAATTCTGTGGATTCTGTGGCTTGGTTCATGGTAACTGCAGTGGATATTTGTTTAATGGTGAGTGTTAGATCTGATTGGTTTCTCTCATCTAAGTTAGGTGGTTAAGGGCAATGGCAATGGGCGGTGGGAGGCAGCATAGTGTAGCTTCAGCAGCCGCATGGCTTGCACACTTCAGGGAATAACGTGTTTGGTTGGCCAGTCACAGCCCTACAGAGGAGGAACTGCCTGGGAACTGAACAATAAGGAGGCTGCTTGAGTTGAATCAACAGAGATTATCTGAGACGTCAGTTATCTTTTTTGCCCAATGGTAGAAAAGAAACACAGAAAAAAATGTACTATAAATATAGTGTGTTTGGTTGAGTAATTGGTCTCTGTTCTATCCTTCTCCTGAATTAAGTTTGAACACACAGTCATGGCTTGTGAGCTACTTCTCCACCTCCTGTATTTGACCCTCGCTCTCAGACGCTTTGCTAATGAGCTATCAATGGGCTTGACATATCTGGTTGCCAATTCGTACACTTGGTTGTCTTCCTAAAAAGTCAAAGCATAAGTAACTAGTGCTCCAAACCTGGGCCTCAGTGCAAGACACATGAATTTAAAATGACTTATCCTATAACCTATAACCAAGCCAACCCAGTCCATAGCCACTCCCATTCTAGACTAGCAAATCCCCAGGCAATTCATAAGCTCATGGACATGATCATAAATACAAGTTGGTATGTCACAGGATTCCAGATAGTTTACTATCCAACATGACTGTGGCAATAATAAATACAAAAAGCATTTAAAATAAGTCTACACAGTGAGTAACAGAATGCTGAGGCGTGGAGAAGATGTGGATATAGTTATAATGGGTCCTAGCTAATTGCCAGCCTCTCTCCACAGTGGCAACTTCCTTTATCCAGACTGTTCCCTTTCTTTCTCTAATTCTCTGTATTCGACCTGATTTATTTGTGTTTGCTTCCTTGTGTTAGGACTGATGTGTTAACTCAGAGCCTTTCTCTGTGGTGTTGGCATGAAGAAGATAGGTACAAAGTATAATGGTTTGAGAACTGGCGGCGGGGTTGGGGGAGTTTCCTCATCATTCAAGAGTAAGCCTAGACACTGAGTAGATTAGGGAACCTGATACATGAACTCCCTACCTAGCAGAGGCAAATGGCAAAGCCCATCAGAAACTACAAAACCCTTTCCTTTAGAGCTATCTCTTCGCTTTGCTCTTGTGTGTGTGTGTCCCTATTAGTCAGCTGGTTCTTTATAATAAACTTTATAATAAACTGGTTAAAATCAACGCAGCAACTCAGTATCTCGAATCTAACTGTTTGTTGCTGCTCACAAGTCTTCAGACCTGGCTGGTTCTTCTGGTCACTACTATACTCATGGATCTCTCTTTTGCTGTGGGTTTGATGGGGATCAAATATCCATCCATGGTGTGATCTAGTGTGACTTTTGCTGGGGTGAGTCCACACACTGGAATTCTTTACTTGGCCAGCGGACAGGTTTCTCAGTGACAAAATAGAAGAGTCCAGAGCCTCTGGAGGTCTCATTCAGATCTGTCTCAGTACTGCTCCTACCCTCAGGCTATAGGAAATGGCAGAGAGAGCCAAGGCACCAAGGTTGGAGGAAGCAGACGTCATGTCATGACTGAAGGAACTATAAATTCAGCCACAGAAGAAAGAATGGTTCCCACTTTTGGAATCTACCATAATCCTGCAGGCATCAGTGTTGTTAATATGTCCTAGTGTATAACTGGTTAAAATCAACGCAGTTGTCACCAAGGCAAATGGTTTCAGGACACTATGCAGATACAAACATGCAGATGCTCAAACCTCTCATATAAAATGGCATAGTGTTTGCATGAAACCTCTGCAATCCTCCATGATACTTTAAATCACCTCTAGATGGCTTATGATTACTCAGGGTGCATAAATGCTGTATGCATTGCTGTTAGACTATATTGTTAGGAAATAATGCAGACACAATATTTTATTTTAATATTCTCATTCTGTAGTTTATTAAATCCACAGATGCAGAACCTATGGTTATAGAGGGCCAACGTTATATGCTCAACCCACTTCACTGACTTACACTAGTAAACCTTCTTTGATAAAAAGAAAATTGAGTTTCTTCTACATGGAAATATTTTGAATTTTTTTTGGAAATTTTATGTGTGTGGGTGTTTTGCCTACATGTATTCTATGTACTTTGCCTGGTACCCATGGATGCCAGAAGAGGGTAGAAAATCCCCTAGACCTGCAGTTATAGATTGTTGTTAGCAGCCATGCGGTTACGGAGAATAGAACCTGGATCCTCTGGAAGAATAGCCAGTGCTCTTAACTACTGAGCCATCTCTCCAGCCCCTATGACAAAGTATTATTGTCCTTAGAGAACTTCTAAGAAACATAAAAAGACAAAGCCCATCATTGTCAGAATGGAGAGATTGCTTGATACCATTCCAAATACATTTCAGAGAACATGCTCGGTCTGATTCTTTTTGCCACTAAGAGGCATTTGGCGCTTCATGCTGTTGCCCTGAGATGAGGAAGCCTGGTTTTCCCATCTTAAGATATATGCTTGGTTACAGAAACGCCAGGATATTCTCATGGTAAGCCGGCATGAGAGGGACATTAAGTGTGCAAACTGCACATTTCCATGGCAATAAATAGCATCCATCCATGCACATGCTTACTAGGAGTCCAGCCTTTCATTTCATAATGTTCACAGGAATAACAAGGTCTCTGTATCACAAAGGGGCTGTTTAATGCACAAGACAAGAAAAATAAAGTCAACAAATACCATTCCCTGTGGATAGAGATAAGGGCTGTGAAGAAAGACATGCCAACCAAGAGGGCAAAGGGTGGTACCACTAGAGAGTGTGTGGGCAAAGTGGCTCTGGGGTTTGACTCCCATGCTGAGGTCGGAAGGTCTGCCAGAAGACTGGCAGCTTTCCATAGAAGAAAATCTGCGAGGGGCGGGAATGAAACCCAGTGACGGAGTTCATGTCTGCCCTGGGCATGAGCCTAGGCGCCACATACACAGGAAAAGGATAGCAAAGGAGAAGAATAAGAGAAGAGGTGGGAAAGGGGAAGGAAGGAAGGAAGGAAGGCACCGAGCTTGGTTTATGGAGGAGTGAGCCTGTGACTTCCCAGAGGGATGCGCAGATCACCAGGGTGGAGTTGTACAAGGATAATAAGAAGCTGCTAATGGCGTGAGTGAGAGTCTGACAGATCTCATCTATTCAGCAAAGAGATGAAAGAAATCACTGGTTACAGAAGTTTCTGTGACTTTGTATTCCATTTTGGAAAGTCTGTAGTTAGGAGAGAGGCCATTAGCCCTGCTCCTTGGATTTCTGCAAATTACCCACATATGCATTATAGAATAGAAACTACTCTAGAAAGAACCCTTTCCTATTGAGTCCTTAGCTCGCCTGCTCTTTCCAACTCCGTAGCTTCTTTTAAAGTCAGAGGGAAAGGTAGCAATTAAATCTTTCTGTGTAATGACACTTAACACCCTCCATAGAATTGGACTTAGCACTGGGGTGTTTCTAAGGAATGCAATGGAAAAACTGTGGAGCTAAAGAGCGAGGGAGGTTGAAACAGAAACAATACAGGCATCCTTGGCATTGTCTCCACGAAGCATTGCCTGCAAACTACCCAGTGAATCTGCATAAGCAAACACAATTCCCAGATCCTACCTGCTAAAGAAGTAATCTGTTGAATCCCATGCCATGTTATTTATTCAGAAACCCATTGGTATCAACTGTGTCTGTTTTTAATTTGTTGAAAAGTAAGGTTTTGTAGAAATGTTTTTCTCACTGTACTGATATTCTGCTTTTGTGCCGTTATAGAGTTGTCACATATTTATTTCACCTTTATAAAAGCTCCCTAGCGTTATGGGAAGGGGAGCATCATCTGTCCCTTTAAAGGTGATGGAAGCGACAGGCAGATGGGTGAAGGATGGATCGAGGGCGTCACAAATGGCAGATTTAGAACTTAGACTTAGCCAGGCTAAGTCCAATATATTATCCTTACTATTCAGTGTTTCCGATGGCATATCTGTGAGAACTCTTCCCCTTCTCCATAAACAGGGACATTAATGTCACATCAGTTAGATCATATAGGTCAAGCTGCCACTGTGACTTTCTGTAACTTAAAGAACCCAAAAAGTTTTTTTTCTCTAATGAGAACATCTTAACTAATGACCTTACAGTTTTATGGCTGCACTATCTCCTAAGGTATTGTCCGTGTGTGCACAATTGAGCCGTTCTGCCAGCAGTACACTGACTGCCGCCTTAGGAAGTGACAGGCAAGCTGCTACCTTGGTGCTGACTGGTTTTTGTCAACTTGACACAAACCTTGACATATCTGGGAAGAGGGAATCATAATTGAGAAAACGCCTCCCTGAGATTGGTCTGTAGGCAAGTCTCTGGGGACTTTTGTTTTTTTTTTTTTTTTTGATTGATATGGAAAGGCCCCACTTGCTCTGGGTTGTGCCATCACTGTACAAGTGCCCTGAGGTGTCTAAAATATAGGCTGGCAAGTCATTAGAAACAAACTAGTAAGCAGCATTACCCAATGGCTTCTGCTTCAGTTCCTGCCTCCAGGTTCCTGCCTCAAGTCACCGGCCTGACTTCCCTCTGTAATGGAGTGTGACCTATGTGTTGTGAGGTAAGCCTGTTCCTCCCCAGGTTGCTTTTGGTCACAGCAATAAAATCCCTAACTAAGACACCCTTTAAGGATGTCACCCGGCTGTTTTCCTTGCTTGGCCCGGGTGCCAATGGCAGGACCTTAGTTCTCTGACCACATCTATTACAAAGAATCCCAGCATGAGTAGGCTCAAGATGGAGAGCCACATGCCATGTAAAGCTCCCGAGGACAATGAAGGATTAAAGCACTAGGAAAGAAAGAAGATGAAAATGGACACCTGGGCATGCCCACAGCCTCAAACATTCTGCTGTCTTCCATTAAGAGTAGCAGTCAATGTAAACAAAATGGCGCTCAGGCCAGTAGACTTTGACCACCTAGTGGTAAATGCTCATGATGCGGTTGAAGCCCAGCCCCTCACAATCCGTCAAACACAAACGCTCCTGCTTTTGCTCTGTCTCCCCTGTGTGTCTCTTGGCACACTGCATTCATTAGCAGTCTGTGTACTCCTGAGAGTTCTTCATTTTTTTCTTTTTAAAATTTATTTAGTTGTTTTTATTGAGTATATATTTTTTCCTCATTCCCCTCCCTTCTTCCTTTCTCCCCTTCTACCATCTCCCATGACCCCTCCCCCCATGTTCCCAATTTACTCAGGAGATCTTGTCTTTTTTTTCCTTCCTATGTTTATCCCTGTACCACCCTAAAGGATCCTCTTATGGTCCTCTTTGTTCTCCGGTTGCTGCGATTCCTTTAAATCTT
Organism: Arvicola amphibius; assembly: GCF_903992535.2. NCBI lineage: Eukaryota > Metazoa > Chordata > Mammalia > Rodentia > Cricetidae > Arvicola > Arvicola amphibius. Next base: position 47,495,623 of record NC_052058.2, read on the forward strand.
CCTGAATATAATACAGAGCAGGATTGCTTGGCTTTGAGTCCCTGCACTGAAGAGATTCCTTCCTATTGCTACACTCAGCTAAATATGCCCGCTTTCCTAGACGTCTCGTTGTTTGTTCACTGTCATTTATTGAATTAGTGAAGACATTCCAGTTATCTTTGGAACTGCACAAAAAATGCTATCATGAATATTTCTCTACATGTCTCCTGTGTAATTATACATTTTCCTCAGGGAATATGCCTGGACATGCCATTACTAGTTATTAAATATCACTACATAGTACATTCAATTAATTGTATATTCTCTTGACAATCATATTGACTATTATACTCTTATACATAGCCTAACTTCAAAAGGAGCTTCTTGTTAGAGTGAAGTAACGGGGTTGTTTTTCATTGCTGTGGAGAATGCACAGCAGTTTTATACTTTAATGCCCCAAAATGAGTGTGTTTGCCCACTAAAAGATTTGTGCATAGACATTTGTAATCATTTTATTCCTAATAGCTGAAAATTGGAATGCATAAATATTCAGATACCAGAAAAATGTATCAACTGTAATATTGTAGACACTAAGGCACATTAAAACAAAACAAAACAAAACAAAAAAACCCTAACTGTTAAGTTCAACAAAAGGGATAAATCCCATTGACATTACATTGAGAGTAAACATCTAAACTAAAAAGGATGCTCTGTGATTTCACTGATATCTGTACTATACGTACAAATAAAATGTCATGCAAAACAAATGTGTGTGCCTTATGAAATGGAAAGGAGGGACAACAAAGAGAGAAAGTAGAGCGGGTCAGATGGCTCAGTGTTTAACAGTTCTTCTGGGCAAGCCTGATGACCTCATGACAGCCTGAGCTGGCTCCTGGTGCCCCAGTGCTGGAAAAAGAGAACCAAGCCACAGGTTGTTCTCTGACCTCATGTGCACTGTGTCATGTGCAGACACACATGCACCAGACACACAGATGCACACACATGCATACTCACACATGCACAAATTCACACGCATACACACACATACACACACATGCACAAATTCACATACACACACACTCACACACACATACATACACAATAAAATTTTAAAGCAACAAAATATTTTTTCTTCCTCCCCTCCTCCCATTTCCCTCCCCCTCCCCCCACTCTCCCTCCCCCTCCCTCTCCAGTTCAAAGAGCAGTCTGGGTGCCCTGCCCTGTGGGAAGACCAAGGTCCTCTCCCTTCCATCCAGGTCTAGGAAGGTGAGCATCCAAACAGACTAGGCTCCTACAAAGCCAGTATATGCAGTAGAATCAAAACCCAGTTCCATCCTATAGCCACACTGATGAATATCTTACATATTACCATAGAACCTTCATCTGGCAATGGATGGAGATAGAGACAGAGACCCACATTGGAACACTAGACTGAGCTCCCAAGATCCAAATGAGAAGCAGAAGGAGGGAGAACATGAACAAGAAAGTCAGAACCGCGAGGGGTGCGCCCACCCACTAAGACGGTGGCGCTGATCTAACAGGAGCTCACCAAGGCCAGCTGGACTGGGACTGATGGAGCATGTGATCAAACCAGACTTTCTGAATGTGGCTGACAATGAGGGCTGACGGAGAAGCCAAGGACAGTGGCAACAAAAATATTTTTAAATCTTTAAGAGCTTTTTAATTTCAATTTTGAATATGCCATATGACTCAAATGCAGGGGAAAAGCTTAAAAACTCAATAAAAACATCTCAAACCAATAACACTTTTTAAATAAGACAATTTATTATTAAGTTTAATTGAGCTTTCTCCTAGACTTGCAGGATTAACAAATTATTAAATTCAAAACAAAATCCTCTGGTGTGTGTCTAGGGTAGATTTCCTCGGATTCTAGAGTGTGCCTGGCTGCACACCTGGCCTCATTGCCCTTTCTGGTTCCCAGGGAACCAGATTTGTTGCTAATTTGATTCCATCTTTAAGAATGAGTTCCCTCATTTCCTGTCGACCCTGGCATCCTTGTTGTGTGGAGATGTATGTCCCTGGCAGTGAGAGGGCCCCTGCCAAGACCAAAGGGCTGTGAGTTCTGGTTTATGGAAGTTAATTAGAAGTGTGGCTTCCATCTCTCTCGCAGAAACATGATTAACATATTGGATAATAAAGAATGTATTTTTAGCTGCTTTGTGTTAGATTATCTAGGGTTCTACTAGAAGCCGGACAGTGGTGGCACAGGCCTTTATGCCCAGCAATGGGAGGCAGAGGCAGGCGGATCTCTGTGAGGGTGAGGCCAGCCTGGTCTACTGAGCAAGTTCCAGGACAGCCAGAGCTACATTGAGAAACCTTGACTCAAAAACAAACAAACAAATAATAAGAGAGGGGTGTGTGGGTCCTGTTGACACTGGTAGTCTCACTCTGGAGTCAAACACACTCCCTCACAGCTGAGCAGAGCAAAGTGAAGGAAAGGTCCTGTGACCCTGAACACCTTTCTCTCTTTCCTTTACACACACACACACACACACACACACACACCACTTTTTCCAGGTTTTCAACCTTCCCTGGCTTGGGCAAACATCCTGTTTCATTTCCACTTGTTACTGCAACACATCACAACCACAAGGAAAGCACCACGGCCAGGTGACCTGCCATCTGGGCCCTCGGGCATCATTTCCCCTGTGCGAGTCAAGGGGCATCAGGAGACGGACGAACAAGATGGTTTCTATAGCACCTAAGCTATCTCTGACATACAGAAAAAAATGTCAATTTTTTAAATACTTGAATCAGTGAATGAATGAATGAATAAATGAATGAATGCTGTATTATCTCATGCTATCGAACACATTACACCCATGCAGACTGGCTTAAAACAAGCTACTTGTCTTTTCTCCATGTTTCTCAGAGTAGACAAAGGGAGACTTACCCTGGAGTCAAACGCACTCCCTCAAGACTGCCTTTATCTATGGTGCACAGAAGCCTGGACACAACTCAGAAGCCTTCTGTTCCTGTGTCTTTCATACACTGTAGTAAATGTTCCCAAGAGAGGGAACATTTTCCCAGCTAAGGCTGAATCTGTTCCGGTTCGCCTGTGCCTTCTGGAAGGATGTATCTCCTCCTAGACGATCAACATAAGGCTCTCAGTCCATCATGTGAGATTCCAACATGACAGCTTCCAGCAAAACAGAGGTCATATTCTTCTGTGACTTAATCCCCACCATAGATGTCGCTGTCCATGTTTGTTAGAAGCAAGGACTCAAAGAGCAATGGTTGTTATATAGGGCACAAATACCAAGGAGAGGGCAGATGTTCATAGAGGCTACATCAGCTGCTGCTGGCCACACATGTCTACTTCACAAGACCATGTGGAGCTCACAATGAGATTATATCTCAGAAAGGCCCAATGTGCTTACTGCTTGATCTTTCTAGAGTATTCTTTAACTCCCCATTGTTGACACACTCCTTATCCTGCATGTTTAGCTTCTGTGTCTGCACTCCCAAGTTCTCTTTGGAGTGTTGTTCCCTAAACATTCAGTACAATTCTTCAGCTGCCCTTTAAACCCAGCCTTCTATGTATTTCAAGTTATCATGCATGGATACTTCACTTGCTTCTTGTCCAGCTCTTGCAGTAAGACCCAAGCTCCCTGCGGGAGGGACCCAGCTGCTCCGACTTGTCCTTCTCCTACCAGCACCTCAGACCTGTACATTGTGAGACAGATGAGTGGGAAAGGGGTCACTCCTGTGTCAGAATGGAATTGATTTTTCTTTCTAAAGTAAGTGCCTGGTAGAGGAGGGTGGGGTATTTTTACTAGTTCTTCGGAGATTTACAGCCAGAAGAGAGGTAGGCCAGGAGACTTCTGAGACTTGAGATTGTATACAGAACAACAAGAGCCACATGGGGTGTAATTCTTTATAAACTACAGGGACAAACTCAGATTACCTAAATTTGGTAGCTAAAATGGTGCTGGGGCGCTATCATATAGGGGTCCCAGATATTTGTGTTTGACTTGTTTTGTTACCATTCACCCTTGCCTTTCCCATCAGGCTTTTCCATACAGTCTCACACCCCTCCACATTGCACCCTCAATTCGCCTTAAGGCCCCAGAAGCAACGGTTTAATTTTCTGATGGTGGTATAGCTTTCACTGAGGGAACAACTATTGTCTTCCCTACTAGCAACATAAATCTTGCCGAAGAAACTGAAGTACAAACAAATAAAAATGTTGACTTAAAAGACCAAGATGATTCTGCCACTCATTCCCTTGTCAATCTCTGACATACATGAAAGGAGAATAGGCAGGTGTGTGGGGGGGTCACCCCTGTAATCCCAGCCCTTAAGATGCAAGTCAAGATCTTGATAAGATGGAATATCAAGAGTCTGAGACCAGCTGTATTACATAGCATGATCCTGACTCAAAAAGACAAGGGCTGAGAAAAGAGGTCAAGCCTAGTGGATACTTGCCTAGCAGACATAAGTTTCTAAATTCAATCCCTAGGAGGGGTTGGGACAGAGAGATAGTGAGATTGGCAGACAGGCTAAATACTGGGAAGAGCAGGCTGGTTAGGAGGGCGACAAGCACACTGTCTTGAGTATGTCCCGTTTGAATCCTCCAACATCTATTGCATGTCAGCCCAAAGGGGTAAAATCCTTCTACTCGTTGCGTCTCACAGATTGTGAGACTAAGATCAACTACTCCAGCAGCTTCTTCAAATCAGTAGCAGAACTGAGATTTGAGGCAAGGTGTCTCAGATGTCCAGGGTGAGCTTATACCCCCTGTAGACATCCCTGTGGCCACAGTGCAAGTTGCTTCCTCTTATAATGAGATGAATGTCTTCCCTTTGTTTGCAGCTTCTGTTAGAAGCATAATCGATGCATGTTTGTAAACACTGTCCACTCCACTCCCTGGTGTTTCTTTCTAGTAAATTCACTATTCCCACAGTACATAGGAAAGTGCCTCCAATCGCTCCATCATGGGGTGGCCATGCTCAGAATCTTTTGCAAGGTGTCTGGGCACAGTGCTGAGCTTATGCCAATGTGGGTGCTAAGAGAACCAGCACCTCTACCCCAGTTTTCTTCCTGGGTTTAGCTTGGCAAGCACCTCATAATCCTGTGGCCAACTCACTTGAAGGCCAGTTCGATGCAAATGCAGCATCTTTATACATCAGATGCTGAGTCCTGCAGGGGGGCGGAGGACACAAGCAGTGGTCTGGGGATGCAATGAAGCAAGCAAAGTATTTGTCCTGTAGGAATGGGAACCTGAGTTCTCCAGAAGATGTGAAAGAGCTGTAGGGGACAAACATGCTTATAATCCTAACCAAATAGTTTAGAGTTTTCTGGGAGCTGAGCAGTGGTGGCGCACGCCTTTAATCCCAGCACTCGGGAGGCAGAGGCAGGCGGATCTTTGTGAGTTCGAGACCAGCCTGGTCTACAAGAGCTAGTTCCAGGACAGGCTCTAAAGCTACAGAGAAACCCTGTCTTGAAAAAAAGAAAAAAAAAAGGAGTTTTCTGGGCGTAACTATACATCCATCTGAATGCAGGCAGTTAGGTTTTTCTAAGCTGTCTGTAAATGAGATGGCTCTGGTTACTGTAGAGTTGAACAACGGCCTGGGTGACAATGGTCCTGTTGTCACTGCAGTTTTCTACCTGTGTTTAAGGAGTTGCTGAAAATCTTCAACCGGGATTGCTTTATTAGCAGAGAGCAAAGGATGAGGGTATAGAAAGGCAAACGCTCTGAGATGGCACAGAGAACTTTCAAAAGAATTCTAATGAATTTATTTTAGGAAAAAGTGAGATGAGTGTTAGATTTAAGAGAGCCTTCCCTAATTAAGCCGTAAGCAGATTGTTAAAGGTAACAAGCTCTCTCCCAGCAGAAGTCTGAAAAGAGGCCAGCCCTCGCTCGGAGGTTAAAGAAACACCAGCTGTAAGGGCCAAGAGGGAGGGGCACAAATAAGACTAAAGTGTCTTGACATGTATGGGTGCCATAATTAACATGTATGCATGCCTTAACAAAATCTGTATCTTTGTGTGCTAATCTTAAAGGCCAAAGCATCACTAGTGGAGTGGAAAGAGCATGAACCTTGCAGGCAAAGCCTTCTGGAACTGAATTCCCCTGGGATATGCTGGCCGCTGATTTGCTGGCCTGTGATTTGAGCAGGCACCTCACCTTGGCAGGTCTGGGTTTTCCCTGCTAGACATAGAACCTAACATGTGCTGTGTTTGCCATGCTAAACTTTGAGAGTAACAAAAGCACAGAATGGACCGTGACGTTCTAAGTTGATAGGAGCAGCTTAAGTACACACAGGAATAAAGCGGCTGGATCCTTTCTTCACACCATAACATATAAACATATAAAAGAATATATATATATATATATATATATATATATATATATATATATATATATTGCCTGCATGTATCTGTGTGTACCACAGGTGTGCCCTCAGACATCAGAAGAGAGTATCAAATGTTTAAAAAGTGAGTCATCCTTGACTATGTACAGATACCCATAACCCTGATGCTGCCAGGGGTGGAAATACAAGAATCCCTAGGGCTGGCTGCCAGCGTAGCTGCAGGTTTAATAAGAGACAGTATCTCAAGGTAGTAAGGTAGAGTGTAATAGAGTAGAGTTGGCGTTCTCCTCTGGCTTCCATCCGCATGTCTGCATTGCATAGGCACACATACACATATGTACGAACGTACGCATACCTAATTTTTTGCATCTAGGCCCCATTAGATAAATGATGGCTTTCTATGACAGGCAGTTAAGTTCATTGCTGTCCATTAAGACAACAGTTACAAAGAACTAAGAGCATGTTCACTGTCATAAGCTTTCAACCTTCCATGTTACTCTTTGCAAAATGGCCCTCTAAAAGAGACCTGTAGGAAGCCCACCTCTCTGAGTGCCATTTGCAGGGAACATTCGCCACTTGCCTGCCCACCTGATTGTTGAGACTGAGTGCATCATTTCTTTTTTTAACCCACCATTTAGAGAGACAAGTATAAAACCAGAGGAAAACTGGCAACTGGACCTTTAAAGCCAAACCGAGATCCCTCCCACTGGTGATGTTTGCACATCAGTTTTGCTGTTTTGAACTTCATACAAATGAATGCATGAGACCCACACAGCACTCCTGGGCTGATGTGGTCCCTCTTGTAAATGACATTCTGGGTCACTCTATGACACTTGACGTCAGCTTCTTTGTCATCACGTCGTGTCTCAGATGTATTCGCATTGTTACAGGGAGCAGGACATCCTGATCTATGCTTTATTCCAGTGCATAACAACCTTTACTGTTCTACTGGTCATAAATATCTGTGTTGTTTCAGGATGGGGCTGCTGTCTGCATAGTTGTCTTGCATGCTCTTTGGTGGGTGTTAGTGGCATTTCTATGTCTTTTAAGTGATCATTCTGAAATAAGGGTCTGAACCATAAGATGTACATGTTCATCTTCAGCAAATATTGTAAACAGTTTCCTAAATTGCTTTCACCAGTGAACACTGCTCCTGGTGAGTGGAAAAAGAACTATGAAATAGGCATGGCCAGTGTTTCCCTTATATTGTTTTTCCCTCATATGTGGATCAAGATTTGTGTGTGTGTGTGTGTGTGTGTGTGTGTGTGTGTGTGTGTGTATGTGTATGAGAGTGGGTAAGAATAGATCCTGGAACCATGAGAGAAGAAATGTCTTTAGGAAAAGGGAAGAGGAGAAAAGAGCTACTAGAAAATACATGACCAAAGCAGAATGGGGGCTATTGAGGAGTGAGGGAGGAAAATCAACAACAACAACAAAAAAATGAAAATTCATCAGTGAAGCCCATTACTTTGTATGCTAATTTGATGACTAAATAAGTAGATTTTATGAACGCCCATGTAGCCAAATCACTATCCCCATCACCCTTGTTACCAGATAGATGCCAGAGGAGAATAAGGATTTCGTTCTCCTATGGGCAATTTTACTAATCTTACTGTGATAATTAGAAAGAAGGAGACTTTGAGGATTTGTTAGTTGGCAGAAAAGATACAACATAAGCAGAGGGGTTAATTATTTGAGGATAGATGCTGGTTTTAATTATACTAGAATCCTGTATCATTTGTCATTAGCCATTAATCAATATTCTCGAGGGACCACTCAGAGGTATTGCGCACGCCTGCTTAATTAGAAACTCAAAAGACTTAGATCCTGTAGTTATGGATAAAACCAATTAGATATTCTTTTTTTTTTTTTTGTTTTTTTTTTGTTTTTCAAGACAGGGTTTCTCTGTAGCTTTGGAGCCTGTCCTGGAACTAGCTCTTGTAGACCAGGCTGGTCTCAAACTCACAGAGATCCGCCTGCCTCTGCCTCCCGAGTGCTGGGATTAAAGGCGTGAACCACCACCGCCCGGCTTCCAATTAGATATTCTAAAGGAGCATAACTTGTGTCCTATGGGAACCCCAGGTCTCCTCCAAGAAGGGTTGAGTGCATAGTTCCTGATGTCCAGCCAGATTCTCAGCCCCTCTGATATCCACGCTAAGGCCTCATTCACTGAGGGCCTGTGGCTGTTTTCTGTACTTTCTGGATGCTGTAGCTCTGTCATTCAGCCAGAACCATAGTTTTTCTTTCACACTGAAACATAGCGAAGCCAAGATTTTGGATCTGGGACCAGGCAATATGGTTCATGATTAGAAACTCAGAATGTGGGAAGATGAGGCCTGGTAAGTACAAGGTCAAACCAAGCTGGACGACACAGCAAAACCTTGTCTCAAGTAAGTGACCTAGCACACAAATGCACATGTTTCAGTCTTGAGGAAGAATTATGGATACATTATCAAGAAGGGAACTGCGCTGTTCTCACAACCTGAAGAATTCTGAAGTCTGTCCTCAGCTGTGGTCGTTTCCTCACCCGCTGCGTCCTTCCAAGCAGCGCCATGGACAGCAGATGTGGCCAGAACGGCTAACCCTTCTTCCCTCTCCCACCTCCAGTTATCCACGCACGGCGCTTTACAGAGGCCCACTCTGGGCCTCCTTTGGCTTGTTGGTCTCCTGGCCAGGCAGTGGTGGTTTTCTCCACAGGCACACCAGATTTGCCTCTCAGCCATCCACGAGGAAGCACTTTGGCAAAGTGTTGAGTCCTAGTCGTTGAACACAAATGCTGGCTTGTTCTAGCCATGGTACCCTAGGCAGATTGCCCATGTATTGGTGACTCCACCCACCTCTGAAGTGAGGAAGGGAGATAATTAATCCAGGTCTCTAGTGATACTGAATAATATCTGGTAGCATGCTTCAGCAAACCCCTGCTTTGCCTGTTGCTGCTTCTACGGCTGGGATTTGCACAACATAACTCGGGGACAGTGACAGTTCTGCAACCTGATTGGGACAGGGATTAGTACAGACTTACTCGTGAGTGTCACATGTGAGGCGAACCCTTTGGTAACAGCCATGGCAAACAGCAGTGCTCCTGCCTGCCAGGCAGTGTGCATTCTGAATACGTTAATTAATGTAATCACCACTCACCCCTGTGAGGTTGGAACTGGCTCCATCCCTTTTTGACTGATAGGGGAAAGTGAGGCACACTGTTAAACACCACAGTAAAGACATATGGTTAATTAGGGCTACAGTTAGTGCTGGTGGCAGGGAGTCTGTCTCTGTCGTGTGTATTGTCTCTAGAACATATGCAGGATAACACACGTAGGGTGTCCAGATGAAATGGTAAGATTAAGGAAAAGGTTCAGTGGGTGAAGTGCCTGCAAGAAGATGTGAGTTTGAACTGCATAACCCACATTTTTTTTTAAAAAAAAAAATGTTATATACATTTGCCCCCATAAGCTTGTAAGGAGTGGTACTATTAGGTCTGGCTTTATTGGAGTAGGTGTCACTGTGGGGGCGGGCTTTGAGGTTCCTTATGCTAGTATCACAGTCCACCTCGTATTGCCTGCAAGCTAGAGAACTTTCAGCTCTTTCTCCAGCACCACAACTGCCTGCATGCTGCCATGTCCCTCCATGATGATAATGGACTGAACCTCTGAACTGTAAGTAAGCCACCCCAATTAAATCAGCTTTAGAAGAGTTGCCATGGTCATGGTGTCTCTTCACAGCAATAGAAATGCTAACAAATTCAGATTTGGTACCAGGGACTGAGGTGTTGCTGTGATAGTCCTGACCATGTTTTTTTTTTTTTTTTTTTTTTTTTTTTTTTTTTTTTTTTTTTTTTTTTTTTTTTTTTTTTTTTTTTTTTCCTGGAGCAATTTGGACTTTGGTACTTTGGGTTAGGAAAGCAGTAAAATGATTTAAGCACCGCTTAATGGGTAATACTAATAGGAGCATGGAAGACAGTGGTGCTAAGAGTTATTGCAATGTTGGGGCTCATTTTAGATGTTTCAGAAAAAAAATAGTATGTTGCCTAGAAATCATTCTTGTAATATTTTGGTAAAGAAAATGACTGTCTTTTGTCCTTGTCAAAAGAGTCTACCTGAAGCTAAAGTGAAGAGGTTTGGATTAATTTCATTGGCATAGGAAATCTCAGAACAGCCTACTATAGACTCTGTTGTGTGGTTATTAGTGGTAACTCTAATGAAGATTTATAATGAAAAGGAGCAAGCTGAGCAGGGAAAATTACAAAATGTAAGTTTTGAGGAGAAAAAGCCTCAGGAAGTGGAATGGAGCTAAGCCTGGGTTCAAGGAGATAAATGGATTAAGAAATGGAGTAAAGGGGATGCTGAATTCAAGGCAATTTCCAGTTTGTGAAACGGAACTAAAGAAAAGCTTAGAGCCAGGTGTGGTGGGGCACGCCTTTAATCCTAGCACTGGGAAGGCAGAGACTGGCAGAGTGTGGGACCAGCCTGGTCTAGAGATCCAGTTTCAGGACAGCCAAGCTTAGGCAGTGAAAGACAGAAAGCTAGTGAAGATGTAATTGGACAAGGGGCCATGATCCAGTCCCAGTAAGCAGCACAAGCTGACAGCTTCCACCACGTGGTTCTGGAGTTAAGTATAGAAGAAAGAGGCTATGGAATTTGTCTCCAACCCTGAGGAAAGTTGCTGAGGTCAGGCATATGTCACGGGTGTCACTGAATCAAGGCCATTTGGTGAAGTTGTGAAGTTGAAGCCTGCATTGCCTTGGAGACCACAAGATGTTAGAGAAGCCAAAGCTGTGGGGCACCTGCCAAGGAAAAGTTGCTAACAGGGAGTGGAACCAGCCCAAGGGAAAGAAATGTGTTGCAGTCAACAGAGCTGAAGGGAATTTGGAGATCTTGAAGAGCGTTTTGACATCAGACATAAGATGCAGAGTTTAGAGTTGGCCCAGCTGGCTTTCAGTCTTGCTTTGGTCCAGTATTTCCTCACTAGGCTCTATTCCCTATGTTTTGGAAGGGTAATGTATGTCCTGTGCCATTATATGTTGGAAGTATGTGATCTGACTTTTTATTTTGATTTTATAGGGGATTATAGTTAGAGATTTCATGAAGCTCAGAAGAGACTTTGAACTTTGGACTTTTAAATATTGTTGAGACTGTGATAGATTATGGGGACTTTTAAAGCTGGACTACATGCATTATGCATTATGGATATTGTCAAAAGCTTATGGGAGCCAGGGAGTGTAATGTGGTAGTTTGAATGTAATTATCCCCCATAAGCTCATAGGGAGTGGCACTATTAGGAGATGTAGTCTTGTTGGCATAGGTATGGCCTTGGTGGGGGAAGTTAGTCACTGTGGGGGTGGGCTCCGAGGTTTCCTTTGCTCAGGATGAAGTCCAGTGTCACACTTTACTCCTGTTGCCTGCAAACTGTAGGAATCTCAGTTACTCCTCCAGCACTGTCTGCCTGCATGCCACCCTGTCCCACCCTAATGATAACAAGGCTGAACCTTGGAACTGTAAGTGAGCCACCCCAATGAAATGTTTATAAGAGTTACCGAGGTCATGGTGTCTCTTCACAGTTACAGAAACCCTAACTAAGATATAACCGCAGCAGCAGTGGGAGCTGAGGCAGGTGGATTCCAAGGCTCACTACCCAGCCTCCTACTTGACAAGGTTAGGGCCAGTGAGAGACCCTATGTCAGAAATAAATAAAGGTGGGTGGCACCTGGGGAATGACACCTGAGGATGTCCTTCGTCTGCCTTTTCCCCCCTTCCGTATGTCACAAAATAAAAGCACATGAAGAAATGGAATGTACAAAGAGTTCTAGACTTTTCTTGTTCGTTATCATAGCCACTAGTGCTCTCACCATTTAACTTGGTTCATTAAATGTGATATAAGTGAACGTTTCTTTGGCCACACGGGACTGGTAGCTGCCGTTGTGGGCGTCATCACAGAAGCAGAATTTTGGGCACACAGTTTCACTCAAATTTAGAGTCCAGATGAAGCAAGAGAGAAAAAGCTGATGCTCTAAGGCCAAGATGGACATATCCAAGACCTGCCATCCATGAAGGGAAAAAGACAGAGGAGTGGCAGTCTTCCTGTAGGCAGGCAGGTTGGCTGATCAGGCCACCTTCTCAATTAAAACGTGTCTTCTGCAGTCAGGAACAGTCGGTGACTCACTGTGTGACCCAAGCAAGTGACTCAGCTTCCCTGTGCTGTCCAGAGAGTGTGCTGCTCCTTTTTACTGGGAATAGTGGAGGAATTGCTGGGGCAGCAGAGCAGGAGGGCGCCCTGAGGAAGGGGTCACATACAGCTTTGAGAATCTGGAAAGCGAGCTAGGGAACTGGTTCCCCCAAGTGTGACCTTGTACTGGCCACAACTCTTAGCAGAACTTTCAACTTTCACTAACCTGTATCAAAATAAGAGAAGTAAAGGCACTCTCTCTTTGTCCCTCTCCCTCCCCATCTCTTTCCACCTCTCCTTCCCTCCCTCTTGCTCCCTTTTCCCCTCCCTCTTCCTTTCCCCTTCCCCCACTCTCCTTGAGAATATTTTCTTTTTTAGAGACAAGTCTTCTCCTAGTTTTTGACAGTAAATGTCTTTTTGTTTATGAAATATGTCATAATAGGAAGGCTGTATGTAACTCTAGGACTTATAAGTAGTAGGGCTAACTTATGGCCTTAACAGACAAGAGAAAATGACAACCATGTCTTCATCATGCACTTGTTTTAACTTAATTTGTTTACATATTTGTAGTTTGTTTATTTGTTTATTGAGACAGATCCTGCTACTTAGTTTAGGCTGGCTTTAAGCTCCCTGTATAGCCCAGGCCAGCCTCAAATTCACAACCCTCCTGCCTTAGATTCCTGAGTGATAGGGTCGCAGTTCAGCATCACTATGCACAGCTTTCAATATACCCTATCTTACCTATACATCTCCAAACCAGGAAGCTTCTAAGTTAGAACCATTGTAGGGGTACCCGAGTATGCATGGCTACCTTCTCTGAGAAGGGAAAAGGTAGCCATGAGGTCACAAGGTTAAACCAGTTTGACATGTCATAGAGGACATTAGAAGGGGGAGCGAATGGTCCCCAGAGAGTGAGCAGAGACTGAAGGGATGTGCATCATGATTCAGGCTCTGCCACAGCACAGTGTCTCCACTTTTTCTTCTCCCGTGGGACAGACATCTGAACACATACCCTATGCGCACACAGAGCAAGGTTAAAGACACAACAGGCAGTTTCCTCCCACCTCACAGCACCTAAGACCCACAGTGACAGAAGTAGCTAGAGCACCTGGGTAGCCACAGGAGGCTTGCTCATCTATCCCTTCTACCCAGTACGGTCCTCCACTCTGTCCTGCACATAGGCCCCCAGGCAAAGTCTGTGTGAATTGTGCACCTCAGGAGACCCTGGCTATCTCAAGCTCTCTATCAACTATAGAGGCAGGGAAGGAAGCCAGCCCAGCCAGTGCTCAGGGAGCTGCCTGGATCAGAGCAGCAGGCTTCTTGCATTTTAAGTAACATGTGCAAATTAAATTAGCATGGGTTCCATGTCTCCAGCATGGCTCAGCCACGCTCCCCAATAATTCCCAAGCTAAACTGACCCAGTTTGAGATGAAAATCGGGTTTAATTTTAGAGGGATTTATTTATCTTCGTCTCAGGCTCTGTGTATTTTTTTCCTGTTGGCTTGATAAACATCCAACTGCGGTTTCCAGACAAGCAGAGTCCTGCTGACTGCCATGTGACAGATGACTACCGCATAGGAGAATGGTGCTCCCGAGCACGGAGAGCACAGGTGGGGCCTTCGTGGACCACAGGCAGCTTCTGGACCACGTCATTTCCCTGTGCTGTCTGCCAACCCCGAAGGTGGCTGTTGGGGTCCTTTGAACTGGAAAAATGCCATAATGTAAGGTGATTTAGAGCTTGGTTATACTGGGGTTTGGCAAACTCTTGTGGCATTCATTATAAATTCTGAACGTCTCATACAAATCCAGTTCTGGGTCAGTAAGATGGCTCTGTATGCTAAGATAGTTTTCACCAAGTCTGGGGACCTGAGTTCAGTCCCTGGGGCCCACTTAGTGAGAGAATAGAACTGACTCCTACAAGCTGCCCTATGACCTCCTTACATATACACACAATTAAATATAAAATAAATTCAGTCTGTCTGAATCACTTCTTGCATCTATATCCAAAACTTTCTGACCAGAGCCGAGGGCACGGTCCATTTCCCTTTGACAATATGCACTGGGGATTCTGTGCAGAAATGTATGGATTGCTTTTGTCTTTCTTCTGCACACTAGGAGTTCCCAGGAGGCCTCAGACAGCTCTGGTTCCTTCTTATTGCTGTGCTCAGAGCCTAAGATAATATTAACTCCTCAAGGGATGAGTGACAGGGACTTCTAGACCAGTGGCTCAACAATTTTGACACCCCCTTCCTATCTAAGTGTGCCAGTTTCTATTCCACGAGGAGCAGAAGCTAAAGCCAGGGATGCAGAGAAACATGGCTCACAGTCGAGGACACCCCTGCCCTCCGTCTCACAGTGAAGAGTTCCCCAAGCCCACTCTCCTGCTGAGGCTCAGAAGCCCTCCATGGTAAATTTGTTCATGTGTGCTTGTAATCCCCCCAGCTAAGGAGACTGTTACTCACTCTTGACTGTTTGAACCATCTAGGGACGCCATCATTCTCCCCGAGACGCAAGTGTTTATCTCAGTGAGCTTGGCTCCCTGCGCTGAAGGTAGGGATTGTTCACTTAAAGGAAATCCATGAACTACAGTAGCTCACCTTCCCAGCTGCCTCTCGCTATCTGCCAAGCACAGTCCTCAGTCCAAGCCCCTCCCCTATGCTCACCTTTGAGATCTTCACAACCTTGCAAGTTTGTGAAGATCCTACCCCTGCTGCCCCTGGCTGTCACCTATTAAGGTTATAAACCCCAATAAAGTTACTGGAGAACAGAAACCCAGAAAGCAAGCCGTGCCGTCTCCACCATGGACATGGAAGAAGCCAGACTCAGTCCCCGAGTCTACGGAAAGCCATCGTTCACTACGTATTTGCTGGATTCTGGAAAGCTTAAAGCGTGCTGTGCTTGAAGTTTCAGGTTCTGGGAAAGAAAATTGGGCCACAGTAATCTATTCCTGATTGTATGCTGGCCATATTACCCAAAGGGCACAGTACCCCACTTTGAACGGTGTGGCTGAACATATGCATTGACATGTGAGGATAAACAGATCATTACCAGGCAAAGTGAGGAGGGAAGAAGGAGCATTCAGGATGGAGGGAGCATCCTATGTGAGGGCCAGGCAAGGATTCAGGATGGAGGGAACTTCCTGTGTGAAGGCCAGGCAAGGACTCAGGATGGAGGGAGCATCCTGTGTGAAAGTCAGGCAAGGACTCAGGATGGAGGGAACTTCCTGTGTGAAGGCCAGGCAAGGACTCAGGATGGAGGGAACTTCCTGTGTGAAAGTCAGGCAAGGACTCAGGATGGACGGAGCATCCTGTGTGAAAGTCAGGCAAGGACTCAGGATGGAGGGAGCATCCTGTGTGAAAGTCAGGCAAGGACTCAGGACAGAGGGAGCATCCTGTGTGAAAGTCAGGCAAGGACTCAGGATGAAGGGAGCATCCTGTGCGAAGATGCAGACAAGGATTCAGGATGGAGGGAACTTCCTGTGTGAAGGCTAAGCGAGGACTCAGGGCAGAGGGTGGATACTGTGTGAAGATACAGGCAAAGAGAAGGTCTAGAGTCATAGGGAAGGCAGTATCCCAAGGTCTGTGTAGCCAGAGCAGGGTCATAGTAGATTAAAGGACTGAAACACTAACAGGGACTGGGAGATGAATTTCCCAGGTATATTCTGGTCAGCGTCTAAGTCTCTATTGCTATTCTGAGCCTTTGATGAAGTTAAGGTAGAGGCTGCCAGAGAAGCTCAGATTGGCATTCTCATGACCTGTGGCTTACCAAGAGGTCCTTGTGTGTATAGGCCTATCTGGCTGCCTTCTCTTGCCAGAAATCTTCTGAACTCATGGGTCTGCATGTTTACCTGTCAAACTTAAAGCATATACTCAGAGCCCGTCTCGAAACCAGGACCTCAGAGGCAGCTTCTGCTGCACAAATGTGTCCCTTTCTGTCTGCGCTCCTCACACTCACGGAGGCCTCCCACAGACTCCAAGAAGGAAACCACCTGCAGAGAGTAAAACATCCTTGAGGCAATAAGCAATATGCTCTTCCTCCTGGCGTGTGAGTTTGTGCTCTGTCTTCCAGAAATGGAGGAAGGGAATATGTCACCTCCCTAACCCTAGAGGCTTCGAGTTTCCCTCTGCTCTGCCAAAGCTGGCTCCGCCCACAGAGCACACCCAGGCCTGTGTGTGCACTCTCACGTGAGAGAGAGCACTGAGCCACTGTAGCTCTGCTGGCAGGCAGCCAAGCTCCTCCAGCCGGTATTCTAGGAACTGTAGCACTTGGGGTGCTGAGGAGAGAAGGACGATTGTCTGCTCTAGGCCTGTCTTGAAAAACAACCAGTTCTCAGGCCATTCCCCTCTTGTTGAAAGACAACATCTAGAAACCCTGGAAGGATGAAAAAAAAAAGGTTTAGCCTTTGTGTACTCACAGTAAAGGCTCTGGCTCTCTCGGTCAGGCGTTTAAACATGCGGGTTTTTAAAAACACATCAATTAGCCATGGACTCATCGCTTACAGAGAGAGCAGCTACTGACGCTGAGAATGTAGCAGACATGAGCAAGGTCTTCTCGGTTGTATGCTGATTTCCACCTGCCAGAAGCGAGCCAGTGAGCAGGCTTAAGATGATAAAAGCACAGTGCGTGTTAAGGAGAAAGCAAACAGCGTGGCCTGCTCTGGAAAGGAGCTGTTTTCCTTAGCTGTCGTACTCAGTAAGCAAAATAGCCCTGTAAGAGCTGTGAGATTTGCCCTAAGAAATAAACATTGAAAAGGAGGCAACATGAGCTACATGGGAGACCAGCTCTCAGGTCGACAGAAGAACAGAAGAAATGGCGCGGGGTGGGTGGCGCAGGGTGGCATGAAGTGACTGACCACAAAGGACAGGGAGGTAGGTAGTAAGGAAGTCTCAAAAGAGGGAAGGGACCAGAGCATATGGTGTCTCATAGTCCTAGACAGGGTGTGGAATATAAGCCAGGTAATAAGATTTCACTTTTGCCGTGAGAAGAACAGAAGAACACCCTAGTTATTTTGTAGAAGCTGGATTTTAGGGTGGGCAAGTGGGCTGTAGAGAGACTGGGTAGGAGCAACCTGATGGTCAAGTGAGAGACGGAGGTGGGTTGGGGTTGGAGACACTGTATTTCTCAGGAAAAAAAACCAACACCCACAGGGCTGAGCACAATAAAAATACAATAATACAATAAAACAATAAAAGTGACTTTTGAACTGGATACTGGATGTGAACCAGGAGAAAAATTGAATATGCAAAAGTTCCCCACATTTTAATATACCAATAGGATGGATACAGGTGATCTTTCTAAAGGCAGAAAAGGGGACAGAGAAGGTTAGTGGTGAGAATGTTAGCTCTTTCTCTTTTGTTTCAAGTTACCTTTGCAACTTGGTTAGCCACCTCAGTAGAGGCTAGGATGCAAGCGACATTTGACTAGCACTCTGGCGACAAGCAAGTGAGCGGAGCACTTATTGTATAGTAAATGCCAAATACCACAGAGCTGATTTGCATACTTACAACACTTGCCATTTGTCTGTTCTTTCATTCAACAAATACATGTTGAGTACGACAGCCTGTGACCGTCTGGTGAACCCCAGCGGGTCTCTTCTCTTCCCGGTTGGTGACAGGTGGGTAATACAGCTTGGCGTTGACGTATTTATCCGGCTGTATTTTCGCTGCGGCGGGTCTGTGGAGTAGATGGGGGACTAGGGTAGAGATGTTTTCAGGAAGAAGGAAACTACAAAATCATGCAGTTCCGTCATACAGATTTCCAGCAGCCTGACCTCTGGGAAATTCAGAGGCAGCCTAGGACTGACATGGGCTTAGGTTTGTGCTGTGGACCTCATTAATTATGTCTGCCTATCCAGAGTTTGTCTTATGAACCCTTATGTTTCTAGAACCTAGGGAAGGAGAGGAAAAATGCTTAATTTGAGTTATAAACACTGTTTTATTTTTTAAGAAAAAGACTTTGTGATGTTTTGATTGTTTCCAGAATATCAGCTAATGCAACTAAAAATAAAATGTCCATCAAACCACAAGACAGAAGCTAGAGAGTCAGAAGCAGCCAGGGATGGGGGAACCAATATATGCCTCATCTGGTTGTCCAATAGCCCATACAGCTGACCTGAAGGAGAAAGATTATTTCTTCTCGGTGTCCCAATTATGTTATACTTAAAAGATTTGAGAAACGGTCGACGCCGTCAGTTCAGATGGTAGAAAATAACTAGCGGCACAAATGGGGAAACCGTGGTGTGAGTCTGTAACCCCAGCACTGCCGAAACTGGGGTGGGGGAGGGCTACAAGCTATGCTCTCCAAAGAGAAAAGTAGAATGAGAGAAAATAGCAGCACAGTCCCCTCCTGGTGACAGCATGGGATGCCACTGTGGGGAACTGGCAAAGGGCTTTGATTCACAGGCAAACAATCTGGGACACTTTTGATTTGGCAAAAAAACAAAACAAAAAAAAAAAAAAAACCTGTCATTAGGCTCTTGAACTTTAAGCTTTCTAGAATTTTCCAGATAGTCCTTAGTACATTTTGTTACTATAGCAAAATAAACTGGGTGCTTATGAATAGCCCAGTTTGTAAGGCACAGTTTCAAGATTGGTGGCCCCAACTGTCTGGCCCTCTGATAAGGGCAACAAGGCACCCATAGCCTTGTTACCATAGAAATGACATCATGATTGAAGAATGCAGGAGAGAGAGATCATATATGATGAGACAGAATTCCAGAGAGCTAATCGGATGGCAAACTCCCCTTCTCGTAACAACCAGCTCTTGCAGGAACTAGAACAGGGCCCTGCAAGAACTGTAGCCAGGCCTTCCAAGGGTGGCATCTGACTAATTCCTATGCCCTAGGGGTTCCACTACCTCCTCACCCCACTGTGCTGGGAACTGAGCTCCTAGCACTCGAGTCTCTGAAGAACACCAGCTGTGTCCCCACCACTGTGTCCCCACCCTGTGTCCTCACGCTGTAGGCGCAGATGCACGGATTGGATGTCATGCGATGGGTTCTACTCTATCGTTATTGTCTTATTCTAGAAGCAAGTGATGAGAATTTGCGTAGCCTGTAGATGTCCCCATGCTCTGCTGTAATTTAAGTAACTGAGCAGAACGCATTGGCATTTCGTTTTTCAATTTTTTTTATGTATCTTCAAATGCTTTTATGCTGTTTCATGTGCTTTTGTCGGTATGGGTCACGCTGCCCTAAGGTACCTGTAGACCTTCAGTGGAACGCAGCACGGCTCTGGTGTCTTATGAGTCAAGCAATATGATGCAATGTTTCATTTCCCAGAAAATATATATTTTATTTATCTATTTTTGCTTTATGTACATGGGTATTTTACTTACAGTAATATCTGTGCATCACATACATTCTGTACCCATGGAAGCGAGAAGAGGGCATTGGATCCCCTGGAACTGGAGTAAGTGATGGTTGCACACTACCAAGTAGCTGCTAAGAATGGAGCCTGGGTCCGCCGCAAGAGCAACAAGTGCTTTTAACCACTTAGCAATCTCTCCAGCCTAGAAAAATAAAGTTTTAATTCCTTTTCCCTGGCAGGCTAGTCTTCATAGAGAGTCCCTAGGTTTAAAAGACAACCCTACATCTCAAGATGTTACAGCTTTACAAGGAAAAACAAGTTTCTCGAGTTGTATTAAAAACATAACTGGCATTCAGTGAATGATGAATTAATAAGCGCCATCAAATGGTCATATTTATTGTCCATATTGATAACGGCAGTGCAAAGTATGAGTAGACGCTGACGGAGGCTTTGTTTCCCATGCTTCCAGTTTAATATTTACAGTAGTTCTGGAGCTGGGGAGATGTCTCAGGGCATGCAATCATGAAGACCTGAATACATTCAGATCCCCAGTCCCCACTTAAAGAAGAAGCTGGGCATGGGTGTGATCCTGTGACCCAAGTGTGCAAGGTCTCTGGAGCTCACTAAGCAGCCATTCTGGCCAATTGGTAAGCACTGGGTTTAATGAGAGTCCCTGGCCTCAGAAGATAAGGTAAGGGACAGTTTAGGAAGACATGTGATATGGCCCTCTGGTCTTCACATGAATGTACACCTATATACTCACATGCATACATACATGTACTATACATAGTTGGTTCATATTGGCATATATATATATATGTGTGTGTGTTCATAAAGTGTGCTTTATCATTCAATTTAATAACGACAGATATACCAAGAGGTAAAATACCTTGCCAAGGCCTGACATTTGAGATGTGACACATGAAGTTTACATCAAGGACATTTAAAGCCTAAGAAATAAATAGATTTAGGTGAATTAGATTTAGGTGATTTAGATTGAGGTTAGTTTAATGGTGTATTACATATGTAAAACATTGTGTATAATATAGAGAGGGACTTAAAAGACCATGGTAACATGAATGGCTACACTGAGATTATAAAGTACATTGAGTTTGATATGCCTTTCCCCATATATGTAAATGTGAAAAGAGTACTGAATGAGCCCCTACTGAGCTGTCATTCATTTTTTTTAATCACCTGTCACCTATCAGTGATGGTATCCTTTGTTTCATCTTGATCCCCACCCATGCCCCTACTTTCAGGTTACTTTGAAATAAATTTCAAACATCCTGCTGAGTCGCTTTTTTCTATATGTGTATTGCAAAGATTAAAAAGTCTTTAAAAAGCAATCGACAATCATAGTAGGAAACCATCATTATGCCTAAAACATATCCCTAAGCATTCCTGATAATGTGTTATGAAGTGTGGCCCATTTCATGTGTATTTGTTGAAGGAGGCCACTTGTTTATTCCCAGCTGCTCAGACCCGAAGTAACCACACAGAAGCTGTATTATTTGCAATAGTGTTTGGCCAATAGCTTAAGCGTATTTCTGAATAACTCTTGTATCCTAAACTAACCTATCTTCATTAATCTGTGTAGTGCCATGCAGCTGTGGCTTATGGGCAAGTTTCAGCATGTCTGTCTCTGGCGGCAGTTCCATGGATTCTCCCTGACCCTGCCCACTTTCTCCTAGCATTCAGCTTAGTTTTCCCCACCTAGCTCTACTCTGCCCTATCAGGCCAAGCCAGTTTTTCTTTTTTATTGGCCAATAGTATTCATAGCATACAGAGGGGAATCTCACATCATGTATTGATTTTTTAATAGTTCGTACCACTGGTACCTAAAGTATGAAGCTCATACTTTATAGTTTAAAGCATTCTGGGTTTCAAGTTACTTTTTAATCTATAGATAGAAACTTTATTGTTTTTGTAATTATCTTTTGAAATTATATCATAGCTACATTATTTTTCCCTTCCCTTTTCCCCCTTGATCCCTCCTATATATCCCTTGTTTGCTCTCAAATTCATAACCTTTTTATTTTGTTGTTGTTACATATTTACATATATATATATATATATATATATATATATATTCCTAAAACATAAATACAACCTACAACCTGCTCGATTTGCATGTTGCCCATATGTATATGATTTCAGGGCTGACCTCTTGGTATTAGATAACCAATTGTGAGACTCTCCTGTGGGGAATACCATTTCTCCTCTCTCAGCATTTCCAAATTGCCTGTAGTTCTTGGACCAAGTTTGAGGCTCTGTGAGCTTTCCCTCCTCCCTGTTAGCATGTCATTCACGGTTTCCTATTCAGGCCTTGTCTAGAAAACCATGCTGATGAGCCTTTCTGTGCATAGCTACTCTGATACTTCTAGGAGACACAATCCCACAGCACACTTCCAGTTCCTCTGGCTCTTAGCATCTTTCCACCCTCTCTTCTGCAATGGTCTCCAAGCCTTGAGTACAGGAATTGTTTTATAGATGCGTCAGTTGGGACTGGGAAGGATGCAGTCTCTTGCTCTCTACAGTTTAATTGGTTGTAGTTTTCTGCAATGGTGTCCATCTGTTGCAAAAAGAAGTTTCTCTGGTGAGGCATAGGAACTACAATTATCTGTGGGAATCAAGGTACATATTTAGCATACATTAAGAATTACCCTGGTTTAGAAAAGTGTTAGCTGCAGGTTCTTCACCGAGATCTATGACATCACTAGCATTAGCCCCGGCAGTTGGCTAGGTTTCCAATACCAGACCGTGCCTCCTTCTTGTTGGATAGGCAAATAGTTCAAATAGAGAACTGTTGGTTACTACGAAGGTATGTGTGTAACCATTGCACCATTAGAGTTATCATGCTGTCCTGGTCACTGTTGTGGTTCATAGATGTCTTGGCTAGCTAGAACTGTTGGTAGCTTCTCTGTTCTGGAAGCTTGTAGGGGACTCTCTACCATGACAGTGAGTCCTAAGGGAGAGGGCTTTCAGATCAGATTCTGCTCAGGTCCTCTGGGCCCTGTGTCTGAAACATACAGTGGCTTCAGTGATTGAGACGTAAGGGCAACAGCATTAGCCTATAAAATTTTGAAAAATCTCTTGGACAACCCTGACTATTCTACTGAGAGTCATTTACAGATTCAATGCAATTCCAATCAAAATCCCCAACTCATTATCTACAAAAATAGAAAAAAAATACTATTCTAAATTTCACAGGTAACCATAAAAACCCCAGATAGCCAAAACAATCTTGAGCAAAAAGAGAAATGCTAGAGGCGTTACCATTTGAGACCCCAAGACGTACTACAGAGCCGTAGGAATAATAAACAGTCTGGGCTGGCCCAAAAAAGCAGTGTAAACCCCTAGAACAAAGCAAAAGATCCAAGCATGAGTACATGTAACTACAGCCTTCTAATAGTTGACAAACATGCTAAAAATATACACTACAAAAAAGACAATATCTTCAACAAAAGATGCTGGGAAAACAAGATACCCACATGTAGAAGAATGAAATTAGACAAGTATCCATCACATTGTACAAAAAATAACTCCAAATATATCAGTGGCCTAAATATGAAATCAGAAACTGGTAGAAGAAAACATAGGCAATACCTACATGATATATAGGTGTAAGAAAGCACTTTCTGAGTAAAGTTGCCATCTGCCCAGAAATTGAGGCCAACAGCTGTGAAGTGGGACCTCATTCAGCTAAAAGCTGTTGTCCATCTAAAGAAACAATCAGTCCACAGGAAAGGAAGCCCACAGAATAGGGGTGAGTCTTTGCCAGCTCTACACCTAACAGGATTAGTATCCAGAATAGATAAAGGACTCGGAAAGCAAAGAATCATAAGAGCAAGTGATCCACTCAAAATATAGGACTAGGATCAGAACACAGTTCTCAAAAGGAGAAAGAAAAATGGGTAAGTAATATCTCAAAAAAGGATTGAGGTCCCTAGGAACTAGGGGAATGCAAATCAAAACAACTTTGACATTTCATCTTATCCCCACTAAGAAGGGTAAAGGTCGACAAACCAATGACCAAGGAATTCTGGAGAGGATGTGTGGGAAAGGGAAGCTTCATTCACTGGTAAGACTATAAACTGCTCCAGCATCTCTGCAAGTCGGTGTGGAGGAACCATAAAAAATTTAAAAATAAATAGACATTATAATCCGGCTAAACCACTCCTTTGGTATAATCCCAAAAGATTGAACGCCTCAGACACCTCATGCTCAGCCATGTTCATTGCTGCTCTATTTACAATTGCTAGAAAATGAAAACCACCCAAATGCCCCTCAACTGACAAATGAACCATAGAAACACATGCACACCGTGGAATGCTATTCGGTAGTAAAAAAAAAAAAAAAAAATGAAATCATGAAACTTGCAGGTAAATTGACAGGACTAGAAAAAATCTTATCAAAGAAGGTAGCCCAGACCCCTAAAGCCAAAGCTGCATGTTCTCTCTCATCTGAGATTCCTAGCTCTGAGAACTGAGATATGAAGATATAACCTCAAGTAACTGCAGAAGCCGTGGAAATAAAGGAGACCATAGAAGGATAGGGGTAGGGATAGTAGAGAGGGAAAGAACAGGATATGGTTTGAAGGGGGAAATGGGAGAGAGTAAGGAGATGGTCTCTAGACACAGGGAAGAAGATAACTGTAGAAGAAGGAAGGAGGGGGAGCAAAATCATCATAAAGACGCCTGAAAAAGTCAAAAGGAATAATTATACATCTAAAATTACATGGAAGTCTGCGTACACATACACAGTTAACAAGAAATTCTCATCTGGGCTGACAATGCTTCCCCCAAGAACCATAGACAAAGCAGAGAAAAATCTAACAAAATCCACAACGCAAACATAAGAAGCTTTATTTTTCTGAGTGAGTTTTTCTCGCCCCATACATAGCAGGATGTTTTTGTACCAATAAAAACTTAAAATGACAGGAATGTTTCTCTCCCAGGCATTCTTTGCCATGGGACTCCTACCCAATAACGTATTATTTACGCCTGTGTATTTTGCTAGGTATTGCTGGGTTTAGCTGATTTTCTTCACCTGTCTAAGCAAGTACCTGACACTTGCAAGCAATCTTGTTAGTTTTCTTTTAGAAATCTCTAGCTAGACTCACAATGATCCTCCAGGCCCCTTTTCCTTTTTTCCCTGGATCCTCAGCCCCACTGCGAACTTCCTCAGGATTTCCAGCCTCCATCCATCACGCCCAAACAGCTGTTCCAGAAAGACCATCATCATTTTTACAGCACGAAGCTTGCCACAAATTGTGTGTGATGTTATGTTGTATCTGGTAGCAAAATAAACCATTGGCAACCGCACTGGAAAGCTGTGCAGGGTTGGATTGCTGCCCCTTTTGCGGTCAAAAGAACTGTTAACAGCTTTGGACCAGAGAAATTGAATTCTAAGACCTGCTTGCATGTGTGTTTTTCCTTTGTTACAACTAAAATATTGGTTATATCTACATATCAATGTAGATAAGAGATTATTTTTATATTGGATCTTTTTGGGTAGTTTCTACCTCCTTAGCTGAGTGACTCCCATGATCTCACCATAAAGTGGAACCAGAGAGAACCTGTAACAGTGGTTAGCTTGACCAAAGATAAAAGTATTGAGAGAATATGTGAATTTAGAGAATTTTTTTTAAAGTAAAGAAACAAACAAGCTCAAAAAAGGCAGAAATATAAGTGACTAGATGTAAGAAGCAGGGACTAACTAAGGGATGGGGGTCCCCAGAGTGTCACCACTAAAAGGCACCAGCTCTGCCAGGAAATGTGCATAGCTGAAGACTGTCCCTGGGAGCATTACTGGATCACAGCTTCACCTCTGAGGTGACAACTCGTGCTAATATTAGACTTGGTGCAAGAGTCTACGCCTTTGGGAAGGCGGGCGGAGAGAAAAGCCCACTGCAGCCTCTCAGAGTTTGAATGTAAAGATGACACACAAAGTTGACAGGGGCTGACATCAGATAGAAGCTCTGTATTGGGGCAGCGTTATTCTGGCAGTATGAGGCGAAGAGGAGCAAAGATGGGCAGCCACTCGCCATAATGCGAAGTCATATACTCCATTAGCAATCCATTAGCTTCACGGCCTTGAGCCTTCACCTCTCTAGCCAGTTCGTCTACACAACATGGTCATAATAATATTGAGTTATATAAAGAACTGCTGCAAAGCATAATTTATGTCCCATTGCCAGGGACTCAGGAGAACAGAAAGAGATTAACTGCCAAATATCCCTGGAGCCATCAAAGGGATGAACTCAGACCAAGTGTCCACACCCACAGGGCCAGTCTTCATGTATATGCAGAGCATAGTGATAAGGCATATAGATACACTGACACACCCATTGCTTTGCACACTTAGCACATCTTTATGCTGTGAACATAGAAGATCTTCTTTACCTCTGTGGCTATATATGTCTAAATTGCGGACAAGTCTACTTGTTAACATGTTGTGCATGGTACATGGAACATCAGAAGTCATTCTTCTTACCCTACTACAGCCACAGACCCATTAACCATCCAGTATCTACCCTGACTTCTCCCTAGGCTCTGTGAACCACTATTCTCTATTCCCATACGGCCAGCATTATTCCTATAATCCCAACATTGGAGAGGGAGGCACAAGAAGATTCTTGGAACTTGCCAGTCAGTCCAGGCAAATGGTTGAGAGAACCATCTCATAAAATAATGAGAGGAACTTGAGAAAAAGCCTCCTCTCTATGTACCATGCATACATACATACATTAATACATGCACAGACAAAATTTATTGCATAAAGATGAAGTCTATAGGTTTCACAAAAGGGTACCAAGGAGTTCTTGACACTCAGGAAACTAAGAAACAACATCTTTTTGCTTGTCTTCTATAATTTTATAGAAAGTCAGTAACTGTCTTCTTAGGGAAGGACAGAAACCTTAGATATGTACAATTTGTAATTCAATGTGACATCATGCAAAAGCAGACAGAGGAAATCAGAAACTGGGTTCGGGTAGGTAGGGTGATAAGTGTCTATGGCATTGTGTTTTCAATTTTCTCTTTCCCTGGATAATTAACTCATTAGGATCCATGACATTATTTCCTTTTCTCTATTACCTCCTGCAGAAAATGCCAAAGTTAAATTCACAGACATGGTGGGAGGTTTCAGAGGTGAGAAGTCAATATTCTAGAAGCTCAGGTAGTGATTCTCAGCCCCGCTGTACAGAAGATTCACCAAGGAACTTCAGGTCCACATCAATGGGAGTGACAGGAATAAGAAGCGCCGTGAGAGAACTTTCTAGAAGACCAGAAACAGTTTATGCCTTGATATGGGTGGCTGTTAAATCTACGTGTATCAGTTTACTGAGTTTTCAGACGTTTTATGACATTTGAAAAAAAGCAGTTTCCAAGTTCTACCGTTGAAGAGAGTCATTGATCTGAGACATGGCCCAAGAATCAGCATTTCTTAAATGCCTCCTGCTTTTCCCTTCTCTGTGGAGTCTCCTGGGCAGACAGGGTTGGGAATCACCTAGAAACTCCCCAGAATGGCATCATTCACCCTGTCGTCAGAGTCACCAGTGTCTGAATGCTGGTAAGGGGTGAGGATATGGGACAGAATCTCTCCTCTTCCTAGTTTCTTCGGCTCTTCCCTTTTCACTGCTTAAAATCTAAAGTAAAAATAATCACAGCTGAGGTAGTAGCAAGCAACCCAGGGGTTTCCATCTTCAGGGGCCATCTTTCTGTGAACAGCTCCTTTGGCACACACACAGGTTAAAAACCTGACTCCCAGTTCATGTAATCCCAGCATCAAGGTGGTTGAGTCAGGAGAAACACAAATTTGCAGAGCGAATTCCAAAGCCGTGTGTGTGTGTGTGTGTGTGTGTGTGTGTGTGTGTGTACATATATGTGTGTATGTGTATGTATATATACACATACATACTTATATACATACCTAGGTTTTCAAATATCTACCTCCTCCAAAAAAGGGGGAGAAGACAGGGCAACAATTGTAAAAAAAAATAAATATGGTTCTCAGGTCCCAGTGTAGAATGTGAGATTCAGTAAATCTGGGCTGGGGTCTAGGAGATCTATAAAGAGCAAACAATAGCGTTAGATGAGTGTGTACCCATCACAGAGTAGAGAGCAACAGGTAACTACTGGCCACAAGTGCTGCACAACCAGCATCTCATTTAATACTGAACAATTCCGTCAGAATATACACTAAATCAAACTCAGTTGAGCAGAAGAAAAAAAGCCTGTGGATTAGAGACTTTATACTTACCCAAGCTTCCTCAACTAAGCTGAGAAAGTAAGTCCCAACTTCAAGTAAGCTGCTTGGGACTGACAAGCCTTTGTAAACCCTCCAAAGCAAAGCTTCCACCAACACAATGTGCTGCCGCACCTTGAAGTTGGCACATAAACTCTGAGTCAGACTGAGAGAGAGCACTGTGCTTTTTTCCTCCCCAGAGAAAGTGAGTGAGTGCAGATGGAGAGGAGACAGAGAGTCACCAGGGTCCCTGGTTATGTCTTAACAACGCTGTGTGTGACCAGAAGCATCGCCTCACTGAAACTAACCCTGACCATTAGATATGGGAAAAAGAGCCAAGAAGCTTTTATTTGAGCTAGCTCTTCACAGCCTTTGCAGTGAAGGCAAGGTGTTCAGACATTAAAGTTCATTTCCTCATATCCCAGCATCTTTCTGGAGCCCAGCACTTGCAAAGAGGGAGGTGGCGCTAGGTCATGGCTTTGTGACTATGGTCACTTTCCGCCTGACTTCCGGTCCCTGGAGCATCTCTGGACGTCAAAACATGCTGGTTATACTTGTCCACTTCCTTTATCCTGTTCCTCTGCCGTCCATGCAGGACAGCTTGGCTTTCTACTCCATCATGGATCCAGCATTACAGGCAGTCATATCAGGTTTACAAGTGACTCCCCTGGGTTCCTTCATTATATCTGTTTATTAGGCTTCATCCTGGTAAGGATGAGGAGGTAGAATTTCCCTTCAGGATTCGATACCCTTATATTCTATAGATAAGATCATAGTGATCAAATATCCGCATACCAAAGATTTCCTTGCATACCAAATTCATGGATACTCAATTCTATTATCCAAAGTAACGTAGCATTTGTGTGTAACCTACACAAAACCAATTGTATGCTTTCGGCTACCTCCAGACTATTTAACACACCCAGTGACACCAAGCAACACCGTCAACGCTATGTAAGCAGCTCCATTAAAAAAAAAAAAAAAAAAAAAAAAAACCTGGGACAAGGAAAAGATGTTTCTGGCTAATACAGATGTGTATTTTCCTAATAGCACTGATCCTGTGCTGACCAGCGAATGGGAAACTTACAGATGTGGAAAAGCAACTGTGCACAGACACTGCAAACATGTGCAGTATACCTACATCAGTGGTATGTGTATACTCTGAAGTGCTCAAACACAAATGCACACAAAATAAAGTTACTGTTTTCAGGCCTCCTCCTTCCTTCCACGTTTACACTTTGTCTGGGCTCCAAACTCTCTGTAACCAGCGCCGTCCAGTACACATATCCTAGTAACTGTGTAAAAGTAAAACTACCCAGGTCAAATGTGTTTCAGTAATATGTTACTTCTCCCAGTATACTTGAAATACTTTCACTTCACCATATAAGCAACAGAAAAGGTAAAATGATGAACCCTGTGCTCTCTCGCCCTCTGGGAACATTCGGGTCCAGTATCTCACGGTCAGGCTTCGCTGTCAACTCCGGCTCACTCATGCAGTCAGGGTTCCTACCACATGGCAGGTGCTATCTTAGTGCTAGGTAGGAAACAGTGATAGTTCTTACTAGGGGGCAAATTCTTTCCCCAAAACTTGTGTTGACTTTTGAAGCTCACTAGAGCCAGTCAAGCTGCAATGATGCTCACAGTAAGAATTCCATCCCCTGGGATGGTACCAAGGAGCCAGTCAGCTAAAATGATGCTCACAGTAAGGATTCTGTTGGAGCCAGGCAAGCTGCAATGATGCTCATAGTAAGGACTCTATCCCCTGGGATGGTGCCATGGAGCCAGGCAAGCTGAGATGATGCTCACAGTAAGGATTCTATTCCCTGGGATGGTACCATGGAGCCAGTCAGCTGAAATGATACTCACAGTTAGGAATATATCCCTTGGGATGGTACCATGGAGCCAGTCAGCTGAAATGCTGCTCACAGTAAGGATTCTGTCCCCTGGGATGGTACCATGGAGGCAGTCAGCTGAAATGATGCTCACGGTAAGCAATAAGGATTTTATCCCGCAGGACGGTACCATGGAGACAGTCAGCTGAAATGATGCTCACAGTAAGCAGTAAGGGTTCTATCCCCCGGGATGGCATCATTAAGAAAGGAGCAAATCGGACACTGAAACAGACAAGACTTGAAAACAGAGGCAAAATTAGGATGATGATTTTGTGAATCAAAGACCACTGAAGAATAAAAGCAACGGTGACGATGATAGAAGCACATGGAGTATTCTCTTCCTCAAAGCTCTCAAAGGCAAGCAGCCCTGGGAACACCTAGCCCAGAATTTCAGGGTCTAAGACAACATATTGCTGTTGTGTAAGCCACCTAGATGTGATACTTTGTTATGGCAGTCCTGGCCCCCTCGTGCTCTTTTTTCCTTTCCTTATTTCTTTTTTCTTTCTTTTTTCTTTCTTTCTTTTTCCTTAGATCTTAGAAAACAGGAAAGGAATGGGACCTTGGGATCTAGGTTTGATCTCAGAAGCCACATTAAAAGGCAGGTCATAATTGGACATGCTTGTAATCCTGTCATTGGGGAGCTAGCTGAAGACAGATCCCTGGGGCTTGCTGGCCAGCCAGCCTAACCTACTTGGTGAGCCCAAGGCCAAAGAGAGACCCTGACTCAAAAAAAATACAGTGGGAGGCACTTGAGAAATATTCACAGAAGTTGACCTGTTTATGTACACAACCATACACACACACAAAGGAAGGACTCCACCTTCACAACAACAGGAAATTCTACTGAAAAGTCCATAATAATATAAGAGACGGGAGCTGTAGCAGGAATGAAACAAAGAGAACACACAGGTAGAGAAGCAAAGTTATAAATAGGGTTCATCGTTGCAGGGCCTGAGAACACTGGCATAGAGTCACTGTGATGAGAGACCCTGCAGGTTTTCCTGGTCGGCCCCTTCCGAGTCTCTCTGGAGAAAGGCACGCTGCTGTGGCTTTCAAGCCAGAAGAAACATTCTGAAGGCACCCACGCTTCCAGACATGGCCAGTGCCCAGAAGACAATGGTGTTCTCCACACGAGGGGAGACAAGAGTCCCAAATGACCTTGCTCCAGACAGTCACGTTCCCTGAGTTAGAATGCTAGCCCTCTGGTGACAGGTTCTTGCAAAGTTGCTCCACGTGGAGCATGATCCAGAACACACTCTTTCCATTTCGTGACTCTATTCAGGATGTAGCAGTCAAAAATGAGAATTGAAAAGCAGGTCGCAGATAAATAGAAGCAGAAGAGAAATTGCAGCATGGCTTCAAGTCAGGCACTGGTAGCATCTGGCAGACGTCACTGGGGAAGCCATGTTCAAACAACCATACTGAAGCCACTGCACGAGATATTTCCTGGGAAGACGGTCTTCCTCACAGATGAGTGTCTGGCTTCTTATTTCTACGTGAGGCTTTTTTTTTTTTTTTTTTTTTTTTTTTTTTTGTTTTTTGTTTTTTGAGACAGGGTTTCTCTGTGGCTTTGGAGCTTGTCCTGGAACTAGCTCTTGTAGACCAGGCTGGTCTCAAACTCACAGAGATCCACCTGCCTCTGCCTCCCGAGTGCTGGGATTAAAGGCGTGTGCCACCACCGCCCGGCTACGTGAGGCATTTTTATGCCGTGAGGTAAACAAGTCACCTCTGCTGGAGATGTTTTGCCTTCAGGGGAGGGCTGTTCTTAATACTCTCACCCATCTGCTCTTTTCCGCCGCTCTGCCACAGAGTGAGAGGGGCAGCCTGAGCCAGGACAGGGCGGTTTTTTTGATGGGGGGGGCACTGGAAATAAACATGCTTGAAATTTAGACAGGGGCCGGACTCCTGTGTCTTGTCCCTAAGTCTGCTTGCAACAAGTTCAAACCTTGTGTGACAATTTACTAAAGCCAGTCTCTCATCGGGGGAAGAAGGAAAATGATTTCCCAGTTCCTGTCCAGGGACAATCTCCCCACTTACTCACTGGGATATTACCTGAGCTCTAGACTGTTTATACAATGAAGCTGGAATCCCAAACACCAGCAAAGTCCAGTGCTTCTGAGCTGGATGAACCGATATGGGTTTTCCTTGAACTATATCCTCCCTCTGTTAACTCCACGAGGGATAGTGCCTCACTGGGGTCTTTCTAGAAGTGGTCCACTGCAAGCAGGGAAAAGAGGTCTTTCCTCACCGTGGTGTGATGATTGACTGATGGGCAGAACAACTGAAAATTCTGGAAACATATAAATGGATTCGCTCATGAATGCTGGGTCTGCGTGATGTCATTCACTGGTACAAGAGGCATAAGCCATCTCGGAAACCCTCAGCATGTGTCACTGATGCTTCAGTTTCACTTATCTTCCCCATTTTTAGCACAAAGCTCAGAATGAGCAAATGAATGGGAACCTGCCAGGCAACAGGAAGAACAAATTAGGGGTTTTACTTCAGAGCAGAATTAAAGAAATAAGATGGTGCTTGAAGTAATAGACACCTAAAGAAGACCCGCACCTGTTCTTTAATAAGATTAAGTCGTACGCAGAAATACGATGATGCGTCAAATGAAAGTTGCAACCACAGGGATACGGATGCAGCATGGACAGGAATCGCATGCTGTAGTCTGCCAGGAGAGGTGAGGGAGACAGTTTTAGGGAGCAGAATGGAAGGTTTTCTGAGAGTAAAGGATGGAGTCACAGGGCTGGAGTTATAGTTCAATGGGTAAAAGGCTTTCATCAAAAGCTTTAGGAACTGAGTGTGAATCCTCATAACTCATGTAAGTCCAGGCATGGCAGCATGCATCTGTGACCTTAGGGTTCCTATGGCAACATGAGAGGCGGAAACAGCAGAGTCCCTAGAAGCTGATGCGTCAGCTGAACCCATATTTACAGTGATAAACAAGAAACCCCATGTCAAACAAGGTGGAAGGCAATGGGCTGACACCCAACATTGTCCTCTGACCTCTACATATGAGCCATGAATGCCTGCGCTCACTCCCGTGAATGAGTGCATGTGCATGTACACACACACACATACACACACACACACACACACACACACACGTAGCAAGAGAGTATCATTGCCTTTTATACAAAGTACAGAAGAAACAGCTATACGCCACATCTTATTTTTTTTCTAAGCAGTATAACTACCTGTAATGTCCCCTCCCTTCTCTCTTTCCACGGAGTCATTCTGTGGCCCTGACTGGCCTCTGACTCACAGAGCTTCATCTATATCTGCTGAAATCCTGTAGTGTCTTGTTCACCGCCTTCTCCTCCATCACTAAGATGTAATCTTTGAGTAAAGAGAGACCTGGGTTGACTCATTTATTACTATGTCCTCAATACTCCAAATCTTGCCTGGAATGGAATATCTGATGCCCTAAAAAGGGAAAAAGGAAGGAGGGAAGGAAGAAAAGAAGGGAGAGAGGAAGGGAGGGAGGGAGGGAAGGAAGGAGGGAGGGAGGAAAGGAGGGAAGGCAGGTAGGCAGGAAGGCAGGCAGGCAGGCGGGATGGAAGGAAGGAAGAAGGGAGGGAGGGAGGGAGGGAGGGAGGGAGGGAGGGAGGGAGGGAGGGAGGGAAGGAGTGAAAGAAGGAAGGAGTGAAGGAAGGAACGAATGAACGAACGAGGGAAGGAAGGAAGGAAGGAGGGAGGGAGGGAGGGAGGGAGGGAGGGAGGGAGGGAGGGAGGGAGGAAAGGAGGGAAGGCAGGTAGGCAGGAAGGCAGGAAGGCAGGCAGGCAGGCGGGATGGAAGGAAGGAAGAAGGGAGGGAGGGAGGGAGGGAGGGAGGGAGGGAGGGAGGGAGGGAATGAAAGAAGGAAGGAGTGAAGGAACGAATGAACGAATGAGGGAAGGAAGGAAGGAAGGAAGGAAGGAAGGAAGGAAGGAAGGAAGGAAGGAAGGAAGGAAGGAAGGAAGGAAGGAAGGAAGGAAGGAAGGCTGAGTTCAGTTCTACAGTATGGTGATGACCTGGCATCACTTACTAACAATTCATCCCATTCCCAGAAGTTCACTTGGGGACACTGATTTTAGCTGATTTAACCTGGAGCAGAGCAGACAGCAAGAGACCTGGATTGAACTTCGCAGTTCGTGGGCCTGCTGTTTCATTGGAAATCTTTACATGTCTTTCAGTACTGCACATTTGCAACCAGGCATTTCTCCTTTGTGGGACTTGCTTGCCTTTCTCCTTGAGGTAATGCTACAGGGCCTTCCCCCGTCTCCTGGAGCTGGGCCTCATTATGGGAGGATGCATCTGTGCAAATCTGAAAGCCTGCTATTCGTTTCCATGCACTGCCTGCAGTCTGCTGCTTCAAGATTTCTGTCTTTAAATCCACCATTAATCCCACTAGAGAAAGCACTGGTGTTAGAATTCAATTTCAGCTTCCTGGCAGGCCAAGCCAAATGCCAGCGGTCTGAGGAGTGTATCAAGGCTTCCAGGGGGGCAGTCTCCAGTCCACACAGCTGGGAGCACAGGTGAGAATTTCCTGTATTGGAGGTTTAAAAAAATTGCCTTAAATTACTGCAGTATTGCCCTCCAGTGCTATCTAGAGATTCCTTCCTAGATTTAGTGACTTCTAGAAAAGCTTTCAAGTCCTTGGAGCTGTGTCATGCATTTCCAGAATTTAGTAAGTAAGGTCATTTCAGTTGGAAGCATAAATCACAGGCCCATAAAATTTCCAGAGCCCAATCAGGGTTTTCACATATGAATTCCTCTAAAGAGCAAGCTGCTTTCATACCCGGTGAAGTAAATCTTCTGTCAGCCTCGTGAGTTCTTAATAATGTGTATGTTACATAATGGTACTTATCTCTGCAAACAGATGTGGCTGAACAGGATGCTGACGTAATCACAGAGCAGCTGAGAGCAGAGCTTGGGACTAGGATGTCTCTGCTTGGTCCTTCTGGCCAACCCTGTCATCCTAGGCACGTGACTTCTCACTGTGACTCAGGTTCCTTAGCACATGACCACTCCTCCTTCATAGAGTCCTTGTGATAACTGTCCTCTGTAGCACGCACAATTAATAAAAACCCAGAGACAGATATTTGATTTCCTGAAGGTCAGAAAATCAAAATAGCCAGCCACTGGCTGTTATCTCTACCTCAGTCCAAAATGGTAGTTCTGCCTCCAGGAATCCTCAGAATGAGACTGAGCTGAGAGCTGTCTCCTCCCATTTTATATTCCTCTCTAGGGCTGGGGTTAAAGGTGTGCACCACTACCGCCCAGTTTCTATAGCAAACTAGTGTGGCTGTTGGGATTAAAGGTGTGTGTCACCACTATCTGCTCTGTAAGACTGACCAGTGGGGCTGTTCTACTCTCTGATCTTCAGGCAAGCTTTCTTTATTAAAATACAAATGAAATATCACTAAAGTCCTCCATGTAGACTATGCTATTAAGTTACCTTATGAACCTAGGGTAAGCAGGGTAGCTGATATAAGTTTTAATTCATCAAAATTATTTTTAAACAAGTTTAATTCCTGTTCCACTGGCCACACTTCAGGTGTTTGGTGACTATAAATGACGAGTAGCTACCCTTCTGAACAATGCAACGGGGTAAAAGACTTTCGTAAATTGATTTTTATATTAATGATGCATTTGTGTGTGACAGAATGTGTTTGTGAGCTCAGGTGCGCCTGGACGAGAGACAAGGGCACGGGGTCCCCTGAAGTAGGGGTGACAGGGCTTTTTGAGCTGCCAGTGTATTTGGCAGGACTGAGTTTGAGTCCTCTATGAGAGAAGTACATGCTCTTAACCTCTGAGCCTTTGCTCCATGCCTCTGTGAGGCAAACTATGACCACAAACAGGCTTGCAGTCACACGATTGCTCTTGCATTTTCGGTGCTTGTATCCCTCTATTCCCTATTACCAGTTGTTCCGGAGTTGGTAATTTTCTCTTTTGGGGGAGGGGGTGGTGTGTATGTGTGTGTAGGCATCTTCGGGTAGCTGGGCACGTACACGAGGAAGCGAAGCCAACTGCAGTTGTCCTTCCTCAGGAGATGGCCACCTAGGATTTTAGACAGGGATCTCTCTTTGACCTGTAGCTTAACACATAGAGAGACTGGCTGGCCAGCAAGCCCCAAGGATCCACCTGTTTCCACACCCCAAGACTGATTGAGGTTACAAGCATATGCCACCATGTATGACTTCTTCATGTGGCTTCTGGAGCGGGAATTTAGGCCCTCATCTTACACAACAAGGACTTTATTGACTGGGTGGTGTCTATCCCAATGAGCTGGAAATGTTCATGCTACTTTCTGTTCATTTTCCTTGTTACAAGCCTGTACCGTGGTCTCCCCCACTTTTTGAGTTTTCTGAGGTATCCTCTGGAGCTGCCCAGCTGAGCTCCCAAGCCCTCATCATCCCTCCTGTACCAGGCTCAGCCAGCCCAGTGAGACTCTCAGGACCAAGATCGCACTTCAAGGATGCGTGTGTTCCCATAGTCCCCAGCTTGAAGTAGGCACTCAGACATTTGCAGGAAGGAAGCATCCTGTGAATCAGCATGCCATCCTCTGCTAGTTCTCGGCAGCACAGCTGTGCCCCGAGGCAAGGCTCACAGCTGTCAGCCTGTAGGTGCTGCTTGGAGACCAGATGGCCAGGTGGTACCTTTTTCAGGTATCGCTTTTCCATGGGGCTTTCCAGGACTCTCCAGGGGAGCCATGGTCTCTCGTCATAGCCCAGCATCTGTGTGTGCACACACCATCTTTCCAGGCCTATGTGTGAAGCGAAGTGACCCTCGGCTCTCTACCACAGTCTTCTAGTCGAGATCTTATTCAGAATCGCTGCCGGCAATAGCAGGAATGACACCAGCTTTTTCCAAATGGCTCTGTTTACTATCTTACAAGAGCATGCATAGGCTGCAGTTTTCAGGATCTTTGTCAGATGCCGCTGCTGAAATCTTAATCTACAAAATCACAGTATACAGAGGTGGTTCCTTGCCAGGAGAGGGAAAGTCTCATAAGTGGGATAAATGACCTTATAGACTAGAACCCCCGAGAGGACTAGAATCCTCAAGCACACAGCTCTTGCCCCCTCGCCCCACCTGCATGAAGACACAAGGGAGTGCCTGCACCAACAAGGATGACCTCACCAGCACCAAACAATGTTGGAACTCTGATCGTCAACTTCCAGTCTCCAAGAGTAATGTTTGTTGTGTGAGCCATGGCATCCGAGGTATTCTGTTAAAGCAGCTTCCACCGACTGACAGTTTCCAGCTGCTTCTGTAGCGCTGGAGACTTAAAAGCCATCTGTCCAGTTACTCTAACTATGAGCTAGGGTACATCTTCCTCCTTAGAGTGAGAAGCAATGTAATTCTTGACTCTGAACCCTACCTTCAACGACACCAGTGAACCACAGAATGAGCTTCCCAATTCTGTCTTTAAAATACAGAAACCATCACTGATTGGATGGTCCAGTATTAGGGACTCAGTGATTGTTATTGGATAATGAGAGCTAATATTCACTTGTAGGATGCTTACTATGTGCCAGATGCTCTGACCAATGCCTGGCCTGCATTACTTACTTAATTTACTCCCCCCCCCCCAGCAATCCTAGAGCGATGAGGGAAAGTGGAAAGAGAGTGGAGAAAGAAGAACCATGGTGTTTTAATAGCCTGTTCTTTGAAGACACAAACTGTCACTTCCACTGAAGAATTCTGCTTCACTAGAATCTAGCCCGGTCCCAGGTCGAGAGAAGAATGAAAGTCCATCTCTCCCAAAGCTTTGTAAACATCACAGATATAAAACGTTCCTTACAAACAAGCTTGAAAGACTTCTTCACCTCATCAGATAAAAACCATAGATTTGGACTGAGATATGACTCAGTTGGTGAGGTTGCTGTATGAGAATGGAGAAGTGAGTTTGATCTTCTGAGCCCATGAAAAAAGAAGCCAGACAGGGTGGTACATGCTTATAATCTCAGGACTGGGGAAGTAGAGACAGGTGGTGATCCCTTGGGCTCAGTGGCCTGCCAGCCTAGCCTACTTAGTGAGAGAGCCTAGATAGAGCCTGAAGAACACCATGCAAAGTTGTCACCTGGTGTCTGCACACACACACACACACACACACACACACACGTGCACACACACACACAAATATTACATTCACAGTGTGAGTATATACTTGTATAGACTTAAAGAAAAGAGTTGGCAAATGGCCATTTAGCAAACAGTTTAGACTTTATCTCAAGAGAGCTTTTCTTGCCGGGCGGTGGTGGCGCACGCCTTTAATCCCAGCACTCGGGAGGCAGAGGCAGGCGGATCTCTGTGAGTTCGAGGCCAGCCTGGTCTACAAGAGCTAGTTCCAGGCCAGGCTCTAAAAAAGCTGCAGAGAAACCCTGTCTCGAAAAACCAAAAAAAAAAAAAAAAAGAGAGAGAGAGAGCTTTTCTTAATGGCCAATATCTAGAACACATTTCAGTTCAAATTAATTGCAATCTTTTGGAATGTGAGACCAGATATCCATAGCGAATGTTCCCTGGAGACGCTGAAATGCAGCTTGAATTAATAAGAACTAATGTCACAGGGCCAATCCAGATGGAACTGCTGGTGAAGAAATATGTCACCCCTTCAGAAGAAAGTTTTGATGTGGTATATGAGGAAGCAAGAAGAACAAACAGGAAGAAATAAATGCCTTCTCCCTCTCCAACCCACAGCCTCTCGCGGTGCCCCCTACTGGCATAGTCTAACAAAGCTAACAGATGGTTTACAGACCACCTAGCCAAAGCACCACACTGCAGGACGTGAAAGATAGATTTGCCGGTGGGCAATCATAGCTTAATTCTAGCCTGGTTTACCTTTTTGGCTGTTGAACATTCAAATATGCTTGTCCAT
The DNA here is from genome assembly GCF_903992535.2 of Arvicola amphibius. Classification (NCBI taxonomy): domain Eukaryota; kingdom Metazoa; phylum Chordata; class Mammalia; order Rodentia; family Cricetidae; genus Arvicola; species Arvicola amphibius. Next base: position 47,534,418 of record NC_052058.2, read on the forward strand.
ACATATCTAATTTCATCGTAACAGGGAAGCCACTCTGCATCACGCTATAAGGAAAACTCTTCCTATGAACGAAAGCACCTTCTGTTTCTAAAATAAGGGTGACAAATGACAAATTCCATCAGGCAGTGCATCCATGGTGTGGGGCTTTAATAAGACTCATCACAGCCACCTCTGAGGCTTACTTCATCTAAAGAAATGCTATAAATGTAACCTCTATATAATGTGGTGAGTTCCTAACACATGGAAACTAGCAGGGTTCGTTCTAGGCAAGGCCAATGGCATCCGATGAGCAGCCTCTTACAAATAACAGTAAGAGGAGACATCCACCCACTTTTCCCAGTCATTCCTAGATCCCTGGAGCCTGGTGCTTAAGGGAAGAACACCATGCAATTGACTTAATGGAGCATCAGCCGGCTCAAGTTAGGGCCCAGGTAAGGATGCTGTCTTCTGACTAGCAAGATAACGGACTTCTATAAAGCATCCTTACACTACCCTGCTTTCTGATGGTCATGAGGTTTGAAAGGAAGACTTCAATTCTGTAGCAAGGACCCATTGTTGTGCTTTGTTAAATTAGTTCCTTGATAGAAATGGCACTGTGTGAGATGCTCTGGCTACAGATCAGGTACTTGGGTGATCCCTAATGGGTACTGCTTGAGGAACATCATGCACCAAGATAACACGTGGGTGGATAGCTACAGCATTTCAGTTAGGACTACGTCCTACCCTGCTCCACTGTAATCAGACAGCCACCAGGTAACTGGTTGCTGCATTCAGGATATGGTACCATACTAAAGAGCCAAAGTAGGTTGCCAGGTTAAGTCCTCAGAAGTAGCCCAGACCAGGTCAGCTTTGGAGACAGGAAATTCATGTTAAACTACACACACCTCCTATCCCTGTTATATCACTGCAGTATCATACATTGACCCATGGAATAAGAAAGACGAGGCAGGGAAATGTCATGATTCACAGCAACCAGCATTGACAGTAGGTGTACCTCATTCACCGCTATGGCTGCCTTTTCCTGGACCTTCCAATGGAACATGGATGACTATAATGTGGGGGCGTGGTCTGTTACTTTGGGGACTATAGTCACCTCCTAATTACAGTCCATACTTCTGAGTCAAGCAATATTGTGGTGTCTCATGTCTCATTTTCAAACTGAGACAGAATTCTGTTGGTTCCATGATATCAAATGTTTTTAATGTGACCCCAACGCTAAGAGGATCCCTGAAGTTGCTCAGGGGCAAGCCAGTCTAGCAAGTCAGTGGGCTCCATGTTCAGTGGGAGACCTCCAGCTCCACATATGCGCACACAGGTAAACACTCAGATTCACATGTTTACACACCTACTTATCCCCTCTCTCATACACACATACAGAGAAAGGGGGGTCAACTTTACTTGTTATGACTTGTAATAAAAAACAATGCACAATACAAACCAGATTATGACTCTCCACCATAAAAAAAAAAACTTGACAGTATCTTCCTTCTGCCTCTGTGTACTGAGAATACACCAGCAAATGGTCAGGACTTAGGCTAAGTGGTGAATAAGTATCTTACCTTCTAACACAGCAGTTGATGATCTCATCAACACCATCAATGACATCTTTTAGAATGCCAGAAGATATGCATGGTAATGATTTGGTACTCTGGCCTCCAGAAGCATGAGGGCTCTTCCCAGATAAAAGGCTTAATATTTCTCTCAACTTCTGCCCCCTGAAAGCCACACAACTCCATTCTTCCTGCTCAGGTAACTTTTAGCTTCCTTCCACTGTACACTCTGCTTGTGTGGCTTTCTCCAGGTAGGAAGCATCCTCAACTCATGCCCTCTGAGAAGCTATGTCTAGAAGCTTTTCCACTTATTAAACAGTAAATGCGTCTCCTGGGAAAGGTGGCTCCAGAAGTTATTGACACTTTAGTGAAAATTGATTGAACAACCAGAAACAAAATCATTCTGTAATGTCAAGAACACTTCTTTCCAAAGGGTTGTGCAAACATGTCATCCAAACATAAGTTAAATTTGTGGGCCCTAAACTTCTCCCATGAACGAAGAACAGACTATGCTTTATAAAACTGTGACTCGGTTATCACCTAGGGATGCTTGGGCACTGGCATTTAAGTGCAGGTCTTGGCTACCATCCAATCTAGATTTCTGATCTGCTTCTCCTTCCCCAGAGTAGCAGCTGGTGGAGGTCATTATCACAAGATGGCATTCTAGTCTCTTGGCATCGTGTCTTAATTTTGTTTGTATTATGATTCTAGAGTCTCTTGCATCTAGTCTCCTAGATGAGTATTTCCTATTATAGGGACCATGTTGACAAAACACCGAAGGTAATGATAGAAAAGAAAGGTGGAGGAATAGAAGAATGCATTCTTTTCAGCTCAGGTGCAGCCTGGAAAAATTGATTGCACTGTTCAGCCTAGAGGAAATGCTTTATTGCTTGGGGAAAGTCAAATGTCAGCCTTTTCTTATTCAAGATGTATTCATTGTTAGGACTAGGAGATTTTTTTTCTACAAATAAATATCTCGAAGTCTGTCAAACCACAGCTCCTAACAAAGGAAATCCAAAGTGGCATCATTTATCAACACTGTTGCTTTTATTCATATTCTGGAAGGTTCCCCACCACACAAAACTCATCTCTAGGAAATTGCTGACCGTGTCATCTTAATTTCCCCCCTTCCTTTCATCCCATGTCACCTCCAAATGCTGCTACAGAAGTGCCGTACATTGCACTGCAGCGGCAGCATATGGAGACATTCCAGGGCCCTGTGACAGGTTTTGTAAGACCGCCTCAGGATAAAAGGGTCACATGTAACCATCGTTTGTGGCACTCTCGTAAATGTCAACCCAAGAAATTCTTTTCAAAACTTGAGCTTTTCTCTGTATCTTAGGTGATAAAAGAAGACAGGAAGGACCATATGGATGTTTCCAGATGGCAATAGCAAGAACAAAACAAGGCTTTCCAAGAAGGGAGGCATAGAAGAGTGGGTAGCAGATGGGATGTCCGGTTTGAAAGTTGGGACCTGAATCTACCCCTACCTTCCTGTTTGTAGCTGCACGTAGTAGGCATTCTTGAATTACTGAGTGGCCCAACTAAGAGCAATAGCATATAGGTTGTGTCTTCTACTCTCCGGTCACTTTCGGTTCCTTCACTAACGGCCACAATGCCATGAGGTAGAAACGGATAGACTTAAAGGCGGGAACTAGCTGTACCCAAAATCCAGTTAACTCAATGGTGAACTGTCAATGCAATGCTGCCTTTGTCCTACAGGGGGCATTGCTCAATGTCTAGAGCTGGGTTTAGATACTGCCACAAGATAAGGCATGCTCTAGGCTTCCAATGATAGAAGCCGGTATGCCACCAAACGACCTAGAAGCCCCCCCCCACAAACACAAGACACTGTCTTTCCTGTGAGAAGCACTGAATTCGAGAAGCCTTAAATAGCCAACAGTATTAATTCAACCCTTGTCTGTTTATCCATATTCTTTTAGCCACAGTGCTTTCTCATCTTCCAGCGTATTGGGATTGAATATCAAAAACATGAGTTCAATGAGCCATTGCTGAGTGAATGCACAGAAGAATTAGATAAATGACTTATTTAGAATTTGTCTCTATTGTTCCGAGCCTCCAGTTCGTCAACTGCAAACGGCTTACTTCCGCCTGCCTCAACAGTGCAGCAATGCACTTCAGATGGAACACTGTCTCCAAATGTTCTTTATAACGTACAAAAATAAAATGGGTAACAACAAAAGATCTCTTACGGTAGACAGGCTAGGAGCAAAGCAAAAGCAGACTGTGAAGGGCAGCAGTTAAACTCAATGGTAACACAGAAATTTAAAGACAGATCTCAGGACACAAAATAGGCAGTATTAACGGAAAGGAGTAGCCATGGTAATTGCCTTGAACTTTGAAATATCCGCTCCCATCCATCCTGGCGTCCTGGGGTCTTCAGGGCTAGCATTCCTGATTAGTCACTTTTTCACCACTTAATTAAGGACAAGAAGAAATGCCCCAAGTCAACAGTTAAGTGCACCTTCTCAGAATTCATTAAGACCCACCTAATACAATACAGTGGCCCTGGCTGTTTTGGAAGAAGTTGTTTCTACTGGTGTCAGAAGGCATTTTGCTGGGTTTTCTTCTCTCCAGGCTTCTCGACAATTCCCCAGGCAGGTCAACGTGGTCTTAGCAACACGGTGAAAAGGATGTGCAGGGAGGCTTTTCATGCTTTAGTTGGTGAATTTTTGAACATCGAAAATTGTTCTCTGAGATCAGCCCTTTTAAAAAACAACAGATGGGAGGGACCTACCGCCCCCCAGGGTCCCATCAACCCTAATCTAGGAAAGCAAGGCTGCCGGCTCTCTCCTCTGCTGTAAGCAAATTGGCCTGCAGTGCTCTGAGCCAGGGTTCTCAGGCCGTCAAGGAGGCAGGACGTTCATAGTGTATGCTCGGGACTGCTGGTACAGCTGTGCCAGCTGTGTCACTTGGTAGCAGCCTCCGGCCATCATCATCACGGCAATTATGTCATTAATACCTAGCATGAGGCCGGCATCTTTCAGTCATTACCGGGTGGGAGGCTTATGAGACCAAAGGGTATACATAATGACAAAGTTTCTAGTCCGAGAGAGCTTAAAGCAAAGGCCTGCCTAATCACCTTGTCCATCTGATAGCATCTCCAGGCTATTGAAGTCCCGAGTGTTAAATAGGTGGTCATTTTGAAATCACAGTTACATACAAATGAGCTGGCCGGTATTTATGATGAACCACCAAAGCAGATCGGCTGAGGTGCTATTGTGATTGTGAAAAACACTCTACGATCAGGGCATTCAAAGCAGCCCGAGAAAGATAGGAAATGACTCATCTCTAAGTATGTGCCACTTGGGAAAGGCAGGGATTGGATTTGCCTCTGGTTGTCTGTATTCACTCCCCCCACGCACACTTATATCATGACGTATAATGTACATTGACTCCAATTGTCCAGCCCCCAAGGAAAAGCTCCAAAAGCTCAAGGGAATACATTCATGTTTTGGTCCCTGTGTGTCTCCCCACCTTTATCTCACAGCAGCCTCCCCTTTACCATGACCCTTCGGCCTCATCCTCCAGCTTCTGCATTGCTTCCTGCCGTGGTACTGTAACACATCCGCTTCCTGTCTGGGATGCTCTTCCCTGCTATGGCTCAGCCAGTTTGTCCTTCCATCTGTTTCTCACTTCAAAAGCAGCTTGGCTGGGTGTCTTCCATGAAGTTTCTCATACGTTGGAGCTACCTTTCCTCTGTAAGTTTACATCAATGTGTAGAGCTACTAGACTGATGTTTGCATTTCTCACTAGAGTATCAATTCTAGGAGATGGACAATCAATTTAAACTCAGCACCAAGTCCACTAGCCGGCACAGCCTGGGATGACCAAATGTTGATGGAAAAATGGACAAGAATGAAGGAAAGAATAAACTGTCTTTGGTTTACCCTCTTTTAGGACACGATTTTTTTTCAGAACTCTAGTTCTCTTAAGAAGTTTGAAATGTTAAACTCATTTTCTTCTATCTCTAATATATAGCAAAGAAAAGAAGTATTAACGTGGACCAGTGGGGAAGTCCTGTAGCTCACTGAACAGCCAGTCTTCAGGGATGAGTTCTAGTGTGCCAACCTGTTGATGTAATACCCGAGATGGTTTCTTCAGGTGTCACTGTCAACCTTCTTGTGTGAGCACAAGTCTCCCACCTCCTCTTCTCTGCCCTTCCCTTCCTTCTCTCTTATCTCTCTCCCTGGTTTGTTTTTGCTTTGGGATTTTTATTTTGCTTCTTTTCAGCTTGTTTTCTTTGGTTTGGTTTGTTATTGGTAGATGATATTTGGTTTGGGTTTTATTGCTCTGTTTCGGTGCATGCTCCGCAAGTGCTGGACCACTGGCAACAGCCCCAGCCCCCTTCTCCATGTCTCTGTGACACTCCTTGTGTGTAAATGGTGAGCTTTGTGCTTAGTTCCAAAAGTCAAGTCTACTTTCAGCCAGCAATTCCATATATACCTTAAAACTCCTTACCTCCCTCTCTCCCTTGGCTGCAACCCGTGTCAGAGTCTGAGTAGGGAGGTGGAGAGTATGTGGCAGTGATGGAGAGAAGTAAAGGCATCTTTCTCTAACTGAGCCGGCATCTGTGCTCTATGATTATTTCACTCTGTCCATTGGTACCACCTTGTGGTGGCAGGTAAATGTTGGGGGCTCACGAGAGAAGCATACAGAACTTTGTCCATTCCCTGGCTTCAGCCACGTGTGAACCTTCATTTCTGGGGCTCTGTGGCAAAGCTTTCTCTGAGGTTACCTAGACCAACATCCACCGTCTTGTTAAAGCTCCGGCACGATGGCTGTAGCTCAGCCCCCTTCCTCAGCTGGGACTTGGCTCACCTCAAAGCTGTGTGCCTCTACCACAAAAGATAGCGGCAGTGATGGTAGAAGTGCCCCAGGTGGTCCCTCTCGGGCCTGCCATGGCTCTTCATTTCTCTTTGTCTCTTGAATCTGCTCAACTAGCCATAAAGAACAGGTCAACCAATTAACTACAAAACACTCATTGGAGAAAACAGGGGAGAAGCAGAAGCCACAATCTCACAGACATACCTGGTTCCCTCGGTGGTTTTTTTGTGGGAAATACCCGAGGAAGCACTGCAGAGGATGATGAGGAAAGACATGGTGGTCTCCTCAGCTAGCATGGAAGGGAGCCTAGCAGACTGCCTTCTTCTAACTGGTGCCCTCAGTTCCGTTTCTCTCCTTATCTGTATCTGCTAAGGAAGGCCATTGAGATGACTAGGGATAGCAAAGCCAAGCTGGTTTCGTTATAATGAGCCCAAGAAGGTATGTATGTCAGTAAAGTCTGTGTCTCTGCCTCTTGAGCATTAAGAAGAAACTAGCTGGACACCCTCTCTCAGAAGTTACCTTTTCGACTTTGTCCATGGGAAGAGCGGTAGCAAAGCAGGAAAGATCGTGTCCATCGTGGAAGCATGAGGAAATGAGTTTGATTCCTAGCCCCCACATAATAAGTTGGATATAGGGGTGCACACTTGTAATACTGGGGCTTGGGAGGCAAAAAGGGGAGATCTCAAGTCTCACTGGCCAGCTCTCCTCATCTAGTTGAATTGGTCAGCCTCAGGTCAGTGAGATACCTATCCCAAGAAACAACGTGGATGTTTCTTGAGGTTGTCATTGGTGTGCGCGCGCGCGCGCGCGCGCACACACACACACACACACACACACACACACACACTATGTTTCCATTGGTGTTTAAATCCATTTTAGAAAGGAAAGACTGAAGTGTGCCTGTGGCCTCAAAATCCCCACCTTTCTCTCACTGCAAAGATACCTGGTTCAGGGAAGAGAAACTGACTGAAGAGGATCTGCTATAAAATGAACTCAGCAAGCATTCATCTCAACAAGGCCTGTGTGGCTTCTCATCCCGTGAAGGAATCCTCAGAAGCACAGATGTTAGAACCGAGCATTCATCTTTATCTGTGGCTATGAAATAGAGACATTGACAAAAAAAAAAAAAGTCCATTCCACTAAAATTGGAATTTGATATAGGAGGGCAATAAATTTTCTTTATTAGGAACAAAATTGGTTTTTCAGCATTTAAAATGAACCCAGTAATGAGGTAGCTCGATCATGCACCTGGGTCCCCAACTGCAGTCCTGATTTTACCCAAACTCCCCACCTCCTTTCCTAGTTCTCTTGTTCTGACTTTCTTCTGGCCATTGTCTCAAGTTTTTCACTCAGGAATGGCTTGGTCGTATGCACCTGTTTCCTCTGGGCCACAACTAGAGGCTCAGCTGTGATTACGCCTTGGTCAGAGTAGACATGATGGAGACTAGAAAAGAGCGCCCCTGGTCAGTCAGCTCTGCTTTCTCCTGGACAAAGGAGCTGCAGTAGGAACCTGTGTGTGACCCTGTGAGGTTGATCGCCTCAAAACTTCCCCAGCAAGGCCCTGATTTGTGTCCTCGTGTCATACACATCTTAGAGAAATCAGCTCTGCAAGTCCCACAAATGCCAGTCTGGATTACTTGCACCTCCCTGTGATTTTCCTGAACAAATTTCTTCACACGGAATGAACTTTCAAGTTTTTCCGTTCTGGTCTCTTTCTGGCTTCTAATTATTTTAGATCTCGGGCCAGCTGGTGATGGTGGGAAGGATCTGATGGCTGGAGGATTAGCACAGTGAAGTTAAGCCTCTCCGGCAGGCTACAACTTGCTCTTTGTCACCAGAAGCAAATGCCATCAGACCAGTGGACCCCTTGCTTCTCTGAAGCCAGGAACGGCAGCTGGGCCTCTCACTGCTGTGATACTGACGTGCTGGACCTCCTACTGTCTTCCTGTAAGGGTCTGGCCTGGGAATTATGGGATGCTGGACAGGATTCTTGGCCTCTATCTCAGGAAGTGTGTAGCACTCTATCACACAGTAGCACCGTGACACTAAACATGTCCCTGATCCCTATCTATCATAGAACCTCTGGATAGGCGTGTGGGGGACTGTATCCCATTCCTTACCCAGTGAAAAGTATTGACATATGGAGATCGTAGATTTCATGAGAAAAATTCCACTCTTCATTTAGTATCAAATCTAAACCTGGACCTGGAAAAATAGCTCCATCAATAAAGTGCTTGCCACATAAGCCTGAAGACCTAAGTTTGATTCCTAGAACTATTTTTTTTCTTAAAGAAAGCCAAGTGCAAAGATACATGCTTGTAATTGCGGCTATAGAGAGGGAAAAGAGAAGATACCAGGGGCTTGCTAGCCAGCCACTTTGGTCTACTTGGTGAGCTCCAGGCCAGTGAGAAACCCTGTCTCAAAACAAACAAACAAGTAAATAAATAAAATAAACAAATATAGCTGGAGGAATGACACCGAGGTTGCCCTTGGCCTCAGCACACACGTGTGCATACACATGTGCATATACACATACATACAAATTTAATAGTTTTATATAGGAAGGGGCAGGAATATTGATTAGCAAAACATGATGCATTCTTATGAATGGTGACAACTGCTGGCCCAGCTTCTGTTAAAGCCACCTCTGAACTCCTATTCTTCTGATCAGGACTTGAGAGTCACCCCAGATGAATTAATTCTGGGGCATTCTTCAGAGGGAGGTAGTTCTAATCCATGTCCTCTCCAGTGTTAACCAGAGTAAAATGCCAATGTTTGTCGACTTCGAGATTAATTATTAATGATATGGAAGCTTATTAATTTTTTAGAATTTGTCCTCCCTGGGTGCATGTCTGACTCCCTGTCGAGAGCATGAGATTCAATGCAGCTGCTCTACATCAAAGCCACCAACTGTCACCCAGGGTGTTATCTTGTTCAATGCAGGCTGGCTGCATATGTTGGCTCTCGGTTTTTTTAATCTGGCATTTTCCAACTCAACTGTACATGTCAGTCTGTGGAGACATAATCATTAGACACAGGCTGACCAGCAAGGACCTTGTGGCATCGTGGTTTGATATCTCTATGGTCCAATTTCCTAGTAAGAGATTACACAAGTGCATATTCTGGAAATAGATCAGCAAAATGCCTGGAGGATCCAAAAAGGGGAAAAAACACCATCAACAAGAAAGAAGATTTCTGTGTGTTCCTTTCAATTTCCAAAAGAATTTGCACGTCTATTTAAATATTTCAATTTCTTCAATCACTCTTGTGTTTTAGCATATAAAATCAATAGGTAATGGTCTCATTCATCCTTCATTTATATACTTGCAATAATGAACACAGGAGATGGCTCACTCAATGAAGCACTTGGTGGGTAAGCATGAGGACCTGAGTTTAGACCACACCCTTGTACCTGCTTGCATTCCTAGTCATGGAAGGTAGACACAAGAGAATCCCTGGGGCTTACTAGCCAGCTAATCTCCAGTTAGTGAACTCCAGGTCCAGTGAGAAACCCTGTAAAGTAAAATGGAGTCAGGATGTAGTGGTGCACACCTCTAATTCCGGTACTAATCAGGAGGCAGAGGCAGAGTCAGAGGCAGAGGCAGAGGCAGAGGCAGAGGCAGAGGCAGAGGCAGAGGCAGAGGCAGAGGCAGAGGCAGAGGCAGAGGCAGAGGCAGAGGCAGAGGCAGAGGCAAATAAAAGCAGATCTATGTAAGTTAAAGGTCAGCCCAGACTACAGAGCTAGTTCCAGAATAGCCAGGACTACATTAAAGAGAGCTTGTCTTTAAAAAAACAAAAACAAAAAGAAGGGAAGATGGAGAGTGGTAGGAGAAGACAACTAATGTTGACCTCTGACCTATACACACACACACACCTATACACAGATATGTGTATTCACATATGGGCACATATACATACTTACATACAAACACGCACGCAAGAGACAGACAGACAGACAGAGACAACAAGAAAGGGAGAAACACAGAGGGTAATTTTTCAAGTAAATAAAAACACTAGAACCAGAGTAATGACAGCTCCTTTTTATCCTGAGGCCACCCAGAAAATGCAGACTTCTAGGGTATCGTAGACATGTGCTGAGCTGCACACATGAAAATCATTTGGGCTTGGGCATTGCTTCATGCTAAGAAGCCTTTCTCAGTAACATGTCTCTCCCCAGTTTCCTAACTTAGCACCTTGCTGCGTGGCATCTTTCTGGAAAATCAATCCTATTGCATGGGATGGCAGGCCATTGGCATACGTGTTTGGAATAGTTCTTGAAAGCATTCTCCTAGCTAAGATAATTCAACTTGGGAAGTTTTAGAAATGGGAAGAGTTAACAAATTAGCTGTCTAGTCCTAATGCTGCTTTCATACGGAAGTAGTCTGGGGTCTGCATTACAAACAAAATGTCTTTGAGAAACCGTTGTACTGCTGGTCATTCACTCAAGTGTTCCTCAGCCTGGACACTTCTAGATCCATTAGGAAAAAATAAGATGGCAAGACCCTAGGGCCATCTTGACTTGAACTTTCACAGTGCTGGGTATGTGGAGTTCAGTTGACACTGTTTTAATTTACACTGGTTAAACTACTGCTTGTCACAGGTCTTGCTCGCTCTCTCTCAGCAGAGACCATAACCATCTTTGGTTTCCCTATGCAAGTTTACTTAAGTTCTACCATATTTACTTGAGTTCCTTTGAATTGACATAAAGTAGCATGTACAAACCAGGTAAAGTTAAGGATCTGGAAATTCTGATATTCAAAGTCTCTCTTAAGATACTTTAACTACTGACTACTTTAACAAGTCATTTCCTGGTGACAGAGACCTTAATGTTTACGAAATAATTCACGTATTTTCTTACATTGTCTAGCTACTTTTGCAGTAAGACCAAGACCACATTGTTCTTATATCAAAACAATTACAGAGTCTCTTTGCCCCTGTTTTCCTTAACCTAGATGTCACATGTTGACACAATCAAGGCGTAAAATGAGGTGCTTCTCCCGCCCCAATCCTTCAGTTACTGTGTTTGTGGGTGCTCTATAAGCCGAAGTAGACAGGTGGAGGAAGCAAGAAATGAGCCTGTATTCTAAACCACCATGAGTTCAGGACAAAATAGCAGAGGAATAAATAAACTACCTGCTTCTTGGTAGCTATTTGGCTCTGAACTTTAGTCTCTCTGTGTTTATTTATGCTTTCAGTACAGCCCTGATTACTGTTGCTTTTGACTGACGTGGGATTATTGACCTCAGCTTCATTAAAAATACAAAATCTCCCAACTTGTTGAACGTGGTAAGAGTTAGTTGTTGACTTATTCTCGCAGACAAGAACTGTCACCTGTGTCCGAATAGATGCGTTCCTCGCCATTTTGATGTCACACTACATGGTAATGAACAACAGTTTAACAAATGCTTGTAATCCATTTGGGAGTTATGAGTCATTCTGCTTCTACCATCAAGAAGAGAGTTTGGGACCTTGCTTTTTTCACATTACCTCTTTCTCCTTTTCCCAGATACATTTTTAAAAATGTATGTTCATGTTTACATATGTGAAGGTCCATGTGCATGCATGTGTGAGTGTGGAGGACAGAGGACAACCTTCCTCAGGAACACTGTCCGCTTCCTTTTAGATGGCATCTGTCACAGCCTGGAGCTCACTGATCACTCTAACATGGCTGGACAAGTCCCAGGCATCATCCCATCTCTGCCTCCCAGCTGTGGGGTTATAAGCATGTGCCACCATTTTTGACTTTATAAATGTGCGCTCTGAAGACTACACTGAAGTCCTTATGCTTTTGAAGACAAATACTTTAGCATGGAGCTATACCCAGGCCCCAGCCCAGGCACTTTAAAAAGAATCCATAAGAGGTATTCTATTGATATCTTATGTCTACTCTGCTTAGGTGTGAATTTGGTAGCAGGAGATGGTTGGTATCAAAACGAGCTGGCTTTAACCAAGGTGAACTCCACACTTATGTTATGTATTGGACTTTGAACCACAGTGACACCGTGGTCGAAACACTCAGAGCAAGCAAGAATGGGATGATGATAATATGAGTAGATTTGTTGAACAGACCGGGTCCCTAGCAGGTCCTTGGGTTGTGATGACCCTGAGAACTGATTTGAAACATACTTTGTATTTGTGACCCGCCACTCAAAGGAAACAGCCATGCATGGATCTCATGTACCAGATACCCCAGATACCATCTCACTCAGTTTTAATGGGCATAGTCAGGTCTATGATTTATAGACTTATGTGTCTGCTACTGCTTCTGACCTTCCCTACACAGAGACATGCACTCACCTTGTGTGTGTGTGTGTGTGTGTGTGTGTGTGTGTGTGTATAGAGAGAGAGAGTTGATAAAGTCATAATTGCAGAAACTGAGAGGCTCAACTTCATTCTGACCACATGAGTAGCCGGTGCTGCATTATCAATACCTAGAATGATATGCACTTCTGTTCAAAGAACAGGCAGACCTAGCAAATATAATACATTTCGTTGCAGGTATTTTTTAATTGATTTTTATTGAGCTGCCTCTTCCCTCCCCTTCAACCCTCTCCCAAGGTCCCCATGCTCCCAATTTACTCAGGAGATCTTGTCTTTTTCTACTTCCCATATAGATTAGATCCATGTATGTCTCCTTTAGAGTCCTCATTGTTGTCTAGGTTCTCTGGGATTGTGATTTGTTGCCTGGTTTTCTTTGCTTTATGTTTTAAAACCACTTATGAGTGAATGCATGTGATAATTGTCTTTCTGTGTCTGGGTTACCTCACTCAAAATGATGTTTTCTAGCTCTATCCATTTGCCTGCAAAATTCAAGATGTCGTTGGTTTTTTTCTGCTGTGTAGTACTCCATTGTGTAAATGTACCACAATTCCTTATCAATTCCTTATCAATTCTTCGGTTGAGGGGCACTTAAGTTGTTTCCAGGTTCTGGCTGTGACAAACAATGCTGCTATGAACATAGTTGAGCACATGTCCTTGTGGTACAATTGAGCTTCCTTTGGATATATACCCCAAAGTGGTATTACTGGGTCTTGAGGAAGGTTGTTTCCTAATTTTCTGAGAAATCGTCATATTGATATCCAAAGGGGCTGTACCAGCTTGTGTTTTCACCAGCAATGCAGGAGTGTTCCCTTTATCCCACAACCTCTCCAGCATACGTTGTCATCAGTGTTTTTGATCTTGGCACTTCTTATAGGTGTAAGATGGAATCTCAGAGTTGTTTTGATTTGCATTTCTCTAATGACTAAGGATGTTGAACATTTTCTTAAGTGTCTTTCAGCCATTTTAGATTCCTCTGTTGAGATTTCTCTGTTTAGGTCTGTACTCCATTTTTATTGGATTATTTGTTCTTTTGATGACCAATTCCTTGAGTTTTTTTTATATATATTTTGCCTGATATGGGGTTAGTGAAAAAATTTTCCAATTCTGTAGACTGTCGTTTTGTCTAATTGACCATGTCCTTTGCTTTACAGAAGCTTTTCAGTTTCAGGAGGTCCCATTTATTAATTGTTTCTCTCAGTGTTTGTGCTACTGGGGTTTTATTTAGGAAGTGGTCTCCTGTGCTAATGCGTTCAAGTGTACTTCCCACTTTCTCTTCTATAAGGTTCAGTGTGGCTGGCTTTATGTTGAGGTCTTTGATCCATTTGAACTTGAGTTTTGTGCATGGAGATAGATATGGGTCTATTTTCATTCTTCTGCATGTTGATATCCACTTATGCCAGCACCATTTGTTAAATATGCTTTCTTTTTTCCATTTGATATATTTTGCTTCTTTGTCAAAAATCAGGTGTTGGAAGGTATGTGGATTAATATCCGGGTCTTCTATTCGATTCCATTGGTCCTCCTGTCTCTTTTTATGCCAATACCAGGCTGTTTTCAGTACTGTAGCTCTGTAGTAGAGTTTGAAGTCAGGGATTATGATGCCTACAGAAGTTCTTTTATTGAACAGGATTATTTTGGATATCCTGGATTTTTTGCTTTTCTATATGACGTTGAGTACTGTTCTTTCGAGGTCTGTGAAGAATTTTGCTGGGCATTACATTGACTCTGTAGATTGCTTTTGGTAAGATTGCCATTTTTACTATATTAATTCTACCTACCCAAGAGTATGGGAGATCTTTTCACTTTCTGGTGTCTTCTTCAATTTCTTTCTTCAAAGATTTAAAGTTCTTGTCATACAAGTCTTCCACTTGTTTGGTTAGAGTTACTCTGAGATATTTTCTGCTATTTGTGGCTATTGTGAAGGGTGTCGCTTCTCTGATTTCTTCCCCAGCCCTTTTATCATCTGTGTACAGGAGGGCTACTGATTTTTTTTTTTTAGTTAATCTTGTATCTTGCTACATTACTGAAAGTGTTTATGAGTTGTAGAAGTTCTTTGGTAGAATTTTTGAGATTGCTTATGTAAACTATCATATCATCAGCAAATAGTGAAAGTTTACTCCTTCTTTTCTGATTTGTATCCCCTTGATCTCCTTTTGGTTTTTTATTGCTCTAGCTAGGACCTCAAGAACTATATTGAATAGATATAGAGAGAGTGGACAACCTTGTCTTGTTCCTTATTTCAGTGGGATTGCTGGGAGTTTCTCTCCATTTAGTTTGATGTTGGCTGTTGGCTTGCTGTATATTGCCTTTATTCTGTTTAGGTATGTTCCTTGTATCACTTCTCTCTCCAAGACCTTTATCATGAAGGGATGTTGTATTTTGTCAAAAGCTTTTTCGGCATCTTATGAGATGATCATGTGGTTTTTATTTTTTCAGTTTGTTTATATGATGGATTACATTGACAGATTTTTTTTCTCAACCCTTTACTCTGAGATGGTATCTGTCTTTGAGGTTGAGGTATGTTTCTTGTATGCAGAAGAAGGATGGATTCTGTTTTAGTGTCCAATCTATTAGCCTGTGCCTTTTTATAGGTGTGTTGGGTTCTTTTATATTAAGGGATATTAGTGACCAGTGATTGCTATCTCCTGTTAATTTAGTTTTCATTGTTGGTAATGTTAATTTGTGCTTTTTTTCCTTTTTTTTTTGATTTACTGCTATAAGATCATCAATTGTCTGTATTTTTTGTTGATTTAGACAACTTCCTTGGGTTGGAGTTTTCCTTCTAGTATTTTGTGTAGGGCTGGGTTTGTGATATTAGTTAAGTCTGGTTTTTCCATGGAATATATTGTTTTTTCCTTCTCTGGTCATTGAAAGTTTTGCTGGGTATAGTAGTCTGGGCTGGCATCTCATAGTCTCTTAGTGTCTGCATAACGCTTGACCATGATCTTCTGGTTTTCATTGTCTCCAATGAAAAGTCAGGTGTAATTCTGATAGGTCTGCCTTTATATATTACTTGGCTTTTTTCCTTTGCAGCTCTTAATATTCTTTCTTTACTCTGTATGTTTAGTGTTTTGATTATTATGTGGTGAGGGAATTTTTTTTTTGATCCAGTCTATTTGGTGTTCTGTATGCTTCTTGTATCTTCATAGGCACATCTTTCTTTAGGGTGGGAAAGTTTTCTTCTCTGATTCTGTTAAATTTATTTTCGGTGCTTTGGAGTTGAACTTCTCCTTCTTCTATGCATATTATTCTTAGGTGTAGCCTTTTCATGGTGTTCCATATTTCCTGGATATTTTGGGTTAAGCTTTTGCTAGATTTAATGTTTTCTTTAACTGATGAGTCTATTTCCTCTATTGTATCTTCAGCGCTTGAGATTCTCTCTTCCATCTCTTGTATTCTGCTGTTCATGCTTGTTTGTGGTTCCTGATTATTTTCTCATGATTTTTGTTTCTATAATTCCCTCAGATTGTGTTCTCTTTATTGTATCTACTTCAGTTTTCAAGTCTTGAATAGTTTCTTTCATATGTTTGATTGCTTTTTTTGGTTTTCTTTAAGGGATTTGCTGATATCTTCCAATTTTTGTTTGCCTTTTCCTCCATTTCTTTGAGGGAATTTCTCATTTCCTCTTTAAGAGCTTCAAACATTCTCCTGAAGTTATTTTTTAGGTAATTTTCTTCTGCTTCATCAATATTTGGTTGTTCAAGTTTTGCTGTTGTAGGGTCTTTATGTTATACTGGTGTCGTGTAATAAGTGTGGTTGGGGCTATCTGTGATTCTGTTGATTAATCTTTTAGATACCAGTGAATCCAAGGCTCAGGTGGTTGTTCCTCATGGTACAGTTAGTGCCACGGTTCTAGTTACCCTGTTGGTCACTCTGTGTTCCTGGAGGTCGCTCAGCGCTCCTGGGTTTTGCTTTACTCCCTTGGAATTTGCTTTCTCAGTCCTGCTCTAGCCTCAGTTGTCAGTTCAGACCTGTTTCTGGAAATGTCCCTCGTCTGGATCTGTTCCTGCAGAGGTCCCTGGCTTGGGGTGTGTTACAAAAAGAGGAGACATCTCTTCAGAGAGTGTATGCTTTTGGTGCCATCACAGCAGCTGTACCAGGACAGACTTCCACAGCCATTGGAGAGAGTTGCTACATCAGATGGAGCAAAGCAATGGATGGAGAGGTATTTTGGACGAAGACAGAGAGCCTAGATGGCGACAGTGCCCAGCGAGGTTTAAGAAGGGCTGCAGAAATCAAGGAGAGGCCACACCATATTCTCTATGTCCTCTCTTCACCAAGTGTCTGGTTCTTCTCTATAACTAGGCACCAGATGCTGCAGCCCAAGCAGATGGTCATGCCAATGCTTTCCTCGCCTTCGGAGGATAGTAAAATATCACAATAGGAAATGTCTCCAGTTCCAGCTGTGAGAATCACTAAGATGATCTGTTGAGAAAAGCAAGAAGGAAAGAAGGAATGAAAAGGAGGAAGGGAAAAAAGGAGAGGGGGAAGAAAAGGCAAAGGAGGAATGACGGGAAGAGAGAGAGGGAAGGAGGGATGAAGGAAGGAAGGCTAGATTGTGGCATCTTCCACACTGAATTAAAACCAGTCCCTGGCCCTGGTAACAGTTCATTACATATAAATTTGTGATTTCTCATCATGTATAGGGCATGGGGCTGAGTACTTTTGGAGTACCATCGTCCTTCCTTCTTGTCACAAGCCTGTGCTTTTGGCATTGGTACTTTTAGGATTTCTACTCTGAAAAAAAAAACAAAACAAACAGGCAACTTAATATATAGCCCAAGTGCTCTGTGCATATCAAGGCTTGAAGGGCAGACATGTCTGCTTCCAGTTACTGGCCATAAAGTC
Source organism: Arvicola amphibius (assembly GCF_903992535.2). Lineage (NCBI taxonomy): Eukaryota > Metazoa > Chordata > Mammalia > Rodentia > Cricetidae > Arvicola > Arvicola amphibius. Next base: position 47,551,985 of record NC_052058.2, read on the forward strand.
CTCCAGCTGCTCTGATAAGGGTAGGAAACCCAGGGCACAGGTATGCCACCTTGTGTGGTGGGCCGACTACTGGAAACCCAGGACATGGGCGTGTCATGTCATGGCTCATGAACTAGCTACTGGAAAGCCAGAACACCGGCATGTCCTGCCTTGGGTCATGGGCTGACTACCAGTGCTTCTCAAAGTATGAGACCCCTGTAGTCAAGAAGGACTTCTGACAAGTACAGCTCTTCATGAAATAGCAACCTGAAACTAAAGAGGAGGGGGCCTCCTAGGTTTTGGGTGAGTGAGGTTCTTTGAGCGGGCAGTGAATAAAAAACGAAAAGTTCCTTAACATAACTATGTTAAAACCCTTGTCCATGCAGAGAACCTCATTTGGAGTTCTTACATTTATTTATCACATTGCCAGAAGCCACAAAAACCTTAACTAGTGACCCGCAGGTAGGTCGTATTCTCCTAGGCTGGCAATAGCCGGGAGCTAAACCTTGTACTTAGCAACCAAAGTGAACTGTGGCTTTTATAATGGAAACCTTGACCTCAAGTCTTCTCCCCAAGGGGAAATAAAAAGTGGTAAAGAGATAATGGCTCTACCAGGCCTGAATCTGGGATGGATACAGATGGCAGTCATGTAGACTTTTAGGTCTATGGGGGCCACAATCAATCAGGAGCCCTCCCAGTGCCTCTGGTGTCAGGCAGTCAGGTACCATCATCCCATGGTTGCCTTAGGTCTCTAGGCCCAGGCACCAGAGAGAGGAAAGGCAACAGCTCTGTGACATCCCTTATGGTTGGGTCAGGCAGTATTCAACGAAGCGCCACCTGGAACCCAGCCCAGAACCCTGATGCTGGGCAGTTGGGTGCCATTGTGATGAGAGAGAACAAGGTGGGGAGGTGGAAGAGAAGAAGAGGCGGAATGAGGAGATGTGAGGGTAGTGAGGGACAGGCTGATGTAAGTGGCCAGCTAGCCACCCAAGTCCAGAGAGATGCCTGGACCTGGGCTATAACCACAGGCCAGGTCTTGATCCAGGGATCTGGAGCAGGTGGAAGGGCTGTGTTGGTGTTTGTAGCTCCTGTCGTCATTGAAGGCTGTGCAGAAGCCTGTGGTGGGGTCATGCTGCCTAGGGGGTTGTACCAATCTGGGTGGCCTGTATGGCCACTGGGGGCCATGATGACAAACTGGGTTGCTGCTGAGGACCATGGGTGCTGCCGAAGCCAGGATCTGTGTTGATGTCCTTAATCCATGTTGCTGCCAGGGCCCTCATGGATGCCCCGGACTGGGCTGCAACCTGTTACCATGTTGGTGTCCAAAGGCTGTGCAACTGGCAGTGTCAGGCTGATTTGGGTGGTCAGTGCTGTCAACTGGGATCATGGTATCATCCAGATAAGGGCTGTGACTGAGGGCCATGTCTGGGTCCATGACCTTGCCTTATCTAGAGTCTATATTGACATCTGTGACTCCTGAAACCACTAAAGACCATGCTGATGCCAGGGATCTAGCAGTTGCCTGGGGCCACATTAGTATCCCAGGGCCATGCTGCTACGGGGGCCATGCTGGTCAGAATGGCTCGCACTGCTACTAGGACCATGGGGACATCTGGACCTAGGCTACTGCTTGGACCATGACTGGGTCTGTATTAATGTCTGTGGCCTGTTTTGTCACCAAAGGCCACATAGATGCCTGGGGTCTGGGTCACAGTCTGTGGCTATGAGAGCATCTGACGAGAATGTTGCCACCAGGGTCATCCTGATCTGAGTGGCTTGTATTGTCACCAGGACTATATCTGGGTCTGTGGTGCTATAGCAGGCAGGGTCTGATTGATGTCCAGGGCTCCTATTGTCACCAAGAGCCATGTAGAGCACCCTAGTGGGCCACCTCAGACCATGTCAGTGTCTGAGAACTGTGCCACGCCCAGAGCCATGCTGATCTGGCTGGCTGGTACTGCCACCGGGAGCCATGGAGACTTCTGGGCACAGGCTGTTGCCTAGGGCCATGTCTGGTTTCAGTTGCCCTTGAGGGCTCTGTGGATGCACAGGGTCTGGCAGGCCACCTGGGACCATGTGGATGCCCAAGGGCCATGCTGCTTGTGCGGCTGTGCTGATCCAAGGGGCCTTGGTGTCATCTGGGCAAGACCTGCAGCTGAGGGCCATGTCTGGTTGCATGGTTCTCCTGCAGCTGGGGTCTGTGGTAATGCTCATGACTTGTGTTAGCAAGGGAGTCGTTGGAACCATGATGTGCTGATCCAGCCCCACCCTTCACTGTCCCTGAGATGGCTGGTCCTGATCCTCACTGGATATATGGATATAGTAGTAGGAAAGCTAGAGGCTAGCTCTACCTCTCAGGGGAGAACTCTCTCTCTCTCTCTCTCTCTCTCTCTCTCTCTCTCTCTCTCTCTCTCTCTCTCACACACACACACACACACCACCACCACCACCACCACCACCACCGCAACGACCACCACACTTGAGAAAGATGATGATCCCACCCTTCACCATGAGCATGCTCCTCACATGGGATGCACATTTGAGCTGAGCCTGTGGTCAGGGACACAGGTAAGCCATCCCTGAGGGCATGAGACCAGCAGAGTGGACCCTCATCTGCTATGTGGTAGCACAGAGAAGGAAAGATGCCCTACTCCCCCATCACCCATTACCACCTGGGGTAAGTGAGAGAGCTGGCCTTGGGGTCACAATAAGAGGAGAACTAGCCCTGATGGCTAGTGATGGCTGCAATGCAGGAGAAAACAGCCTCTGCTTCCCATCTGGACAGCACACTAGAGTTGATCCGGTTATCAGGGATGCAGGTGAACCAGTCCTGAGGGCATGAGAGGAGAATTGACCCAGCACCCCCCCCCCAAACATATGTCCCCTACAGCAATTGGGAGAGAGGGCTCTGTACCTTGCCTGGGAAAACAGTAGAGCTGCCTCTGGTAATATGAGGGGACCCCAGGTCTGAGTGCCTGAGAATAGATGAACTCGCCCCTCTCCAGGCTGCTGTGGGTGAACTTGCTGAGGCAGAGCTGGAGAGCTCATCTGGGTAGTAATGATGAGGGAAGGCTAGCTAGCTGACCAAGCCAGCTACCACCCAGGCCCAGAGTCGGGACTATGAGTTGGCCCACCCCAACATCCACTGAATCTATGTTGGAGGGGATCAACCTACAGACCCAAAACAACATGATCTCCATAACACAGGACAACAGGATATCCAAGAGAAGCCCCAGTGAGAGCCAGAGGCTTTTTTTCCAATACAAGTCTTTTATTGTCCCAAAAGACAGCCCAAATGGTATTTAAAATTCAGGATCTTGTTTGTGGAGCTGGGTAACTTAGGTCTTACTCATCAATCTGTTGCACTGCTCCCTTTTCAGACACATAGATAACTTAAAACTTTTTTGATATCCTTGTTTTTAACTGTGTGGCTTGCTGAATCAGAGCCGCTGAGTTTGAAAGAAGTTCAATATCATTTCCTTCAAGGACTAATTCATCCCTCTGGGCTTGAGAGACAGAACAAGCAACACCTGTCCTCATCTGAACCCTGTGGACGTATTTTTCACCCAAGAAATTTTGGATAACCCATTCTCCTGAATAACAACATTGATGGGGAAGTGAGCGTACACAGGCCTCATCCTATAGCGAAAGCCCAGTGTGATACTTGATCTTGCTCTGAACGTGACTGCAGATGTTTCTGACGGGGGCCAGTTCCTTTCTGCTACACCACCATTTGTCGACACAAAGCTTCTTCTTCTTCCTCTCCTTCTCCTTCTTCTTCCCAAGGAGACTCTGCTCTACATTGATGTGATTGAAGTCCCTCCAGAAGGTTCCTCTGGGGCCCTTCACGATGACCATGCGCCCCTTCCCAGTGATGTCCACAATTTCTGGACAATCTAGTTGTTGAGAATTGTCTTCATTCTCACAGTAGCTAAGGCAAAGAGCAAAACACTAAAGGCTTTGAACCAGACCAGTGACTACAGCTTTCAGCACAAGATTCTCCTTTTGTTTTGGTTTTGGTTTGGTTTGGTTTGGTTTTTGTTTTTTCTTTTTAATTTGGTTATGTTTTTTGGCAGGGAGGTTACAAGGGCAGAGGGAAAATGCAAGGGGGACAGGGAGATGAGTGAGATCAGAATACATGGTGTAAAATCCACAAAAATCAATAAAATAATAATAATAATAATAATAATAATAATAATAATAATAATAATAATAAAGTGGTAAAGAAAGGCATGAATGGTGTGATCTTAACTCTCCTGCCTGAAGGTATCTTCTTGGGTAACTTTATGAACCTGAAGCATAGTTGAATGTTCAGGGGACATCTAGCTTCATGATTTCCTTAGGAATAACAGTGGAGGACTGGAGAGATGGCTCAGTGGTTAAGAGCACTGGCTGCTCTTCCAGAGGACCTGGGTTCAAGTCCCAGCACCCACACGGCAGCTCACACCTGTCCATAAGTCCAGTTCCAGAGCTTCTAACAACCTCACATAGACTACATACAGGCAAAACACCTATGGGCATAAGATACAAATAAATAACATTTTTTTAAAAAAAGAATAGCAGTGAAACAGGCCTTTGCCTACCCTTGACTGGGAGTCAAGGTTCTCCTCCAGTGAGAACAGTTGAGGAATGTGTGTGTACCCAGAGCAGGCAGCCACACTGTGTGGAAGCGGGGAGCCCTACTGTGTGGGATCAGTTAGCACTCCTACCCAAGTACTGTGTGGGAACAGTTAGCACTCCCACCCAGTACTGCTCCTCAGGCCTTGTTACTTTGGAGCTGCAGATACAAGCTCAGAAAGGTCAAGCCAGGCGGTGGTGGCACACGCCTTTAATCCCAGCACTCGGGAGGCAGAGGCAGGCGGATCTCTGAGTTCGAGGCCAGCCTGGTCTACAAGAGCTAGCTCCAGGACAGGCTCTAGAAACTACAGGGAAACCCTGTCTCGAAGAAAAAAAAAAAAAGAAAAAAAAAAAGAAAGGTCAAGCATGCTGGCCCTAGTCACCCAGGGCTGCAGTGTGCTGGGAAGACAGGAGGCAGGGGGGCAGTATTCCACCTCAGGGTTTCTGGTTTGTCCTTTCTAAAGATAGATCTCAGTGTTCTCTAAAACTATAGGTAAAGGATCTAATGGTCTACAGGGAATCTCCTAAAAGGTAAAATCCTGATCTACCACATTAAGTCTTGTTATAATGAGAATGTGTGTGTGTGTCTGTCTGTCTGTCTGTCTCTCTGTGTCTGTGAGTGTGTGAGTGTGTCCGTGTCTGCGTGTCTGCATGGAGGAGGATGCTAGTTATCCCCCTCATCCACACTCTACCTTATTCTCTAGAGACAGGATCTCTGCTCTTTCAGAAAGCCTGCCTGCCTGCCCAGCAAGCTGTCAGAATCTGCTTGTCTCTGCCACCCATTGCTGGGACTACAGCTCTTGAGCTGGGGTAGCTTCACCAGGCACCATGCTCTACTCCTGGGAAGCTCTGCTAGGGCCTTCGCTGAGACAAGCCAACCTCCCCGCGCTTCTGCAGACTCTGCCTTTGCACACAGTCTACATGCTAGAATCAGTCTTCCGGGACACATCAACCTCATCCTCCATCCTTCAGCTGTGCAGCAAACAGGTCTCTGGTCTTTCCAGACTTGGACTTCTCTTTTAGCAACACAGTCTCTTCATGCCTGCTACTCTCACATGGTAATTTCCCTCACACTCCTGGGGTCATTTGAGGCTCATTCACTGGTCAGCTCAAGAGAACAGGGGTGGGTGTGTTCTGCTTATCTGCGTACCCCTGCCTTCACGAGGTAGAAAATAGACTAGCTTCTCAGTCCCTGGGAAGTGGTGGGAGCCACTGACCTGCCAACCACAGGTCTGAGTTAATTAACTGTGACCCAGAGAGGGCAAGTATCTTGCCCATAGCCACACATAAATGCCAAGGAGGATGAGGTTGATGTGTCCCGGAAGACTGATTCTAGCATGTAGACTGTGTGCAAAGGCAGAGTCTGCAGAAGCGCAGGGAGGTTGGCTTGTCTCAGCGAAGGCCCTAGCAGAGCTTCCCAGGAGTAGAGCATGGTGCCTGGTGAAGCTACCCCAGCTCAAGAGGGACCACACACTTCAGCTCTAAAGTGAGGGCCACAGCTCAGTTGAGGGAATACTTGCTCAGCAAGTACAAAGCCCTGCTTCCACCCCTTAGCAGCACGTGAACTGGGCATGCTTGTACGGGCAGACTTTCCAGGTCATCCATGGCAACAGAACGAATATGAGGCCAGACTGGGGATTCCTGAAGCTAAAGCTGCCTCCCTTTTTTCTGAGTCTGAGAACCACGGATGTTTTGCACAAAGCAATTATTCATATAAGGCATGACACCCTCTGCCTACTCTGTTTACATTTCTTGCACGTTTGATCCGCATCATCCCTTGCTTGACTGAAGGCTGTCTCTCAACAGGATGATTTGGGAAGAGTCAGCACTGGGCTGCTTCTTGTTGTTGTCACCTGCGAATGGCAGGCACTCCGAGTATGCCCAAAGAAACTGTAGCCAAGGATGTTCCCCATGGGGAAAATGTGCCGGGGGGAAAGTTCCCAGTCTTAATCCATGGAGTCTGAAGAAATGGCTCCAGTAGTTAAGAGTACTTACTGATCTTGCAGAGAATCTGAGACTGGTTCCCAGCACCCATACTGGGCATCTCATGATTCCAGCTTCAGGATATCTGATTCCATTTTCTGTTGCAAGCACTAACACATATGTGGAATTCTCATTCTGCCTCTCTGTCTCTTTCTGACTGTCTCTGTCTCTCTGTGTGTGTCTCTCCCTCTGTCTCTCTATCTTACACACACACACACACACACACACACACACACACACCTTAAATCTTTTTTAAAAGCTACAGAAGGATCTGGATAGTGAAATTGCTTCCCCTTCTCTCAACCTTCTCTAAAACGTCCATCCACAGATATGAGAAAAGTGAAGCTCACAGATCTGCCTCAGGAAACACATCCCAAAATGTGCCTCTGGGGCACGCAAATGTGCAGACACACAGTTGGGTCCAGGGAGTTGGTAGAACATCAGAGTTTCCAGACTTAATGTGAGGCATACTAGGACAGGCTCCTCAGAGAATCCTGGGACATATGGACATAGAGATTTCCTCAGAGGAAGAGAGCTGAACAGAGAATATGTGACTTTGTCCTAAGGTTCGACAGTTTAGGGAAGAGCAAAAGAGCTAACGCTCGGTGGGTGCTCACTCTAAAGTAGGATCACCCCCGCATCTCTACTCAGCTGTGAGAACTACCACTGCATGGCAGCACTATAGCTTGTGCACATGATATCTAGCTTAACCTTTCTACCATGTTGGGAAAGACACTTTATCCCCATGTCACTTCTAAGGACATCAAGTCTTAGGAAGGTTCAGAGGTCTGTTAAATCCTATTCAGTAACACAGTTGCAAAACCCAACTTTGGACCCAAGCTGGTCTTGCTTCCCTTGCCCACTAGGGTATGTTGGCTCTCTCCTTTTAGTGACTGTGGGAGACAAAGAGATGTCCACTTTGCAGATGAGGAAGCAAAACCTGGATGCCACAGTCAGTCACACAATGAAGGAGTGCTGGAGATGAGGATGTTCTGTCCGCCATCTGTCAGCTCTCGGGTCTGCATCCAAGCGGTTCTATGTGAGGCTACACTGAGTTCAGTTCCATTGACTGATGTTCTTACCTCCTGCTGAGGTGCCACTCGTGAGGCAGAGAGTCACAAGACTTGAGCAGCTTACACCCCAAATTTAGGCACTCCCATGTACAGAGACCCGGTTTTGTCCTTCCCACTTTGGAAGCAGAGCCCGACGAGATACTTGTTTTTGCTTGAGGGAGGCGTTAAAACAGAAGCTTGCTTGACCTCTACCAGTAGACGGGTGATTTGTCTAATTAGGTAAAGAGCTTTCATGCTCATGTACGTTTTGAACCCTAATGAGCCGTTGGGATGAAAGGTTTGCCCTTGGCTCAGTACTGCAGCAGATCCTTCCCTTCCTCAGTGGAAAAGACCAGCCCAGTAAACAGAACCTCGTTTCCATGGAAGCGCACACTCTCTGCCTTTTTTCTTCTTAGCACTTGAAAAGGTAATTATTTGATTTCTCTTTATATTTTTGGATATCATGCCATGGTTAAAGATGGCCATCTCTATTACGCCAAGCTATTTTGGGGAGTTTGCATTTACATTTCTCTTTTAATCTGCTCTTTAGAGCATTAGCTGTCTGGGCAGCAAGGGTCCACCTTCTGGTCATGGCCACTAATTAACATCCAGCAGAGCAAAGGGACGTGACCCCAGAGAAAACGCTAGACACCGAGAAGCTAGAGTCTCTCAGTGGTGGGAGTCTGTGGTCAGGGTGGTACCCAACAGATAGACTGAGACCCGACATTCACACCAGGGAGGCACATTGTCTCATCTGGTGCCTTTGCCGCCCCGTGGTGGCACTTGTCAGAAATGCAGCCAGCTCAGAGCGCTCTAACAACAGCATAAATGGCCTCGGTCACCATTTTCTGGAGGTTGGCGCCTACGAAAGACTTTCTACTTTCTGAGTGAATTTTGTTAATTCGCTCAGTGGCCTTAGGAAGATTTGCCCTGAAGATTCAGGTGATGAGACCCAAAGGACAGAGGTGGTACAAAATTTGCTCGAGATCACATGGCTACTAAGCGCATAGCCATGATAAATACATATCCATTGCTGTCAGTCTAAGGCCACAGCCTCCACCAAAGAGTTCTGTAAGTCGCAATAAGAAACAAGGACATCTGTGCATGCGGAGGGGACCTGTGTTGCAAGGGACAAAGTGAGAGTGCAGAGTTGGGTTACTTGTCAGGAGCAAGCACTGAAGAAAGAGACCAAGCAAGGGACGGAAGCCTGACTCAGTGGAGGAACAAGTACCAGCCCTGAGATTTGCTCTCCAACATCACAGGAAACGTGAAACAAGAAAGAAGCCACCATATTGCTGAACATGTGTTCTTGGAAAAGCCAGAAGAAACTGAAATGCTTAGTACCCTATGTCAGCCTGTCCATCTACCTTCCCGCGGCTGTCGAGTGAGGACTAATATACCCACCTCCAAACGTGTGCTGTCCCTTTTGAGAAGCACAGAACTTCTCAGATAGCCATGCCGAGTGTTTCCGCTGTGAAACCATTTTGTGTAAAAAGAACAACAGCAGCCACAGCAAAGTCAAATGCAGTTAGTAGACCAATTTCTTAGGGTTTGGGTGATGCTAATAAGATAGTTTTGAGAGAGTAACCTTCTATACCCAGAATTCCTCTTGTGTGATGCCTGTCAGCATAGGCTTCTCCGGTTCTTTAGGAAAGACCTGGAACAGGTAGAGGGGTCCTGGGACTTGAACAGGCATCAGTAAATGCTGATCTGCCCTCCTTAGCTGTACCTGTTCTTGCCACATTTGAGCTCCAAGGACTAGAGACCCATTCTGTCTTGTTCCTTTATGTATCCTTCTTGTTTAGAGGCTTCTTTTTATTATTTTTATTTATGTGTGTGTGTGTATGTGTGTGTGTGTGTGTGTCTGTAAGACTGTATGAGTTTATGTCCTGTGTATGAGGATGTCTTCAGAGGCCAGGTTGGTAGATCCCCTGGAGCTGGAGATACAGGATTTAGGATCCTCCTTATAGGGATGTTGGGAATGAAACCCAGGACCTCTAGAAGAGCAGCAAGCACCCTTAACCCCTGCGCCTTCTCTCCTTCCCACCCCTGTTACAAGTTCTATTGTATTGATATATTAAAACTCTCATGAATGCAAGTGTAAATACATGAATGAATAAACTAATAAATGAATGAAGCTGTGGGTGAGCCTTGCCGGTTCATCCCCCTCTCTGCCGCGAGTTCCACAAGACAGACTGGGGGACACCAGTGCCCTTGGGACACAGCATCAGGGCTGCTTCTGGGTCTGCAGTGTCATCTGTGAGCATCTGCTTTTCTGGCAAAATCTTCAGCTTTCCATCTAAACAGCTCCCTTTGCTGCTTTGCAGGAAGCCACCGGATATTTCATTTGCGTGTGTATTCTGAACACATTTCTGAGTGGTCTAAGTAGATGTTGCACCTGGATCGGGAATGAAAATGTTCAGAGGCAAAGGATAAAAGTAGCTCACTGGAGCTCAAAGGCAGCTGAGGACACTCATTCCCATGTGTGCCAATCAGAAGCAGAGATGGGGTTGGGGTGCCAATCAGAAGCAGAGATGGGGTTAGGGTGCCAATCAGAAGCAGAGATAGAGTTGGAGTGCCAATCAGAAGCAGAGAATGAACTCTGTGTTCATTCAGAACAGGATTTTGAGTGGATATCCACGGGTGACATAATAAAATAAAGATGTCTGACCTCAGTAAGAACTAGTTGAGTACCAATGTCTTATCCACATCCCTTCCACATAACTGTTCTGGGGCTTTCTGCACCAGAGCATCACACCTCCCAACGGCTCAGAGGGCTTCTTCTGGAATATCTAGAAAGATCGTTCACCAGAGCAGTTGTGGTATTGGTGTCTCAGAACACACAGCCATGTGTCTCGGTCCAGTTCTCATGATGAAAGCAGCAGTCCCTCTCTCCCAAAGCAGTGGAGACAAAGCATTGCCAGGTCTTGCACTGGGCAGGGGTGAGAATAGACAGTACCAGTGGGGAAAGTGACAGCAAAATGCCTGCCTTGGAAGCCTAAGACCTGGGATCCCAGTGCCCACGCAAAAGCCCTAATCAAGCCACATATGCCAGTGACCTAGTGAGATAGAAATAGCAGCCTCCATGGAGCTCACTGGCCATGCAGTAATCCCAGCACAGGAGAGATGGAAACAGGAGGACCCTGGAGCTCCTTCGCCTGCCAGTTCAGCCCACTTGGTGATTTGGGGGCTAATGAGAGAGCCTGTCTCAATAAAACAGAGTGGATTACTTATTCCTGGGGAACAGCACCTAAAGTTGATGTCTGGCGTATACACACACACACACACACACACACACACATTGACACATAGAAACACACACATGTCATGTCAATACATACACATATACACACCTACTTGCGGACACACATGTTTCTGTATACATATGTTTTCACACACACACACACACACACACACATGCTTGTTTTTAGAAGAAAGGGACTTAAAATATTTGGCTAGTTGGTTAGTTAGTGGGTGGTTAGTATGTCCTAAGAAGAAGGATGCCAACCATCCTGTTTAAATGGCACTATTTCCTCTTAACAGTTTCTGTGAGTGGCATAACTTACTGATGAAAGCACACCAAATACAGCCTGAAGCCTAATGTTAGGTTTGCTTCGAAATAAAATTTGCTTAGAAACCTTCAACTTCTACAAAAGGAATTGAGCACTATGGCTTGCCACTTATTTTCAGTACAATTTTATCAGAACACCTAGGTGCTCATTCATTTAGAGGTGCTCTGTGGCTGATGTCACAAAGCACAGAAGTTGACTCAGAAAGCAGAGAGCTGCAGCACTGAAGCCCAAGCTGCACCTAGACAGTGCTTTATAGGGATGTCTCCCATATCCCACCGTAGATTTGCAGAGAGCAGCAAGGACTGTGCAACCAAAGCCTTCGTTCTAAAGATGGGCACATTGGAACCAGAGAAGTTGGGAATTACCCCAGACGTAGCTTTTCTTGTCTTTATATGCTAGTTCTCATGAAAAGGAAAGGGAGGAAAAGATTTTATCTTAGATCTAGAAGCCACTATTTGGAAGTAGCCATCCAGAGAACGGTTGGGGATGTCTTAGTGCTTACTAAGAAGTGCATTGACTAGTCTCCCATGGACCAGGAGAGAAGAACCTCTCTATTTGTGCCATGCCATGGGCTTCTGAGACATCTAATGCTGGTTTCTTCCAGGAATATTCATTATATAAAGTGTTTTGTCACTGGGTCCCAACAGGCTTCATATCAGACCCTCACGAGGAGAGTTTCTTTAGAACCATTCAAGTGATTAACAGATCTTGCACAATGTCATTCAAACACCCTGCTTAGCACGCTCTACCTGGGAATATTTCTTGGGAATTTCACTCAGACTGGATTTGTTGATTTTTTTTTTTAACTAAAATGAGTTCATGGATCAAGGTGGGGGCACAGGGTGGTAGAAGATGAAAAGTCACAAGTTTATTGGCTTTTATGTCCCCCAACTGAGAGTGTCCCTCTTTTATGTTTGTGTTTTGTGCAGCTGGACAATCCAGATGAGCAGGCAGCCCAGATCAGACGAGAGCTGGATGGACGTCTCCAAATGGCAGACCAAATAGCCAGGGTAAGGGACTTCACAGGTTCTTCACTGGTAGCAGGTCAAGGTCCTACCCAAGAAGTGTACTGACTGGTAAGGTCTTCCAAAGATGAAGGAGAGGGACTGGGAACAGAGCCTGGTTTGGTATGCCTTGAGTTCTAGCCTCAACACTGCATAAACCAAACCAGAAATGGCAATGCACGCCTCTAGTGCCAGCATGAAGGAGAAGTGGGGAAGATCAGGAGCTCAAAGTCAGCCTTGGCTTCATGAAACTCTGTCAAAAGGAAGAGAACAGGAGAAAAGAGGAAAGAAAGGGAGGAGAGGGCAGGGGAAGGAGGGAAGGGAGGAGAGGGGAAGAACCAAACAATGGTTGTTCCAATAGCCTCTGGTAGGAATATAGTTCGCTATGACAAGTACTCAGTTGCCATTCTAAAACCCAGATGTGACCATCTAAAACCAAGCTTCAGAACCCCTCAACACCCATGACTCCAGGACAATATAACCACTTTCAAATGACTCTCAAATGCTCTGAGGCACCAGAATGTTCCCTCCTTTATTTATAAGTCACGTGCATCACAATTTGCCATCACAGACCCAGGACCCAGCCAGAGAACATCTCCTGCTGAAGATCCCAGACCTATTCCAGGCTCAACATCTTTGTATCCACCTTTTCCTTAGCATAGGAAGATCTTTCTTCTCCCTCCCATTCAGCAAACTTCCTCGTTAGCCTTCAGCATTTGGTTTCAGACATTTACCCTGCGAACTTAGCAGTTCTTACACCATTCTGCATGCAGACCCTTGCTGACTGGACTGAGTCCCCTGGTGAATAGGCCTTGTCTAAACTTGGGATCATATCTTATTGTTGATGCCTACATCTTGGTATCATCTATTTTTTCTGTGGTTGACGTTCCCATTAGGATAATTAGTATTCGTGCTAATAGCATTTATTGGGTCCTGATTCTGTCAGACATACTGTTTACATGCTCCCTCTGAGGGAACAATGACACGAATTCTCTAGGGACATTCTGTTTGTCTTCTTTGTTTTAGAGACTGAGTTAGACAGACTGTGCAGGATAGACACCAATGAAGAAGCTATGCTCACCTCTCAACTGAGACCTCATGCTAGTCAGCTCTTATAGCTAGGACAAGATACCCATGAAAACCACTTCAAAGAGGAAAGATTTCTATTCTTTTGTGATTTCAGAGGTTTGAGTCCTTAACACACTACTCCAAGTCTGAGTTAGGGCAGTAAGGACACACGGTAGAAGAGGCTGCTCACCTCATGCCTTCCGGGGATGGGAGGCAAACAAAAAGGCCTCAGAGACAGTACCATTCAAAGACGTTTCTTGGTTTCTTTTTCTGTTGCTATTGTAAAACAACCCAACAAGATCAACTTAAGGAGAGAAAGGGTTTATTTTGGCTGGGACTTCCAGAGCAATGTGACCCATCATGGTGGGGGAGAGATGACCATGACTAGCGGAGGTCTGATGGCAGGAACAGGAAGTTAGGTGGTCACATTGCATTCACAATCAGGGTACATGGAGGGAACAGGAAGTTGAACAAGTCTGGAGCCTCAGAGCCCACTGGGAGGGACTCACTTCTTCAGTCAAGGATCTACTTCCTAAGGGTTCACCACCTTCCCATGCAGAACCAAATGTTCAAACACTGGAGCCTGTGGAGGGCATTAAACACTCAGACCACAGCACCAGTGACCTACTTCCTATAAATAGGCTCTGCCTTTCCACAGCCCATTCAGGAATGATTTAATCGGTAGATTATTCCATTAATGAAGTCAGAACTATTATCATCCAACTGCCTCTCAAAAGCCAGCATCCAAGCGTTTAATAATTTTAAGACTTTAGACAGACAGCTTCATATTCAAACCAAAGTAGGTCTCATAAAATAACAGACTATCAGTAGATTGAGGCAGTTAACCCAACAAAGAATTTGAGGACGCCCCCAAGACACTCCTAATTAAAATAATATTTAATAAAATATGTTAAAAGCACAATTTAATGTCAATATCTCCTAAGAAGAAAGTGTCAAACATCTCTACAAACCCCCACTTCCCTGCTGGCCGTGGGGCAGGTGAAGGATGGTTGGAAGTGCCAAGGAGGGTGGGCAGAAGAGAAATTCCCCAGGAGAAGTATCCCAGGGGTTGGATCTATAGAAAGAAGCCCTACTACATGAGAAGCTAAGGAAAGAATCCAGAATGGAAGCCCGTCTGTTTGTACTCAGCTTCTCTGAGATGTTTGGCATCTTATTTTTTGAACACCTTTGAAGTTTATAGTCAAGACAGTCTGGCAACTATAAATAATGTGTAGCTACGGGTTTGGTTAAAGGTAGTGTGGGCTGCTCTTGTGTTTTGAAATCTGCTCAATGTGGGAGCAACATCACTAAGCTTTTAGAATTTACATCTTCTATAACTCAATGTCTCCAGGCAGAGAATTTTCTGGAAAATTGAGGTACTTTGGTTGTCTTGGGTAGCTATTACCTCCCCATCAATAAGCTCACTTAATTTGAATTTGATTTTTGGTTTTTTTTAGGCTTAATATTATAATTCAAAAAGTTAATGTTGGACTAATTTTAACTTTTCAAAACTGTAGATTAACAATTGATGTACAGTAAATCAATATGCTTCTCTCTGAAAAAAATCTAAGAACTCTCTCCCCAGGCCACAAGGTAAATACTTCCATCCAGGTAAAATGCTGCTGCTGCTAACAACTTTAAGCCTTCTTAGAAAATGAGCCAGGCAATTCAGATGATTTCTGGTTCTTACTTACTAAGAATAGAGTTAGTTCAGAAGTGCACACAAGGTCTCCAAACAATTAAAGGCATGAAGGGTTCCTATGGGATGTCTTCTCATTACCACTATCTGTTCTCATAGAAGTTGTCTGTCATCTTCTGGAGTGTTCTTCTATTTCAGTATCACCCTTGTCATGGTCCATTGGCATTGGTCCCACCCTTCTGTGCTTTACCGCTGAGCTTTATCCCCAGGTCTAAGGTCGCTGGAGCTAGAATGAGTTCTTCATTCAAGGGGAACTAAACACAACTCCCAGCCTTCCCCCATCATGACTAATTGACTCACAAATGACAGCTGATTCAAACCAAACCAAGGCTTCTTTCTTCGGGACTATGGACAGCAGGCCACAGTTGGTAATGTTGATAGAAAGATGTCTAGGGAGTAACACTGAAAGAATAAGTGCACAGGAAGAAACTGAGAATCCATTATGATGCCAAGGAATAGTCTCAGTCTTTGCATGTGTGATTTTAGGAACTTTTGAGTTTTCATTGTATGACTACTTTTCCTAAACTTAGTTGGATTTGCCAATCATTAAATAAAATATGAAGACATTGCCTACTAGCTAGCTCTTGACAAACTTAAATGATGTACCTCTGCTTATCTTTCTTTGTCCTGCCCTGGTTTTTGATTTTTATCTATTGCTGACATCACAGTGAATTTTAGTGAGGATATGCAGTTCAACCCATATTGCTGAAGGTCAGTTCCTGTGTATGTTATAACCAGAAGTTTCTGGATGCCAATCCATCCATCTATCATGTTCAGTCCACTCTTCCCTCACCTTGATGGCTTTACAAGATGGGTTGAGCACTTCTAACAACAACTTAGAGGCACCAACTAGAGAAAGCTTATGTGAAGGACAGAGTGAGTGCCAGGATCAAGACATATAGGGGTCATGGGTAGAGAATAGCCAGACCTCAGGCAAGAGCTAGAGCTAGTGTCCATGAAGGAACAGGATCCCCTGTCTGCTGTCTCTGGGTCACACTGGTTATCCAGTCTTTTTCTGTAAGCCAGCTCTTCTTGCATCTCAGATGGGCCGTCTGGCTATCCCACAGCTTCTAAACATACAAAAGGGGAACCATCAGCCACTCACCTACCCCTTCAGGTCCTTTTCCTTCCTCTTTGTCTCCCCAAACCTCCAGACTCACGGTTCTAAGAATCAGGCCTAGGATTATCCCAAGTTTGTTCAAAGTTAACCCTAGTACAGTCAAGCAACCACTGTGGAATACAAGCAAGGTCTCACTAGACACGTAGGTGCTGGTAATGTACCCTTAGGATGAGGCAGTACCTAAACATTAATAGTGTAGGATCAGTATGATGTGGGATTATCCCAGATATGCCTAATACCCTTACTACTCTTTGGTAGTGTTTACTAACTCCAGACTCTCTGTTTCACGTGATAATCCTTTGAACCCTCTCAGAACCTCATGGACAAGGATGTTCTTTGTCAGTAAAAAGGCTAAAGCAGAAACATGGGAAGATATGGCCAGGGTTGCTCTGATTACTTTGATTAAAAACTGTATTCTTGACTAATTTGCTTTCTAGCCTTAGTGAATTACTTTCCAAATACAGGTCTTCATTTCCTTCTTAACCCAAGTCTGAGAGTGTAACAATCCTCCCCTTCAGGCTTTTTCCTCTCTCTGCTGATGAGCCCTTCAATATTCCAGACACTGGCACTGAGATTTCCTATGGGTTGTCACTTAGACCTGTTACAAACAGTCCTTGGCACTGCAGTGATTTTCCCCAGAACAGGTAAATCAGAAGGCTTAATGGTTGTGCCTGAGTTCACTCAGCAAACAGAAAGAAGAATCCTATCTGCAGGGAAGCAGGAGGAGCCTCCAGGACAGGACTAGAAGACCTGCCAGCCACCCTCCATCCTCTCTCCCTGATAGCCACCAACTCCTGCAAACAGCTGTCCATCTTCATTGACATTTCTGTATCCCCTTCAGTTTATAGAGATGCACAAGGGAAGTAGCAGCCATAGGTAGAACTGTCTCCTGGGATTCAGGATGCTCTCTGCTGGGATATTTGGGTTCTGACAAAGGGATTGTACAGTCCCTGCTGCTTCTGCTGCAAACATCCTGACTACCAGATGTTCCAACAGTTAGCATGTGTTTGTCATCTCTGCTTCAGACAGAAGGAAGGCAAGAGTGAGTCTGAGGATGGCCATAATCCTAAATGGCAAACTCGCCATTCAGTCACACCAGCATCCAGAATTTAGCCTAGGATGAAGCTGCACCAGAACACAAGTCAGGTGTAGCTTTACCAAGCACTGCTCATACTCCCTCAAAGACTGAAGTCAGAGATCCGAATACATTTTTTGTCTCATAAAAAAAACTTCTTAATCCCTGTTCAAACATTTTCCCAAATCCTCTCACACCGTTATTAACAGGTCACCAAATCTCACCTAGAAATTAAGTCTAAATTATTTAACTTGCATGATCAGAAGTTGACTTTGGAGCTTAAGCAGGCAGCCTGTGGCAATAGCTCAGCTGTGGCAATGTTGACAGTACATTTCTGTCCTGCCCAATCCCACAGATGTTCAGCCCCAAAGAAACACACAGAGGTCTATGTCAATTATAAACTGGTTGGCTCAGGCTAGATATTAACTCTTACATCTTAAATTAGCCCATAATTCTTGTCTGTGTTAGCTATATGGCTTGGTACTTTTTATCAGCAAGGCATTCTTATCTTGCTTCCTCTGTGTCTGGGTGATGACTACAGACTCAGCCTTTCCTCTTCCCAGAATTTTCCTGTTCTTGTTGCCCCACCTATACTTCCTGCCTGGCTACAGGCCAGTCAGCATTTTTTTAAACCAATACAACAAACAAATCTTTACAAGGTACAAGACCATTGTCCTATAACATGGTACTTGCCAGTTCTTCTGGCCATATTTTGGGATAAAACTAGTTATATAATGCAAATAGTACAGTTTTGTGGTATCAGCCACCAATGATAATAAGGAGCAAAACACCAGTAATTTCTCAAGCCATCATTTGTAGTGAGGAGGCCAGCAGGCCTGCTTTTTATCCTGCCTGGCTCCTACACGGCTAGCTTTTCACCCAAAATAACAACACACAAATTGTATTCATTTAAACACTGCCTGGCCCATTAGCTCTAGCCTCTTACTGGCTAACTCTCACATCTTGATTAACCTATTTCTATTAATGTGTGTAGCACCATGAGGTGGTGGCTTACCAGGAAGATTCTAACCTACATCCATCTTGGGCCAGAGCTTCATGGCGACTGCCTCATTGCCTTCTTCCCAGCATTCTGTTTTGTCTTTTCCACCTACCTATGTTCTGACCTATCAGGCCAAGCAGTTTTCTTTATTAATTAATCAATGAAAGCAACAGATAGATAAAAGACATTCCTACATCAATCATTTAAATATGGAAATACAGGGATTAAGACACTCCTCAATTGGTAGCATGCCAGCCTAGCATGGATAAAACCCCACATCAGTCCCCAGTGCTTCATAAATAGGGCAAGGTGGTGCATGCCTGCAATTCCAGCATTCTGGAGCTGAAAACAGAACAATCAAAAGTTCAAAGTCATCCTCAGCTACATAGCCAGTTTAATTTGATGGAACTATTTTTTGCACCTCTACTCAGTGCAGAGCAAAGCAAAATTTCTGTCTTATATGTGAGCCATGTTATAAGTATTAATAAGGAATAAAATCCAAATATTTTCCTGATAGAAAAGTTTGGTCTATGTATTGCTTCCCCACAAAGGGAACAGAAGCTCCCATCAGAGGAATACAAGAAAGTCTCAGCTTTCACACTAATGTTGCACTTGGCATTTGGCTTGGGTCATGTGGCCGCACAAGTGTGTAAGAGCACAAAACTGTGCAGTCACATGATTGCCTGAACAGACGCCTACAGGCAGATCCTATTGTCATGTGTATCAGGCTGTGAAAACCCCAGAAATATCTGTGTCCATGGAAAATGCAAAGTGTTCGTCATTTCCTGGCAAAAGGAATACAAGAAGGGAAGGCAAGCCATCTGCTTACAACAGTTGAGAAGATGAGAA
Source organism: Arvicola amphibius (assembly GCF_903992535.2). Classification (NCBI taxonomy): domain Eukaryota; kingdom Metazoa; phylum Chordata; class Mammalia; order Rodentia; family Cricetidae; genus Arvicola; species Arvicola amphibius. Next base: position 47,571,003 of record NC_052058.2, read on the forward strand.
CAAACCTTGATGGGAACTGACCCTGGGAACTGTGCCTGACTCCCTCACTTCCCATTGACAACCACAGCACCTGAAACAGAAGGGGAACCCAGAAAGTATTGGGGGGGTCGGGTGAAAAAATTGCAAGGCTGTTGGTGAGCACCTGTAACAGTAGTGTGTCATCTTCCTCCTGGTCATCTAAGGGTGTCATTTATGTCATTTGAGCCTTTGGGCCACTCTTTTTTATGGCAGGTTTTTTTTTATTTTTTATTATTAAAAATTTCTGCCTCCCATTTACCTCCCCCTTCCCCGTCCACTCCCCCTCCCTCTCGTGCCCAAGAGCAGTAAGGGTTCCCAGGACTCCCTGAACATGGTGGACAATGAGGGCTGCTGAGAAGCCAAGGACAATGGCACTGGATTTTGATCCTACTACACATACTGGCTTTGGGGGGGGGGGGCTAGCCTGTTTGGATGCTCACCTTCCTAGACCTGAATGGAGCGGGGAGGAAATTGGACTACCCACTGGGCCACTCTTTTTATGAGAGTAGCCTTGTCAACTTCCACAGGCAACCCATTCATTCTTTCTGGAGAAATATTCAAAACCTATAAGGAAAAGCCAATGGCTAAAGGGTCTTAACGTGTTTACAGGTGCCAATTTTAGATATGTTCTAACATTCCATTAGAGTGGCTGCTCACAGTTAACCCTGATGACTGTCCCCTGTTGAACACTATTGTCAGACCAAAACAAAAGTGAGTGACCAACAGGATTCTCTCTGGAGGATGCCATCCCACCCCCACACTGTGTCTTTCATAAAGCAATATGAATAAAAGAAAACCTTTGTCATTTTTATGCCTAGAAAAGGGACAATGGAGATGGGCAGCTACGCTTTTCTTATCTGGGAACAGTTACAGCCTTGAAAAGTGTTTGCAGTGAGTCTGCCACTGGAAACTCCCCCTAAAGAATCACAGCCCAGATTGACAGAAAGCTATTTCTTCTCAAAGCTCAAGTACTCAGAGAAAGGGGAAAATGGCCTCATTTTCCATCGCGGCTTCAGTTTTCTGAAGCTCTTTTTATGATGTCATTTGAAACTGTCCAACGTCTGGGAAGAGCAATCATGCTTTGGGGTTCCCAGTGTTCTCAGGCAGAGTTTGGTAGGAAAGTAACTCGGGAACAGAACCGTGAAGTCTGCAAACATCCGCTTGGTCTTCTTCTAACATGCCAAGACAGAGGGATTACAGGCAGAAAGTGAGGCTCCCATTTACCCAATCCTCCTTCAAATATCCCTGTGTGTATTAATATTCAAACTTTAAATTGAAGATAAAGGTGATAGTCAGAATATTGTACTTTAAGTCCTTGGGATGTAAACATAGCCATTTGGCAGCCTTGGTGTGACATAGGGACTACTCACACCACAAGTCCACCTACCTCTGTACTCTTCACTCTCAAGAAGGAACGTGTGCAGATGAGGACACGCTGTGGATCCTTTTAGATCCATCTTCCACAGGAAGAAGAGCGTGCTGATTGCTCTGTTCCCAGCTAACTCAGCCTCGAGCCAAACTCTTCTTCCTTGACCAGACCCTCCTCTGTGAAGCCCCACTAGTTCTCTCTGGAAGCATTCACTTCTCTTGTCTGTCTACTAGAATGTCTACTTTGATGTTTCTCTGTTCATCTCCCTCCCCAACCCCAATAACTGTGATTTTAAAAAATGTTTCTATTTTCCTACCTGAATCTTCCTACTGACAGGTACACTGTTCACAGGTTTGAGTGCTTTTCTAAGTCAAAATGGCCCAGAACTCAAATTTCCATGCCGTCAAGGCTCTGCACCAAGTTTGCCCCAGTTTTCAGGCTCCCTTTTGTCCCCCAGTGGAGTTTAAGAATTGAGGATGTGTACGCACCATGTGGAAGTTTTAAAGCTATTGGGCTTTGGGGAGCCTCTCATATTGACTGACCACTATCTCCTGTCAATACCAGGACTACACCATTTCCACCCTGCCGCTCTCCCATCCACCCACAGTGTTCTGAGAATGTACCACACAGCGCGAGTACAACCCTTAGGCAAGAAGTGTTGTTAGTCAGAGCTTCCCGAAGGAACCAAACTCTGAGGCCACTGAGTAGATTTGAGACCCTCGTACTCATTTGCCATGGAAAAGCACAACCCTGTTCTCTTCCAAACTTTATCCATAATCATCCCACCTCCCGTCACAGCTGAGCGGTAGATCCATGAGTGTTTCATATGACTTCTTGACAAGCTATTGACCCAGTGATATGATGACATGGTGTCTAGATCTTCAGCAATGTCCTGGGGACATTGAGTGAAACCACACTCAGCATGGAGGCAATTGCGATGTGTTGGTTAATTTCCTTGTTTCTAGACCAAATGTTTGACCAGATGCAAGTTACGGAAGGGATGCTTTTCATTCTTAATTTGAGAGTGGAGTCCATTGGTAGAGAAAGCCCAGCCGCAGAGGTGTGAGGTAACCGGTTTCATTATGACCATTCAGGAACCACAGAGCTATGAACACTGATAGCCACTTCTTTCTATTTAGTCAACCCCAGATACTCGCTCACGGGATGGGTGGGTCTTCAATTCACCTAAACCAGAAACACCCCCACAGCTGTGCCCCAAGATCCATTTCCATGGGGATTCTAAATCCCATCATATTAGCAATCAAGATTAACCATCATACCAGAGACTCTTAAAACCAAGGTTTTGAAAAAAGCTTTTCTGGGATTATGTCATCTGAGCTGTGGTTTCCACCTTGTTGGGAGCTCAGTGTATCCTGGGACATTTCCAAGCTCATCAGTTTTTTGAGTTGACAGATCAGTTTAAATTAGATATGTCATAATGCATAAAATCTGTTTGTCTTTCCCCTCACCCCATCAGTAGGCTAGAGTAGAGTTTACAGGGCAATTTCATATTCCAGCTTGGAAATGGTGCTTTGGTAAGGTCGCCAGTCCGGGGAATATTCAAGGAACTCAGGCAACTTGAAAGTCCAAGCGGAGAAGCAAGTAGCTTGGTCAGATCCCTTGCTTTTCCAGCTGAAGTCGTGAGCCAGGAGAAAGAATGGGAGCAGTCAGTCTTGATGCACAGTTCCCCTGCTACTTTCCTGAAGAGTTATAATCCTGTTTTTCTTCACTTTATTAATTTTTTCAATTTTTCTTGAAAATAGTAAATATTCTTCCTAGAAATAAGCACAAGCTATAGTTAAAACATTTCAAATGAGCTATTATTTTTTAAAATTATTCCTGTGACAAAATCTCTACAGGTATCCAGAAATAGTGGGCTTCTGTCTCCGAACTTACAAACAAGTTGACCACATTTTGACAAAGAAGGAAAAAAAATGTTGAGAGTGGGACTGGATTTGAAAAACTATCGTCCATTTTTCTTTGCACAAGTCGAATTTTCTGAAGAACACGAGGGTAAAAAAAATAGAGCAATAGTCAAGCATTTTCCTCTTTCTTACTGTGTTTCTACCTGTGGGAGATTCTAGCAGTGTCTCCACAACCAGCTGGAATGTTTCCTAACACACTTCTATAACATCAGGGCAAATTTATTCATGGTTGACATGATCATAGGTAGGACTCTGGTGTATGAACTTCCTATGTAAATCAGGTCTGATTGTTTATTTTTTCTTTTCTTTTTTTGCAAGGAACGCAAATTTCCTAAGTTCGTATCCAAAGAAATGGAGAACATGTACATTGAGGAGCTCAAGTCCTCGGTCAACCTGCTCATGGCCAACTTAGAGAGCATGCCGGTGTCCAAGGGTGGAGAGTTCAAGCTGCAGAAACTCAAACGGAGCCACAACGCTTCCATCATTGACATGGGAGAGGAGAGTGAGAACCAGCTGTCCAAGTCCGATGTCCTGCTCTCCTTCTCCCTGGAGGTAAAAAGCCTCAAATCCTTGAAAGTGAGCTGGTGCGATAAACCAGCGAAGGAGACCTGGGGTAGGGATGGGGCACGACATCACAGCCATCTTGTTTTCCCACATTGGTCCTAGAACGTTATTAAAATAACAGCTTGCTGGGGTAGGTCACCTCATCAGCAGGTGTACCACATCCCTCTTGCCAGGAGCCACGTTTTTCCTAAGGAAGTGAAATCTGAAGATCCACCTGCCAACTGCGATTATTGAATTATTTTCCCCTGTCTGAAAGCAGTACTCGCCGGGCGGTGGTGGCGCACGCCTTTAATCCCAGCACTTGGGAGGCAGAGGCAGGTGGATCTCTGTGAGTTCGAGGCCAGCCTGGTCTACATGAGCTAGCTCCAGGACAGGCTCTAAAAAAGCTGCAGAGAAACCCTGTCTCGAAAAACCAAAAAAGAAAAAAAAAAAAGAAAAAAGAAATGAAAGCAGTACTCAAGGATTCTGGACAGATCTTTGGCAATTTAGAAAGTGTGTGTTTTGAGAATGATGAAGTACAGAATGAGTTACAGATTTCCTTTTTCCCGCCATCTTTCCTGGTGGCTGGATGGCAGAGTCCCTTGTGAGTGATATGTTTGTTCTGTTTTAGTTTACTTTATTTCAGCCTCCAAAGTAAGAATCTGTCCAGGCTAAGGCACAAGGGTACTCCGCTCTGCATGTCAGTGAATTCCTCTATCACGTTCTCTTCACACCATTGGCTCTTATATTTTCCTGTTGAGTGGTTTTGATCCACCAGCATCCAAATCCACTGGGAAACGGATTCAGTACTCAGACTGCTGAGCGTCTGTAGGGGATAGGAGCAAAATGGCACAGCCACTTTTAGAAATTAAGTTAGTGTTTTCTTAAAAAGTTCAATATACAGCCACAGTGTTATCTACTAATTCAATGCTCAGATACCCACCCCACAGAACTGAAAACACATGTCCCCACAAATATGTGTGGAAGCATACTCATCATAGCCAAAAATAGGAACACCCTTAATCCCACTCAATGAATGAATGAATAGGAAGAAAAACAGAACACATCTGTACAGCAGAATACTATACACCAAGCAAAAAGAACACTTATTGAAACACACTTTGATATAGATGAACCTCATCAATATTACACTTAGTGCAAGAAGTCAGATGCAACATGGGACATGTAGTATGACCCCCATCGATTTCAACCATCCTAAATGCTACAAGATCAGAGAGGTTAGCAGTCTGTTATGTAAGGTGGAAGGTTGAAATGGGCGTACATATGGTGTATGGTGGGTATGTGTGGGCCTAAAGCCAGTTTAAGATGGTTTCCCCACAACTTGGTAAGCTTATTAAACAGTCACAGAGCGGTACACCCAGAGTGGTATAATTATATGGCACATGAAATATGCCTCAAGAAAGCTGTGAGGAACTCAGTCTGGGGTGTACTTTAACAAGCTGTGTAAGGACAATGGGGCATTTGCTTTGCCATACTGAGGACTGAATGTGGGCTTTGCCTGTACTCAACAAGCCTTCTGCCATGGGGCTATTGTATATCTCATCTTTGCCTTTTATTCTGAAGGTCCCCCTAAGTTGCTCAGGTTGGCTTTGGATCTGCTGTGTATCCTTGGTAGGCTTTGAACTTGCCACTCTAGTGCATCAGTCCTGAATACCTGGGATTACGGGCCTATCACAATAGACTTGAATATAGGTATTCTTTTATATACTCTGAAGTTAGAGAACCCCATATAACTTATCGAAGGTCAATAGCAATCAAAAATTTGTATACACACATACTTAAATATGTATGTATATATAACTGACACAAAATTATACACATGTAATATTTTGATACATTTTTGTAATGTTTGAGTCAAGATAAGCAACTTTGTTCCCTCAAATATTTATAATTGCTTCATGGTAAAATGTTCAAAATCCTTTCTTGTACTACAGAGAGAGAAAGGGAGGGAGATACAGAAGGGCGGTGGGAGGGAGGGAAAACATTTGTACACCCCATAACAATTGCATGGTGCTTCTAGGTTTAGCGAAATCAAGAGAACAGATCAACTTTCTGTATATTTAATTAGAGTATGGAAAGGCTAAGCGTATCTTATACATTGTCATTAAGGATGCTGTGTTTTGCTGTGGTAAATTGTTTTTCAATCAGCTCGGATAGAGAGCCCATCCTCACACTGCAGAGTTTCCATGAGCCATCCACTGTCAGCAGAGGTGGATCTTAATTAAATATAGAACCCTTCGTGTGAGAAAAACAGCAGTGTAATCTCACAGAAACTTTCTTCTTTAATTTTTTCTTAAGTACTGCCACCCAAGGTACTGAATGCTGTTGCTTAGGTGTCTTTGAATTTGATTATTGCCAATTAAAGGTGGCAATTTATTCCCTACTCCCTCTTGTCTTCCAACAGATAGAAGGAAAAAAGTATTTTATTGACTTTCGTGAAGCTTTTAATTATGTAATTTTCTAATTCATTATTAATTCTCAATATTAAGTAGCTGATTGTCTAGGATATAGGTGTAGGCAAGACCTCAGCCACAGTCTTTGCCTTATAAATAAAAGCACAGATTGCAAAGCCCTTGGGTCCCCACATACTTTTTAATTGGAAAACTAAATGGCACAGTATAGTAAAACCACCAGCCATTGCCTTTGCATGTCTATTTGTGGGCGCATTTGGGGAGCACAGAGAGTGGAGGTGGAGACAGGACTGTCGTTGAGGCATAGGAGGCTGCAATTCGGATTTGCAGGTCGGTGCAAGGCGTATTTCAGGTAATCAGAGAACCAAGTGGCTGGGAGAAGACAGGGAGACACAAGCTCAATTAGCTGCAAGAAGAGGAGAGGCCCAGCATGCTGAGTTGTGAATGTGGGCGATGGGGTGCTCCAGCAGAAGCAACAGGGGTTTGCCGAAGGCTGCTGTGTGAGCCCTGTCTCCCCAAGAGCCTCTGAGGTGTTCGCAGATGTGCGAACAAAGTCTGACACTTGCAAATGACACAACTCACGTGGGCCCAGAATCCGACGGAAAATGAGATCTTTCCAATTCTAAATTGTTCTCTTTCTGCCATGAACGCCACTGCCTTCCATGGATGTGGTTCTTCCCCAGTATATAAACTTGGGATAACAGCTACACATCACATCCCTACCTCCTAGGTGAGATCACTGAGGTGGGTCCGTGTAGATGGCTCCGTGGGAGAAGTGCTTGCCACACAAGCGTGAGAATCTATAGAATCCACCTAAGTCCCGAAGCTGTAGTGAGCACCTGTACCCATCACTCCTATAGCAGACGAGAGACTCCTCAGAGCTGGCAGGCCAGCCAACAGGGAGTACACCACAGTGAACAAAGGACCCTGTATCAAACAAGGTGGAAGGCAAGGCCAGACACCTGAGGTTATCCTCTGACTTCCACACATGTCTACACACACTCTCAAGGAAGAGAAAGAAAGAAAGAAAGAAAGAAAGAAAGAAAGAAAGAAAGAAAGAAAGAAAGAAAGAAGGAAGGAAGGAAGGAAGGAAGGAAGGAAGGAAGGAAGGAAGGAAAGAAAGAAAGAAAGAAAGAAAGGGAAGGAAGGAAGGAAAGAAAGGAGGGAGGAAAGAAGGAAGGAAAGAAAGGAGAAGGGAAAAAAGCTAAGCCTCTGCACATTTAAAAAGACAGAACTAGAAGGGACTTAAGTGTGAGGTCATTTCCCAACATCCCAGAAGCTGCCCAGGGCTCTCAAAGTGAAGTGTGGTCCCTGCCCAGCAGCAGCAGCACCAGGGAAAAAACATCTGAGGGAAGACATCTGGGTTAAAGCCAACCCTCTGAGCAAAGGCTCAGAAAGAGGAACCAGTGACCTCTGCTTTACAAGCTCAGTCAGTGATCCGATTCATCCTGCTTGAATCTGTTATCCCACGGCAAAATTAAAACTTACACATCCCAAAGGTGCTTCCTTGAACCAAAGCCCCCCAGAAGCATGTGTCTTTTTCATATACCCATTTCTCTCTCCTTTTTAACACCATTACCCCTTTTGTAGAGAGAGTGATTTTCCCCAGATGCTACTCGTAGTTACTCGTAGGTCACTAAGGTAATGTGCTATTGTTCTGATTGTGAAGTTGGTGTCCCCTTCCCTCTTTCCCTTGCCTCGATGGCAGAGTCTACCATCACATTGCTATCAGAATAGCAGGTGACTAAATGGAATGGGGATAAGAAATCGCTGAAGTTTAAGCGAGTTTAGGATAAACCAGAGACTATAAAGCTGCATGTTTATTGGGGTTCTGGTTCAACCGCCTTGGCACACAACTATCATAAATAACTCTGAAAGTAGTCTACATAGAGTTGGCACCTTTTATTCCTCTCTATTCAAATCGTCAGCATTTAAAAATCAAATTTCCGATCATAATGTTTTATGATTAGAGTTCTCTTTTCCAGCAGGACAAAGCAGCGTGTCTGGTCATTGAACTGGGGACAGACAAGTGGCACTGATCCCTGTGGACAGAGCCTGTGCTCTCCGGGTTGTGATAGTCTCTACCACTTCCTGCCACGCTGTGGTGCGAAAGCTGGGTGACACAGGCTGACCCCTAGTTCCTCACTATGGCTTATCTTGCTATCAAGAGAAAGGTTAATGCACAAATTGTGTTTCTACCAAGTGCTGACTTAAAAGGTTAGAATGTGCTTGTTTGTTTTGTTTGTTTTTCGAGACATGATTTCTCTATAGCTTTGGAGCCTGTCCTGGAACTAGCTCTTTTAGACCAGGCTGGCCTCGAACTCACAGAGATCCTGCTTGCCTCTGCCTCCCGAGTGCTGGGATTAAAAGTGTGTGGTACCACCAGCTAGAATATTTTTAAAGAAAGTGTGGGACAAAGCCTTCTTTTCCTATTTGTTTAACATGAGGAGTAGCCCAGTTCACCTTACCTGTCTGACCTTAAGAGCATCTGAATTAGCAAATCTCGCTGAGACTGCCTGGCAGGGTAAACACTGTGCTAGACCTATAATCGTCACTGCCACAGCAGAGGAGCAGAATTCTAAGTTCAAGACCTGGGCTACACAGCAAATATAAGATTAGCCTGAGACCTGTTAAGAAAGAGAAAAGAAAGAAAGAAAGGATGGAAGGAAGAAAGAAAGAAAGAAAGGAAGGAAGGAAGGAAGGAAGGAAGGAAGGAAGAAAGGAAGAGGGAGGGAGAGAGGGAGGGAGAGAGGGAGGAGAGAGGAGAAAGGGAGAAGGTTCAGAAAAAAAGAACAGACACAGAGATAAGTATAGACACAGATAAAAAAGGAAAAGGAGCAGAAGAAAGAAGGGATCGGGAGGAATGGAGGAAGGGAGGGAGGGAGGGCAGACTGAAGGGTCTATCTTAAGTCTAATGGTTACTTAGCATCTGCAGGCCCCACACTCCATTCACACTGCAGAAGAGGGAGTGGATGGACCACCCAGAAGGCAAAAGGCTCCATTGTAAGCAGTTACATCTTCTCCCTAGAAGACCCCTGAGTAAAGCCCAGCCGAAGCCATGGCCTCCCTGTGGCTTTTTAACTTCTTGTCTCTTTCTCTTCCTGTGGGCAATGCTACCTCTGCGATGCTATCGCTGGCATTGGTGTTAAATCCTTCTTATGTGATTCTGTCTTCAGGTGGTGATCATGGAAGTTCAAGGCCTTAAATCCTTGGCTCCAAATCGCATCGTGTACTGCACCATGGAGGTGGAGGGCGGGGAAAAACTGCAGACGGATCAAGCTGAAGCTTCAAAACCAACGTGAGTAGTTTCTCCGCGGTTTATCTCACCGAGGTTGTTGCCGTTGGTTTTGTTTGTGCCAACTCCAAAAGGAAGGCCTGTTTTCCCAGGAGAGACTAGGAAACACATACCTTCTTTATCAAACAAGGCGACGTGACTTCATTTAAAAAAAAAATTCTCATGCAGTCCAGGCTGGCCTCAACCTCCCCCATGTAGCCCAGGCTGCCCCTTCATGTAGTCAAGGATGGCCTTGGGCTTATTTTCTTCTTTCTTTCACTTCCTCAGGGCTGGTGTCCCAGGAATACGCCACCCTTTCTGGTTTGTGAAGTTCTGGGAATTGAACTCAGAACTCCATACATACTAGGCAGGCATTTTTCCAACTGAGGGACATCTGCAGCCTTGACACCATTTTTATTTGGCAGCTATGACAAGGATCCCAGTTAATTCAAAGTTAAAAAGGGAATTTGAAGCAACAGTCCCATTTCTGAAGCTTTTAGCCACAGGTCACTGGGTGGAGTATGGACAAGGTGCTGTGGCATAGTGGGAAAAAAAAGTGGCCACTGTGAGCCTAACCGTGCTCACAGTTTAATGGGGACATCACAAATGTGTATTTATAAATGCAGTCAGCCAGCCTTGTCTGGCTGTGGTTTCTACATCTTTAAATTCAACCAACTGTGGATTGAAAATTTTTGACCAAAAAGGAAAGGATATTGTTTGGCCTGGCGTGGTGTCACATGCCTTTAATCCAAGTTCCAGGACAGCCAGGATCACATAGGGAAACCCTGTCTCAAAATAAATAAATAAAATAAAAAATAAAAAGAGTATTGCTGCAGCATAAGTGTTTCCAGAGTCCTCAATTCTAGGAGCCTGGGACCTCGTGGTGATCCAGAGTCCTTAATTCTAGGAGCCTGGGACCTCATGGTGATCCAGAGTCCTTAATTCTAGGAGCCTGGGACCTCGTGGTGATCCAGAGTCCTTAATTCTAGGAGCCTGAGACCTCGTGGTGATCCAGAGTCCTTAATTCTAGGAGCCTGGGACCTCGTGGTGATCCAGAGTCCTTAATTCTAGGAGCCTGAGACCTCGTGGTGATCCAGAGTACTTAATACTAGGAGCCTGAGACCTCGTGGTGATCCAGAGTACTTAATACTAGGAACCTGTGACCTCGTGGTGATCCAGAGTACTTAATACTAGGAACCTGTGACCTCGTGGTGATCCAGAGTACTTAATACTAGGAACCTGTGACCTCGTGGTGATCCAGAGTACTTAATACTAGGAACCTGTGACCTCGTGGTGATCCAGAGTACTTAATACTAGGAACCTGTGACCTCGTGGTGATCCAGAGTACTTAATACTAGGAACCTGAGACCTCGTGGTGGTCCAGAGCCCAGGAAAGGATATAAATAGGTCGTTAGCACTCTGTGATTTGATATGAAGACTCGAGCATCCATGGGTAGAGGAGGTCAGAACCCATGGGTACTTATGGAGAAATAGAAATAAATAGAGGAAAAGGTGGCTTGAGAGGAGATGCTTGGGAGACCTGAACCGGCTTCTGAACAGGTCATTTTGGGGGTACCTGAGTCAGCTGCTTAATGTTATAAAACACCCAAAGAAATGAACTTAGTTGGCAATGACCCTGTGGCAAAGAGGAATGCATAGAATGGTCCATTGGGGCTGGAAATTGTGGACCAAGGAGTTTCCTAAGCTGGGCGAGAGAATGGGTAGTGGTGGGAAAGATGCTAGAGATGCACTGGGAAAGCATCTTTGACTGGCTGCAGTAGACGGGCCCACAGTGAGGCCGTGGGTGAGTTAGGATGCTGGGGCAATGGCCGGTAGCAGTGACGATTTATCCGTTTGGGTAAAGAGACTTCCCAAGCCTCACAGAGAGAGACGGGGTGAGAGAGCATGGCTTTGATCTTCCTTTTCTGATCTCCATCATGCCTGCGTAGATGAATGAGCATCTTCATCTTTGTGGCTGGCATTAATCCATAAGAGTCATCAAAAGGTAACCCCCACCCCACCTCAGCTCCTCCCCAGAGCATCAGGAGCTGTTTGGAAGAACATGAAAAACTCACGAGGATGTTCAAACAAAATAGTTCAAAGGAATCACTGAGTGTTTCTCAGGGCTGGAGAAGGGCCGAAGGTATCGTGTTCCTCCAAGTGGTTCTTTGTGTGAATAGGCAGTGCCTCAGATGTCCAGAAGTGTGTGTGTTGGGGCGGGGTAGCTAATGAACATTCGGGAGGAAATAGAGGTCAATGTCACTTGTCTTATGCTCTCGCTCCCCCCTTTTAACCCTTGTTCCATCTGATGATGACTGCAGCTGAAAGCCAATATTTCCTCAAGTGGCCCAATCTTTATCAATGTTGTTGTGCCTTGCTGTTTAGAGAAGCATTTTCAATGTGTTAGGTGTGCCTGAAAGAGCGTACCTGCTCACATCTGAGGAGGTCATGCCATCCACGCACATAAACTCTTCAGGTCAAAATGTGCTCTTGTGGCAGAGAATGCTACTTTGAGTCCCCATTCATCAGAGATTATTACAAAATCCTCACGGAGGGTTTGCTGATTCTTTTAATGCATGCAGCACGCAGGTTTCATAACCAGGCTCAAAGTCCATCAAACACTTAAGAGTTACCTAGTGTGCTGTGTTGAGGATCTCAAGATAAATTTGTATCCAGGAGGGACAGGGTATGTCATAATCACCTTGTAATGTCCGCCATGTGAAGGGTAGGGGTACGATGTAAGGTAGCCTGTCTATAGTGCTGAAACCGTACAACCAGATCTGAGCGCTGTCCACACACTTCCTGTCCCTTTCTTTATCCCTATGATACAGCCTCCTTACATCTTGCCCTTGTCCTCTTCCAATACGCACTTCTTTCTCCAGAGATCTTCTTTATCTTCTCCTTCATCATAGTTCAGGGCAGATAGATAGGTTTGTTTTTTTTCTATTTCTGTCTGCTTTAACCTGGAAAGATACCTGGGCTTGTCTGTGCAGCTCTCCCTTTATCCTACCTCTTTCATTTCAACTTGGGATCTTCTCCATCATTTCGTTCCTTTGAGGATTTTATTTCTTCTCCTCCTCCTTGCGATTTTCCCCACTGCTTTTCTCTGTGCTATTTCTGGCATTTGATTTTGGTTACCTTAAAAGGTATCCTTCATTACCTGGTAACCCTCCCTAGGGTAGCCCTATTCCTACTGGAGCTTTTGAATCTTGTTTTCTTCCAGCCAGCTGTTGCCCATGTCCCATGTACATGTTCCCAAACCAAAATCCCATTCAAGTCCATTTTGTTACTCAGAGAGTCTACCTTTGCAGCTACTAAATATCAGCCAGTAGCTGCACAGTGCACCTTGGTTATCACATATTTACAAGGAATTTGGCTTTTATCTTTTTTATTCAAGTATAGTTACAAGTTCAGAAGGATGTTCTATCACTGTTTACCTAACAATGTGATCTCTGTACAGTAGATTCACGAAGAATAGAATCAGGGACTGGAGTAGCATAGTCAAGTATGTTTGGGAAGCTGGAGACATTACGTCTCCTGGTGAACTACTCATTGTTCATAGACATTTTAGAAAAACCTCTGAAAAGCCCAGTGGCAATTAAATCTATCTAACAGTTTTTAAGTTAAATCACGCTCCAAATTTATCTGAACTGATACCTCTGAAAAGTCATTGGAAACCCTGATCTATATCACTCAGCCACAGTAACTGCGAATTTGTGATCTCCGCCACTTCTTCTTATCAATTGTATTCTCTCCCTTGCAACCGGAGTACCTTTCTCAGCAAGGTCATATCAGATCCATTGTATAATCCACGTGATCTGTGTCCATAGTTACGAATGTGATGGGGCCAGCTTTTACGTTCACAGCTCAGTTGTGGCCCCTACTCGCTCTTCAGTTTATCTACATATTTGCTGCCTGTGGATTATCTTTGAGCATGCCACACATCCATTCAGCTCTGTCTTCCTCCTCTGGGTCTTTAAAGTGGTGAGCCACCAGTATATGCTCCAAAGCTGCAGGGAGCTGTGCTCGCCAGGAATCATCGTCTCCATTTGCCACGCACTGTTTCTGCTTCTGGCAGGGAAACATGGAGCGCGGGAGCAGAAGAACTGGAGTCCTTGTGTAAGGAGAGAAGGGAGAGTCTGTGGTTCCAGGGTCCTGGCTGTATTTGTTCCTCTTCTTTGGGACAGAGCTGTAAGCCATCGATGCCGAGGGTGATATTTTTCACGTATTGTTCTAATCTCCAGGAATAGCAACAGATCTTTAGGTATTACCAAAGCATAGCATTGAACGACATCAAGTCAAATAGGAAGCGGTTTAATCCATTTCCACGTCTTCACCTGCCCATTCCTCTGGTCAGAACAAGGAGGTTTTTTTTGTTTTTTTTTTTGTTTTTTTTTAATTTGGTGCTCAGTAAGCCTTTGGCACCTCCTCAGGCCTGGGACTCGGCGCCTCCTGCCACAGACAGGAGCAGTTGATGTTCACTCTGCTCACACTCCCCGCAATTACTCTTCTTCATGGCTACTGCTGCTGGGCCTTTTTGCCAACAGGGAAATGAGTTTCCCTTTTTAGAGAAATATGTTAATATTTCAAGGCTGAATTAACTTAAAGAAAATGCATTGCATGCATAATAACACAAGATTAAGGGTGACCCCGCTGACAGGAACGAATGTGGAGGTCTAGAGACAGCAAGCTGGCAAGCAGCCTTGCAAACCACTCCTCCTTGGAAAAAGGAAACATGACATTTCCCTGAGTGGGTGATATTGTCCAAAGTCACTCCTTCTCGGGAGTTTTGCACTGTGAACATTTCTGATCTCACAATTTGAGAAGGTTAAACACCGGGGTCTTCAAATCATGTTTCTGAAGGAGAACATTTGAATAAGAGCCCCGCATTTCTCTCACTTTACCTGAAGCTACACTCCTCTGCGTAAAACTCAGGATTCCACTTGGCAAGTCCACTAACCACGACAGGCCACAGAGGATAGATCCCATGGTTGCCGTGGATCAGAAATCGCAGTCAGATCCTCCCCTGTGCTTCCAAGAGACTGGGAAGGAAAAGTGTCTTGGCTGAGAACCCTCGCCATAGTACTAATCCTTTCCAGTGGCACCCGGTCGGTCTGCTGTGTCTGTGTTCAGACATGAAAGAGAAAGCGCAGTGACTTTCTGGAGCATTTTTCTCCTGTGAAGTATGCTCTCTGCAGTAATAGCACAGAGTAGAAGAGTCTGGCTCCAGTGACCAGCTTATGCAAAGAGAGGGAGATCTGCTGAGTCACCAGCACAATTAGCCCCACGACAGAGCAGCTTGCTTCTTCCCGTTGTTGGCCTCGTATATCATTTTCTCCGCAGCGGCATGTCCCTTCTCGTTTTGACCAAATGTTTCCTGTGTCCAGAGCCTGGGAATGGCTTATGAGGAAGCAGAGTAACTTTTCTACTTTCCTCAGTTGAATGTGAAAAGGAGGCTGAGGGTGGGGATAGGTGTCTGTCTTTCTTCTGTGGAATCTGCCCATCTGTCCCTCTAGGGCTGGCACTACGGCGGCGAAGCGCATATACCCAGCTTTGGGACTTCGTGCAAACATCCTGATAAAGGGCCTCGGTAACGAACACCAGAGTGCTGTATAAGACAATAACCAGATTATAATCTGTGTTCCTGAGGGGACAGACATGCTGCCATAGTGGGGTGGTGAGAGTGCGGGTAACTCAGATCCCCCATGACGCCCCTGAGGTGGAGAATGTTCACACTAATGCCCAAAGGACGAGGAAGGAAGGGAGTCATGGGAAAAACATCCCAGGAAGAGGAAAGAGCAAGTGCCAACCAAGGCTTTGAGACTAGAAGTAGTCAGCAGGAAGGAAAACAGTGTCACTAGGTATTATCCAATAAACATCCCTAAGGAGAGTCTGAAGAACACGGCGAGGCCAGACATGTTGGGGCTTTCTGAGCCACAAGAAGGATGGCTTATTCTAAGGCTCTGGCAAAAGCTTGGGGAGATTTTAGGCCAGGGAGAAGAAGATGGGGTTGTGTTCTTAAAACCTAGACCATCTGAAAAATCAGAGTAAACTTAGAATCACAGCCATGTTGGTTTGCATACACATAGCAAGCACACACTGCTGGCCAGGCATTGGTGTGAAAGTGGACGGTCATAACATTACCAGTGTTGTTAGGGCCAGAGCTTGTATCCTGGCAGCCCTAACAAGGTGTGCTCAGCCACCTGACCTCAGTAGGACAATCAAACAGCAAAAAGGAGAGGGGAAGATGTGTTCAGTGTGGGTACATTGGGCAGAGAGACAAAGAGACTTACTGACCCCGTGTCTATCTTTGCATTCCTGACATGAGGGCCATGGTTATGGATAACTGAGCAGCCCTGGTCATTTCCTGGGTTCCATTCTCTGCAAAGTGTTACGACATGTCAGAATTGTGTGAGCTCTTTCCCTGGGAAACAGCCTCCTTGTCTGGCTAGAACTAGGCTTCCTCCTTTCTCTTCTCCCAGCATGAGATTCCCAGGAAAATTCTGATTTCTTAGGGACCCTTGTTTCAATAGGTCTGATATAGTCAGAGGGAAGGCCTAAGCGTTTCTGGAAGTTACCATTTCTGCCAAAGTGGGTGCCCTAAGAATTGACCTTTCGAGTTGTAGAACCATGCAGCAGAGCAAATGGAAAAGCATGTGCTGGGATAGAATGACCAATTGTCTGGCAGCCACTGTGGATTTGTAGGACTTGAGACCCATGCGTAGAAAAAGACAAGATCTCCTGAGACCAATTCCGTCCCTGCCTGCTTCCTCCACACCCCTTCCTGCACAGTCTTGAAGGCATTTAGACGGAAGATGCTGTGTGGTGGAAATTCAGGCACCGTTTCTCTCAATTTTTTCTCAGAGTTAATCAAATCACAAATGGTAAAAGACACCATTAACCTTGAAATTTCTTCTGCAGAATCCCAGAAGCCGTGTGAGTGTAGAAGCGGTAAAATGATAACCACCAAATTCAGGATTCTCAGACACTGCCCTGTCTCTCAAAACAGGGAACCCAAGCCAGGGGCCCAGAGGGTGGCAGAAGAGTAGTTTGTGTGTCAGCTGGAAGGGCAAGGTTAGCCAGCTGGGGAAACAGCCAATGGCACTAAAGATGGGGGAAGGATTGTGTACCGAGAGCAGGCCTTGGGCAGGGGACTCTAAGTTCTGCCTCTAATCCCATCAGCAATTACCCAAGCTGTCAATCATCAACTTGATGCCACACTTCCTAGCTTCTCCAAGCCCTGATAAGCAGTGTTTCAGACCCCTTCCACCTCAGCTACTCTTCAGTTCTCTCATCCAGCTGAGAAGAGAGTCATGGGGAGGAGTATGAGGCAGTTAACAGGACCTACGGCTAAGATTGAGTGGGCAAGAAGTGGCTGGATGTGGCAGTCAGATGTTGAAACAACCTCCAATTGCAAAAAAAAAAAAAAAACCATCCGTGCAAGCCCCAATTTCTTGAGCACTGTAATAGGGAGTTGGTGGGAAACTGAGGATGCACTTTGTAAATTTTTGTTATTTTAATAATCAGAAACAGAATAGGCAGGAATGCCATGAGGTTATTTACCTGGAACAGTGAGATTCAGGCCAGAAGCTCTAACCCAGTGGTTCTCACCCTTCCCAAGGCCGCACCCCTTTAATACAGTGCTTCATGTTGTACTGACCCCCCAACTAACTGTAGAGCTGTTTTCATTGCTACTTCATAGCTGTAATTTTGCTGCTGTTGGATCATAATGTAAATACCCATTTTCCAATGGTCTTCTGTGACCCCTGTGAAGGGTCATTTGACCCCTGTGCGGATAGAGACCCACAGGTTGAGAAATGCTGCTCTAACCCCCCCCTCCCCCATATTAGTAATAAGACAAGAGACACTTGGTATAGAGTCAGTGGTGAATGGAGCGGCAGGCTGATGTCATGGATAGGAACCCAGAGTCGGGAGTCACAGAACCAAATTCCTTCCTCACATATGTAGCCTTGGGCGAACAGCCTAACTCACTGTGCCTTACTACCCTCATGAAAATTAATCAATATTCTTTAAATACTGCCAATTTCATAGACATCATTTTGCTCTTACAATCTTGGCTTTAATACTACTCAAGGGAGGAAGGGGAGATGGGAGCAGAAGGTGGCCTAGGTCTAAAACAGTAACCATTAACTTTGATTCTGCCCATTCTACTGACTAGGTGCTGGGCTAAGGACTACAAGATACTGCTGTGCCCATTAGTTGATGGGAATACTGAGACCCACTAAGGTTCTGTGAGTTAGTCAAAATGGCCCTGATAAGAAATAACTGGGCTAAAAGCAAACATGAAATGGTGCTTCTCACTATCTTCCTACCTGGCCTTCCTGAAATACCAGGGGAGGAAGGCATTTTAAAAAGCATTGAGCTTTTAGAAAGACTATAGAAGGTTCTTTTCCTTTTCCTTTCCATGGATTCAGCTGTTTGAACAGTGGTGATCCGGTTGCAGCTCACACAGAGCAGGTTTCCGGGTCAGTGCCTCCGGCAGGTGAACTCAACACATGCGCATCAGCATGGTTTCGGTCTTCAAAGATGAACCAGAGATACCATAAGGCACTCTGCCCACCCTGTATATGACGGGGTCACCCTCTTGGAAACCATTACAGTCACAAATGCTCCACCATTCCTTTAAAACCAGTGCCAGGCATAAAACTAGGAGGTGCCATCTGGTTAACAGACAGACCCCACCTTAAATCCTGCCTTCACCATTCACCACCTGGGTAGACTCAGGCAAGTAGATGTTCCTCTCTTTTCCTCCATTTCTCCAAATTGGACCGGAGTGCAACCTGCCTGTGGGATTGTTGAAACCGATACCATCAGGCTGTCTGGGAAAGGGGCAAGCATCAGCCCATTGCAGGAAGTAGTGCTAACCAAAACTCCCACCCTGCATTCACTAAGTACCCCAAGATTATACTAAATGGCCAGGGAGATGGCTCCACTTGCAAAGGACTTGCTGCAAAAACTCAAGTTCATTCTCCAACATTCATGTAAAAAGTGGGGCACAGTAGTACCCAGATGTAGTTCCAGAGCCGGGAAGGTAGTCACAGCAAAATCCCGGGAGACTCACTGCCTGCCTAATTGACAAGCGTCAGGTCCCATCCACAGACCCTGTCTCAAAAATTAAGGTGATAGCTCCTGTGGAACAACACCTGAGAATGATCTTTGACCTCTACACTCAAGCACACACATGAATGCATGTGCACACAAACACATGTGAATACGCACTCCTGAACATGGGTACACACAGAAAATCTGTTCCCTCCCATGCAATAGATATAGAAGCTCAGAGATGTCAAGAGACATTACCTAGTCCTCCAGACACCCCTGAAAATCAAGGAGTTTATTCTACCAAAGGAGATGTGAGCACCCTTGGAACAGAGCTCTTCCAGCAGAAGGGGGACACATAGGGTGGGGCTTGATCCAATGGCTCAAGGGTGGTTTCTCAAAGGCAGGAGGACTCCAGAGTGCAATGTCTTCCGTGTCTTACAGTTACCACACCCTTGGGTCTTGCTTGGAGTCCCACACCCCCAGGAGCAGGTCTTCACCCTTCCACTCACCCACCATCCTTCTGATCAGAGCCCGTGTGGAAGAGCTTAGAACTCAGCAACTAAGCTGGTCCTGTCCGTGCATCCCTAAGCTGCTGCTTTGATTTCTTTGCCTGTGCTGTGGTCTAGACCTCGCCTGATATTGATAAAAGTGGAGTCTCTAAGGAAACCAGAATATCATGACTCATACCAGTACTCTAAGTGTTTGAGAGTCCTGGGCCTTCCATGCTTCAACCCTTAGATCTTCAGAGTGCCCTGGGAAGACCTTACAGACTCCCTCACTCCATTTACTTGCTTCCAGCTCAGCATACTTGGGGCCCAGGCAGTCTTAGGAGATAAATCTTCAGCTCTGGCATGACAGCAATGTTCTACCGGAAAAAAATCTGCTTGGTCCTGATCCCACTTTTGCTCCTGACATTGTTTTATTAGGTGAGCTGTGGAATCCATCTGAAACTCAGTTCCTGAGACCCATGGCGCTGGCCCGAGAGGCTGGCTGGTAAGGCCTTGAATGTAATGACTAAGCAAAGCACCTTGTATCAGCATATGAAAAGTCAGGCTTTACCACCGTCAGTGGACACAGGATAGGAAGGCAAACCACACAGACTTCAGCAGGTATCACTAAGGAAGAAGAGATCTTTGGTCTCTCAACCAGATACCCTTTGGTTTTCTTGTCTAGAGTGGTGTATATGTAGACTCCTAGAAAGTCTGTGTGTGAGGATGCCTTCATACAAGACCTAGCATGGAAACATGGTCAAGAAAGCTTGACTGATAAGAGAATGAAGCCTCGATAGCATGTGGGAAGAGATGATGTGACGGTCTGGACAGACATCCTCTTTTGAGGACCAGTGAACATTAAACTAACAGGTGTCAATTTCAGTACTTAGATGAATGTTCACCCTCCATAAGAAAGGAAAGGCTAAACACATTTAACCAAAACCGCTGCACTTGGGTGATGGGGTGTTTACTCAATAGAGGGAGTCTCATTGTTGCTGTTCTCAGTACTGAGGGTAGAAATCAGGGCCTTGCACATGCTCAGAGATGTTCTACCTCTGAGCTGCTTTCCTTGGCTAAGACTGCTTTTCATCAAGTAGCTCTCTATCCGTCCTTAGATTCCACTCTGAGGCCACAGTCAGTCTTGAACTTGAGAGCCTCCAATCTCTGTTTACCAATTCATTGGGATTACAAGACCCATCGGGCTCAGCCAAGCATCACTTTTCAAGTAAGGAATACTCATATACACGAGCACGTACTTGCACATGCACATACACATACACGCACATACACTCATGCGCATACACACATACTCATGCACATAGACATGCATGCACATACACACACACTTGTGCACATACATGCACACACTCATGCACATCACACACTCGTGCACATACACACTTATGCACATATGCACACACTCATGCACATACACACCCGTGCACATACATACACACACTCATGCACATACATACACACACACTCATACACACACACACACACATCAAAGAACAACCAAATGCAACACAAACTAAGTCTGAAAATCTAAAAATAATCTTGACACTTAGCTACAGGGTGGCAATCTAATCAAGTTTTTATTATTTGGGAAATCTGTCCCCTGAATAGAGAAAGAAAAAATTTAAAGGGAACATTTGTTTTTACTTTATACAGAGTATAATAAGGCTGCTGTATCAAAATTTGAGGCCTCAGTAGAATTAGGTGCAGGGGGGCCTAATCTCTCAGTAGGATTTCCCACTGTGATCCCCCAGTGTGGTTTTCCGATTTGATTTCCCAGTCTGATATCTCTGTGTTGTCTCGTACTCTGATCTCGCATTCTGATCCTGCAACTTGACCTCTGAATTCCACCCTGCCAGGGCCACCACATTCTCTCCTCTCTGCTGTGCTGACACATTCATCCTGTTTCCAAGTAAGGGCAGCATTAAGTGATATTCTGTTAACCAAACATAGCACATGGGACCCTAGAAAATGTGTCTCTCTCCTTATTACTTTCCTGTTTAAAGAGATCCCAAAGCAAAACTATCTCAGTCATCCCAACCCTTGAAAATGGAAGCCTCTGGAAGAGATGGCTGATGCCCTGTGGCCATCTGTGATCAGGACTCACGCCATGAGTCTACTGTGTGCTGACTCCACCAGGATGGTGACTCAGGGCGTGACTCGGACTGTGGAAGAGGGGTACGTGCTGCTGCTGTTCAGCAGACGCTCCTTTGTCTACTCAGCTGGTCCTTCCCTCAGTGACCCACTGCATCTGGGGGTTAGTTTCTATATCATACATCATGTCCTAAAGGTGGCACAGAGAATGAGGGGACAAAGGCAAAAGTCCTGCCATTAGGGTACCTATTAATCAATCCTATGAAACATGCAATAGAGAGAGAAACTTGAGTACAGGTATACCAGAGTTTGGCTTTTACCATGTAGTTGTGACTTTGACTTAGCTTTGGAAGATCTCACAATCAAATGTTGTTTCAAGGTCTTCTCTTAGCTAGTACATGCTCAGGTGTCATGTAATCATACAGAAAACCATTATAACCACTAACAGGATAATACCCATAAAGAAGACATATCATTCTGATTAATGTTAGTATCTTAATATTCATGCTCAAATACAGATAAGCACTCAAATTCATGTTGAGGTCAAAATATCCTGTGCTTACTTCATGTTTTCTTTTAGCTTGTAAAAATATTACTATGTCTAGGTATGTATTATCAAGATTAATATTTGTAATGATTTATGAGACTATTTTGTGATAAATTATTAGTTAAGGAAAAGAGTATATTAGTTTGATAATGTTAGGAAGACTATCACATCCATGTTCAGCAAAGAAATTTTAATCAAATTTAAGTAACACCAGACAGAAAAGTCAAGATTAGATGCTATCATCCCAGGTCTACCTTTTGTACACCCTTTAGACAATTTTGCTTGTGTCCATCCATCACAGTGGTAGAAGGCTCACCGCCATCTGTTCCTATCTAGAAAGGAGGAAAACTTAACAACTTCCCAGTGACACAGGGGTCAGAAATTTCCAAAACTGGATGAAACTGTGTCATTTCTGCATCAACCCCACGTCCAAGTAAACATTTTTTTCTGTCTGCCATAGAGACACCATGGGAATATTCAGCTTACCATGCTAAACAAATGTATCTTTTTTCTACGCTGTGATGTTAATGTTTGCATTTCAGGGCCTAGGGATATAACTCATCTGATTAAGTTCTTGCTGAATAGCTAGGAAACCTAAGTTCATTTACCAGTGTTCACTCAAAACAAACAAACAAACAAACAAAAACAAAAACAAGCACTGTAGAGCAAGCCTGTCCTCCGAGAGCTGGAGTGACAGAGACAGAAAGACCCCTGGGACTCACTGGCTAGCCATTGTAGCCAGTCAACAAGCTCCAAGACCAGTAAGAGATAGTGTCTCAAAATAATAATAATAATAATAATAATAATAATAATAATAATAATAAGGAGCTAGATTGAGAAAGCCATCTAGGTCTGACTGCTGGGACTCTGTGTGTGCTTATACACCAACACACACACATGCACACACAGCAAAAGAAAAGTGCACGTGCCTATGCACGTCAGAACTAGTTTTAAAAAATTACATTTGACCATTTTAATGATTGAATTGGAATACTTATATTGTTGATCATTTTATTCTACTCTTATATCCGCAGAAATTTGTTTGAGGACACAAGTTCTTATCGTTAGCCATACTGGGCCATGTAGCCAAAACACACGTGCAGGTTGAAGCAAAGACAATGTTATTCTGGGGAGACTTGCAAAGGCATAGAGAAAGTGTCTCAATTCAGGGAGTGAGAAAGGAGCTCAGAGCTGTGAGTGTTGAAGTCAGGATAACACAAGGAGAAATCAGTGATGAGGGACAGCACGGGTGCAGTTGTGAGTTTTCTTTGAGCTGCCAACAAGCTCCCCAAAAAAAGACCCAGAGACCTAGTATTAGCTATGAATGCTTGGCCTTAGTGGAGGCTTATCCCACTAGCTCTTTTAATTTAACATGTTTCTACTCATCTATGTTTTGCCTCAGGGCTTTTTACCTTCCTTCCTTCCTTCCTTCCTTCCTTCCTTTCTTTCTTCCTTCCTTTCTTTCTTTCTTTCTTTCTTTCTTTCTTTCTTTCTTTCTTTCTTTCTGCCCTACTTTCCCCACTTCTTCCAAATCTGACTGGCTGGTCCCTGGCAACTCCCTGGTGTCTCTTTTTCTTTCTTCCCTGAGCCTAAATTTTTCCTCCTCCTTATTCTCCCTGCCCAGAAGGCCCACCTATACCTCTTCCTCACTATTGGATGTTCAGCTTTTTACTAGACCAATCAGGTGCCTTAGGCAGGCAAGGTACAACAGCAACATACCTTTACATCATGAAACAAATACACCAGACCTCTACATAGTTAAACAAATGCAACACATCTTTGCATAGCTAAACAAATATTCAACAACACGTGGTAGGAAGAGAAAAATCATACAGTCAGCAAATGGGCCAAAAAACAGAGTTTGGGATGGGGGGGGGGGCAGAAGAAAAGTCAGCTTGGCTAGACTGCAGTGAAGAAATGCAGAGGAATATGAAGCAATAAGATTGAACAGAACTGGACTCCCAGGGTCAGGGGTCACAGGAAGAAGTTTGGGGTTGGTCCAAGAATATCCATACTGGATTCACCTGCTTATATAAAGGGGTATGGTCTGTCGGCAATTGGAATTAACCAAACTAGCTTTATTATAAAATATTCAGCTTTAATAAAAGGAGGAAAAGGGAAAAATTTACAAAGCCAGAGTTCCAGCGAAGCGCAGGAAACAAAGGAGGCGGGCCGGCACACCCGCAAGGTTTTATAAGTAAATTAGCCTAAGGGGGACGTGTCTTACAAACAAGGTGATTGGCTGGGCTTCCCCTTCATTTATAACTTCATTCTAGCAGCCCGTCCTTGTCATCAAGTGACAATGGCAGTAACCACAGTGACAGAGGAATGAAGGGAACAGATTCACAATCTTTGGGGCAGAGTGGCCACACTGGCCTCCACTCACTGTTCTTGTAAGCATAACATCAAGTACTGAGCAGTCTGCACTGAATAGCACCTGGCTCATCTCCTGGACGTTTATAGCCACGGTTGCCACCAATCTCTTCCTCCACCTCTTGACCACATGTAAGTGGCAATGCCATCATCTTGGTAGATGACCTTGAGTGAACTGACATCAGGGCAGAGTCTCTTACAACCCTAGAGGTAAGCCATGGGTATGCAGCTGGGCTCTCAGGCAGAGTCTTGTGTCCCACCCCTTCAAAGAGTACTGCTCAGCCCCGCCAAATGTGTTCTCTCCCCCACATCACCACACATATTATTTATAGCATCTCACATGCTGACATTGTGATATTGATGCCAAACTCAAAGAGAAAATAGATATTCTCTACCCCTGTCTGCCTTCATTTCCTATTTGACTTGTAAGGTGGATTATAGCAGGCTTTCTTGGATTGCCAGCCCCCAAATCATGACATAGATGTTTATTATTAATAAATAATTATGAATGCTGAACCTTAGTTTAGGCCTGTTTCTAGCTAGATTTTTAAAACTTAAATCAACCCATTTGTATTAATTTATGTGCTGCCCTGAAGTTCGTTTACTTTATCTATCCTGCTTCCCTACTTCCTCGGTGTCTGGCTCACTAGGCCCCGGGCTGGTGCCAGCTGGCCTGCTCTCCTTTTCTCTCTGCCCACCAGCCCCAACTCTGTCTAGCTTTTGGCCACTCAGCACTCAGCTTTTTATTAAACCAATCAGGCTCCTTAGGCAGGCAAGGTGAAACAGGAACACATCTTTACATAGTTAAACAAATGCAGCAGAAACAAATGTATCTCATCTTTACATACAAGATTATTCTGCAACACAAATGTACAAATGTAACGTAACACAACATGTCTTTACATAGTTAAACAAAAGCAGCAGAAACGAAAGCAACATGCCTTTACATAAAAGATTATTCTGCAACACAAATGCACAAATGTAACGTAACACATATTTACATAGTTAAACAAATAATCTATTTCACAACAGCAGATTGCATTGTGCCTAAACTGAAGCTTACAGCTGGTAGAGGAATTAATAAGAAAAGGGTTAGGAAAACACCAAAGAGGAGTCTGCTCTCCACAGCAGACGTCACTGCTCCTCGGCCCTTTCATGAGGATGACACTAAATTACCTGCAAATGAATCAAGCCGGACTGCAGTTTTACAGTGGAATTTGGACCCTCAGTTCTCCTAACTGCTAAAGGGAAAGTCTGTATGTTAAACAAACACTTTAAACCGTGCTCGTTTGTTACCTACTCCATGTAAGGCAGCATGCTTGGTCTTCACATTAACACCATTTTTAGAGAAATAATTTGATGTTATGTTTTTTTTAACCAAAGATATTGATATCTTGTTCGTGCGAAGCGGGGGAAACGTAAAGAGAATCAAACATTGCCCGTGATCCCCAGATCCAGCAAGCATGGCTGTAAATATTTGATGATGTTTTCCAGTCTGCTTAGCTGTGCCTCTGGCTGCGCTCATGTTTTATCCGCCCACAGATGCACGCACGTTGTGGATGGTGTTGTAACGGAGCCCCTTACACTCAGCTGTAACGGTGACTGCACAAAATGCATAGAGATGGTATTGCTAGTCCTTTGCTCGTCATTTCTTACATGCTGAGAAGTCAGGCCATTGACGAACTCCTCTGGGATCACCCGGACTTTCTAGACTGTGCTCTGAGTCCGACATCTTAGGACAAGCTGGGGACATTTGGTCACTTGGTTTGAATGAGCACGTCCAGTCCACCTCCATTTTCTTACATCCTGAGGGGGAAGGAGCGCACGGCAAGAGCCGGCTGAAACTGATTTTGCAGAGACCTCCATCGCTTCAGCTTCGCCGTCCAGAATCTGTCTTTGTGTCTGGCAACCTCATAAAATCCATTGCAGCCTTCAAATCTGCATCTGGATGCAGTTTAGCTGTTTGTGTACAAACAGCAAGGAAATCGTTGTGCTCAGATGCAGGTCATTGCCTGGCCTCACTGAGCAATCTCAGTTTGCTCCATTTGCTCCATTTGCCTGGTTACCGAAAAGAGCTGCCTGATTAGAATTATTGTGTTCAGAACAGTTACCCTTCATGGAGCTAAGCACATGGAGTGCATGTTTGGGGCATAGAGGTAAAGGCAGTTAATGCCCTGGTTATATTTGTGCCAGATATCAGATAGAAACAGCAGAAATCAAAAAACAGTTGTGAATTTAAATACAAGAATGGCAATGCACAGGGACATTGTGGGAAACTCCAATTTCCTTACAAGTACCAGTAACCATCCAAGTCCTTTATAAAATAGAGTATTCAGAGCCTAAGACAACTCAGCAGGTAAAGACACTTGCTGCCGAGCCTGAAGACCTGATTCTCGTGAACTGACTCCTACAGATTCTTCTTCCATACATGCACACAATGTGGCATGTACCTATACATGTGCGAGTGTGTGCACAAGCGTGTGCATGCGCTTGCACACACACACAAATAAATAAACTAATAAATGTGATAAAAAAAATTAAAATAGTCTTTTTCCCCATAGTTCATCAGTGACCAAGATACCAAATCTAGATATGGCCTGATGTGTCAAGTGAAATAGGTTTTTTAGACAAGTCCTAGAACTGAGATTAATTCAACTGAGCTTAGTTAAAAAAGAAAAGAAAAAAAAAGAAAAACACCTAACAGCTTCATTACATACTGCTTCAACTTTTCTCATCGCCCTAAGCAATTTTAGATAAAGATGTTTCGTGTGTATAAATTTCTTGAGTTTTGATAAGTATTTATATGTATATGTGTGCATGATTTGCATAATTTTCTCTTTTCTTTTGGACTTTTATTGTGTTTCCTTTTAATATACTAAGAAGAACACCTGATCCATAAAGGAAATATTCTGGCTTAAGAAGCAGCTTGCAGATACTCTAAATAGAAGGGCACTGAAGAGGTACAGAACAGCAGGTGGGTTTGGCAGCCCACACCAATCCCCAGAACTGGGAGGGGGAGAAGCAGGGGATCCCCACAGCTGAATCAGTGGAATCTCTAAGCTCAGCAAGAGACCCTGCCTCAATATGTAAGGTGGAGAGCAAGTGAGAAAGACAGCCAGTGTCCACCTCTGGCGTCCACACATCGTTGCTCATGTGTGTGCATGTGCAAGTATTCACACACAAGTAACGCACATACTCAGAAACATACATGCAAGCCCTTCTAAGCATGCAGCCAAGAGAGGAGGTCATAAGTCACACTCGACTCTAAACTTGTGCTCCTCATCCCAGCGGCCCTAGACGCTAGTGAGAAGGGCTAGGAAACCACTCTGTAAGGAAGGATCCTTAAGTAGGAATGGAGATGGTTTCAGAGCAATAACAGAGTGGTCGGGGGTGGGGCTGAGCTCCCTTGAGACTGACTAATCAGGAACAGCCACCCTGAGTTGTGAGTTCAAGTTGTCAAGGTCTGCTGCATGGGAGAGAGCATGGCCCATCAAGAAGAAGGAGCAAGGTCACAGGCCCCAGAGTGGAGTCAGTTGGTCATTCTCAGAGCCGGAAAGAGCGACTGTCTCCGGAGTCTGGGAGCAGGGAGGAGGTGAGTAAGAGTATCACGGTCAGGGTTTCTGTTGTTGTGATGAGACACCGTGACTGAAAAAGCAAGTAGGGAGGACAGGGTTTATGCGGCTCACACTTCCACATTGCTGTTCATCACCGAAGGAAGTCAGGACAGGGATTCAAACAGGACAGGGTCCCAGAGGCAGGAGCTGATGCAGAGGCCATGGAGGGCTGCTGCTTACTGGCTTGCCTCCCATGGTTTTCTCACCTCGCCTTCTCCTAGAACTCAGGACCAGCAGCCCAGGGATGGCACTCAGACATGGTACAGAGTATGGCACGAAAGGGCTGCAGCTGAGTGAGAGGTACGTGCAGACAAGAGGGAAGCCAGAATTTGTACCCGCATGCAGGGGTTGAGCCGCCAACAGGAAAGCCGTGGCCTAAATTCTGGTCACGTGACTCCACAGTGGCTAAACCATGATCAGCAAGCAGCAAGGGCAGTGCTATTAATCGCACAGTAGATGTTGCACGCGCCTTCTTTCCTACCTCTTCTGTCACCTCCCGTACATCTTCTGAAGCTGGGGGACAGTTGTGATGGCTCAGACGTGCAGTCACATTTAATCTCAGTCTGCGGTGTCTGTGTGATGGTCCTCAGCCAGGGGCTGCAATTACAGAGATATGAGCTAGAGTAGGCCTATCTTTCTCCACCTTCATTCTTATCAAGGAACATTGCTTTCCAACCTGGTTGTGCTCATGGGAGCCAATGTCACTCTAAAACACCCTTCTAAAGTTTCTCCTAATCTGTGACTCTAAATAAGGAAGAAAAAGCATGCTGTTTCACCTACAACAGAGAGAAACTAAATGTCTTGACATCACTAGCGTGGAACTGCATACCTGTGAAGTCTTCCTTCGGAAAGACTGGGGTTCATCTGATTCATGAGCCTCTCGCTTATCCTGGGGTTTCCAGTGAAATGTATTTGCCAGATTGAGGTGAATACACTTGTGACCTCAAATGTAACAGGTTCTTAAGGGAAGAGGATGCGTGGACAGCCTTTGTTTTCATTGCTCGTCAAAGTGTGGATAGCGATTCGATGTGGGTAAGAGAGGCAGAACAGGAATGAGTGCGCAAATCATCTCCAGGGATCAAAATCCAGTACTCACAAACCGATGTGTCCTGACCTGACGGGTTGTTTGAACAACTGCTTGGGTAACGAGCATGCGTGATTGCATACGACACCCATTAAATCCTGTATCTGCTTTTTAAAAGAAAAGCATCAAATAGTGGTTTGTTTTAAAGATGTGCGTGTTGTCCTGAGAGCTTTGCTCTACTTGTTGGTTTCTGCATTTGCAGCGACAATAGAGTTAATGCTTTGCAGCCCCAACTTTGAAATTTCACTTTAGTAAACAGACTATAAAGTAGGTCTTATTTGCTTTCTAACAAATAAGGCAGAACAGCTTGCCCACAGGGATTTAAATCATAATTTACATTTAAGTTTATTTTTATAGACAGACCATAAGCACAGTTTGCAAAGCTGGATAAAACTAAAGCACTAGAAAATTGAAAAGAGAGATTTATTTTCCCCTTAAAAGAATGCTCAGTTGTAATTTAAAATGAACTGTTTTAATTATATGGAATAATTGGATTAGGTGGAGGTTTGCATAACTTGTCAGAATTGAAAAATGACAGGTAATATGAAACCAGGATGTACATGTACACACACACATACACACCAGACAGAAAGGAAAGCGGGAAATGATT
Organism: Arvicola amphibius; assembly: GCF_903992535.2. Lineage (NCBI taxonomy): Eukaryota > Metazoa > Chordata > Mammalia > Rodentia > Cricetidae > Arvicola > Arvicola amphibius. The sequence continues at coordinate 47,600,455 of NC_052058.2, forward strand.
CGGAGGAATTAAGAACTTAATATTATGTAAGAATTAATCCTCAGATATACATATTAATGATGAGATTTCATTGAAAAACCTATCCCAGCTACAGCATTGAGCAGGATTAGTAGAGATCTGCTTGGAAGACACTCCCCCCCTTTTTAAATCTGGTGGGTTGTCAACATTTACTGCAGACACATGTACTGGCTGCAGCTCCCCAAAATTCTGTTATTTTGGACCATCATCCCTTGATGTGTGTGTATTACTGTGTAGGACTTAAAGTATTTTATAGTTTTCTTTATGTTGTTGTTGGTGATGGTGGTGGTGGTGGTAGCAGTGATGTATATATGTGCTGTATATGTATGTGTGGGGTGTATGTGTGTGTGTGCTATTGTGTATGTATGTTGTACTACACTTAAACTATATGCCTAGGGTCTGAGTTATACCTCAGTACCTTAAAAATAACAAAACATTTTGTTTTGAGACAAAACACTGGGTCCTGCCCTGTCTTAAAGTTATGATCCTCCTGCCTCAGCCTCCTTGTGGCTGGAATTATCAGCTTGCTCCACCAGGCCAAGGTGGTTGTCCTTTAAAGATGGATGGTAAAGGCTCCTGTCTAGTTGATGGCAAGTGAAGCAACCAGAAAGTAATGTCAGTAAAACCAGACGATGTTAGCAAACTCGACACTGAATCTGTTCTCTGCTCCAAACTCCAGAAAGACTTCCCTCTTTGTAAATGAAAAGGTTGATCATTTTTAGATGCTTCTCTTACACACTGAGACTCTCTGAAGAATTTCAGGGAAGAGGGGCAAGCCTCTGGGACCTTTTGGTACCCGTCTTTGTGCTACCCGAATTCCCTTTTAAAAGAGTATTCCTAGAAGCACAACGTCTCTGAATGCCCCTGGTTTACACTTTATTTGCTTCAGTAATTGTTTTCTAGTGTATTCCATGATTTACTTTCTGCTTGGTAAAATCTTGGTAAGCCAGCTTATAAAGTAAAGTCGATGAGCAGGACATAGGTGGTAACTATCGGACATGGCATTCATGACAAAAGGATGTGGACACCTTTTGCTCCACAGGAGGCTTTGTCTTCACTTATGTGAATGAAACGGCACATGTGAGCGCTCTTTCCCAATGGGAGGACAGACCAAAGAAGAAGCTTCAGTTGTATGTGCATGAATATCTTATTACAGTCGTTGAAAAATCGGATGAAAATTATCAAAGTATTCAGCAAGCCACAAGGTTTTGATTTCTATTTTCTTTTGACACAAGGTCCCATAGGGCCCAGGCTGACCTGGAACGTCCCACGTAGCCCAGGATGACCTTCTTGACCTCCTGCCTTGCCTCCCACTTCCCAGGGCTGAGATTCCAAGAACGTGCTGCCATACCAGTTTTGTACAGTAAGAAGATTCACCAAGGGCTTTGTGTGGGCTAGGCAAGTACTCTTCCATCTGACATTCCATCAATATCGCCTGTCCTGAGCCACACATTTTTAAAAAAAAAAATTGATAGCTTGATCGATTTCACACAAGTGTCTTCAGTGTATAAGTCATGACTCAATAACAAAGGGAAACTAAGACAGCAAAGTCCTGGATGTTAGGATATGTGAATATTCAGGGTGGGTAGGAAATCCTTCGTATTCATTCCAAGTATAAAACAGTAAGCGTTTTATTCTGAGGAGAGCTGCAGAGTTTTCTGTGTGGGGAAAGCAAAGACTATGCAGGCGGAGGTGCTTGGCAATGGCCGCTGCACTGAGCTCGGAGTCCTTGCAAGTGCAGGGTGGGTGGGAAAGGCATTCCCACAAAATCAGCTACCGAAGCTCCTGCCTCTGAAGTACAGGCCTATGCAGGAAACACGAGTTCTAAAAAAGTGTAAGAGGAGGAAGAGAAGGAAAATCATCTCTATAAATATATGTGGTGTCTAGGAGGGGAAAACAGAACCTTGAAAATGAAACTCAGAGAAGAAACTCCATCAAGTGTGTTTGGAAGGGGCAGGATGAAGCCTGGCGACTTCAGTCCTTCACTGCAGGCGTAAGAGCCAGCCACATTGTCTCCCTGTTTCTGTAGGACTGTAACCTAGCTCCTGTGGTCACCTTTTTTTGAGTCTCCCCTTTGGGAGCTGCAAATTCAAGAGTGAGAATCAGACTGGCTTGTTCTTTGTCTTGCACACATCCTTGAATTAGGAGGGTATGGCCAGCCCGCATCAATACATCAGTGTCCACATTCCCTATGGGTTACAATTTGGAATCAGGATGCTGGCTCACCTGCCTTGAAGGACAGGAAAGAAACAAGAGCATATTAAGGGCAGACAAATCTGTGTGCTGGAACCCGGAAGTCTCAACCAAGCAGGAAGTAAGTGCTTCTGAAAGGGGGTGGATGGCTGAGTGTCTGCAGCAGAGATTTATTTTGAACAGATTCAGCCAGAGGTTGGAGATGCTTTTGGACAGGCTTTTTAAAGAATCCTCACCAGTCTGTCTTAACTAGTTCTAGGGGAAAGCTGTGTTAATGAAGAACAAAGTCCTCAGTACCCCATCCAAGACAGGGGTTTCCCTGATGGAATTCCCCATCATCTGGAGCTGGGATGAGCGTGCAAAAGCCGAGGCGCAGTCTGGCGAGCAATGCTGCCGAGATGCAGGCCCAGACAGCCCACGCTTGCAGCTTATCAGAGACAGGAAGCCATGCCAGTCCTGTCACAGATGGACAACTCCCAGTTCTGTCTAGATGTCAGTGGACGAAGTTGGAAGAAGTGACCAGGGTTTCTCAGACCCTCCAGGATTCACATTCAGGAGCAGTTAATTCTTAGTTACAAGCGGCTTAGCGCAATCTTCACACTCCAGCAAGTTCTAAAATGCTCTTGAAGATGAGGAAGGAAGGACAGGAGAGAAATAAATCTAGAATATAGACTGAGTAGATGCCAGTAATAGCCATACCCCAGTGGTGACAATCTGTACTGTGTCAACAGATATAATAAAGGGCCCCAAGGAGAGAAGGACAAAGTCTCCTTGGAAAGTCATTGATTTTGCCAACTATTTGTATTATCTGTGATCTCAAGCCCTTAGTATGTTTCGGCTCACTGGCTGAAACCGGAGCTCAGGAAATGGTTGTTGACATTTGAGAAGTTAGAATATATGCTTGCTGTCCTCCCCACGTCTTCAGAGGAAGATCCGGCTGCCTGGCAGTTGACTCAGAAAACCATCCGTTTAGTACTTACATCTTTGCACACTCAGAAAATGGCAGCAACAGCAAAGCAGTACTAAGAGGGGGAGATAGTGTACATGTGCAGGTGTGTGTGTGTGTGTGTGTGTGTGCGTGCGTGCGTGTGTGTGTGTGTGTGTGTGTGTGTGTGTGTGTTGTGCACGTGGAGATGGCTCAGGGGTTAAGAGCACTGGATGCTCTTCCTGAGGATCCAGGTGGAGTTCTGCACACTCTCGTGACAGCTCACACCTGTATCTCCAGTCCCAGGGGATCCAATGTCATTTTCTGGCCCCCATGGTACACATACATATAAATACATACATACATACATACATACATACAGTCAGTCAGTCAGTCAGTCAGTCAGTCAGGCAAACCACACAAAAAAATAAAAAATAAAATCTCAAAGAGAGATGGGGGAGAGAGAAGAAAAATAGCAACTGAGCTACAGCTAGGAACAAGGGGTCTAGTGAGCTACTACAAGTCTCTGGGCTTTTATTGTCTTAAGGGCCAAAAATGAATAAAAATTCATTCTTGTCTAGACGATTTCCTGACAGCCTCCAGAAATGGAAGCTGATTAAAGTTCTCCGATTCAAAGGGCAGGGAGTTAGGCCTCAGGGAGTTAGGACCACCGGTAAAGAGAAAACAAGTTCCTTCCCAGAGCCTCATGCTTTGCCTGCCTCTCTCGCTGCTCAGATGCTGGAGAATAAGGCCTGAGGTGGTCTCATTTCCACCTGGGTCTTTCTCTGTGGGTTCAGCTCTGGCATGGGACAGAGCCATGTGGCAGCCTCGAAAGCAACTTCACAACACCCCCATGTGTGTTCCTCTCCTCCCAGAGAGGGGCGTGTACTTTTCTTATTCTATTTCGCTTTTATATAAATGGGACCAAGAGTCCTGTTTCACTGTGAGCTCTAAGGACAATTACCTTTTATTCATTAATTAATTTGGATTCAGATGGTAGCTAAGACTGCAGAAGACTTACCGTGTTCTTAAACATTTCTAAAGCAGCTGAATTTTTGTTTTTTTTTTTAGCTAAAATGTCGCTGCAGTAAATGGAAATATACTTGGGAATGTGGAATTTAAATGCGCCATAGCTCAAGTTGACCAATGGCAAAACTGGGGAAGCATTTATAGCCCAGCACTGCCATCTAGTGACTAAATCTTGTTATAATACCCTGGTTTCCTTTCTTGCTTTGGTTTTGGTTTTGTTTTGTTTTTTCTGCATTTCACCAAATTTTTATACATATCTTACAGTCTCTTACAAAAGTAAAATCATTAATATGTCAGAGTACTTATGCCATTTACTTAGGGTTTAAATCATGAAAAACCAATTAAAAAGGAGCCAGAATCCATTTTTTTAAAAAAGCATCCAATTTAATGAACTTTAAAATTTGAAAATTTGATCAGTGCTCACTGTCTACTTTTAAAACCCTAACTAAAGAAGAAGAACTTATAAGCATCTTGTTATAGAGAATAAATCTTATCTGCATAGGGGTATAGACTTGATTTCTGGAGCTTGGGGAGAATGGTAGTCTGGTACCCTAGCAATGATGCCTTGTTGGTCTTGCTGTCTGTAATATTCCTAGTACTGAATATTCTGCATTAGAGGAAATGCAATCAATATTTGTGGTTAAAAGTGCAAGGTGTCCAAGAAGTCATTTAATTCACTCTGTCTTCCTTTTATGTCCCAAGTCCCCTGAGGTATGGGGACAGTCTCCTTGACAAAGAAGACAGACTCTCTGGGGATGCAGCAAGCAATAGACCACACCAGCACCAGGGAACCAATTATAGGCAAGCAATAAGCAAACCGTGTCATACAGATGACTGCCAGAGAGGTGAATAAGGGCCGGAATTTTCCAGAAAGATGCAGGGTGTGGGGGAGTGGGACTTATGTAAAACTGAAGAGCTATCAGCAATGGGAAGAGCCGTCTGAGGAGCAGAACCTGGTTGGCATCCAGAGAGGATGAGGTCACCATGGAGACTGAAAGGGAGAATTGGGGGTAAACAAGTCCATGCTTTGAGGTTGGTGGTCTGGTTTGCCTCTGTGATTCCTACAACTCTGCTTCCTGTGAACAGCTGATTTCAGCAGCGGTTTCCTAGTGCTTCTATCTCCATCCTTCCACTTAGATAACAGGAATAGGCAACTCCCAGAATGCAACACTGTGAGTTCACATCCTAAAGACATCTGTGATTCTCCAGCTCTGTGGATTTGTCTAGACTTCGTTTATCCACACTGCGTAGGCAAATCTGCAATGGCTTGGACAGAGATAAAGTGACAGCTGCTGAGCTGAAGGACGTGTTCCTTCACCTTGTCTGCACTCGGGGCCATACAGAGGCAGTGGAAGACCAGAGGAAGGACAGGCTTCCTTGGCAAACCGGACTAGACTTCAATTCTGACTCTTTTAGTCCCTTCTCTAAGGTCTTTGAACTTGAGTTTTGGGTTGATAGCATGGAAGGAGTATGGCTTTCTACTCCATAGATCTGTCAGAATGTTGAAACAATATAGTGAAGTGTTCAAAATAGTTCCTGATGGCAGAAAGGAGCTACAATGTTACAGTCCTCCTTTTAGTTCTTGTTTTAATGGAGTTACTTAGAATCCAAAGCTCAAAGTCTCTGTGACAGAAGTCAAAGCTCCACCTTGCTGTGCTGGTGTAATACGACCTTATAGGAAGCATACTTAGCACAGTACCAACCTTTGGACCTCCGTCAGTGTCAGTGTTGTTAAGTACCCTCTCAAAGAGAATAGACCTTTACACCTGTTTGCCATCTTGTCCTGCCAAAAGAAGAGTCTGGATTTGTCTGGCTAAGTGTTTTTTTTTCCCCCAGTGGGGTTAAATAAAGCATAATAATAGGAAAATGTCTCAGTCCTGCAAAAGAAAAAAAAATAAGATCACTAAATAATATATATTTAAATAAATATTCAAATTGTTTTAAAAGATCACTAAACAATAAATGTTCTTTTTACATTGAAAACAAATGCATTGTTCTAAGCAGGGAGCTCAGGCTTTCTGCCACTAAGTACACCAGACAAACAAAGCCAACAGAATGGTCCATACTCACTACCTCCACCTGGGAGGAGCTGCCTGCAGCAACCTCTTTCCCCTAGTGATGTGGGGACTGATTCCTGAGAAACCCTCCAAAAAAGAGATCACCCGGGAGAAGGGAGCTAAACACAGGATGTTGACTTGGGAAAATATCATCATGCGTGGGGAAACAGAAACGTCAACAGGATACACATCAAAATGTTCTTATGGCTCTGAGAAACGACACAGTTAGACTAGGGAATGCTAGGGTGAACAATTATGTAGGAACAATGGACCCCCTAACGCTGCCGTCACCATCTTCGCTCGGTTGCTGTGAAAAATGTCTGACCCCATGTGATTAAGAAAGAGTGGAACTGACTTGGTTCTCAGCCCTGGAAACAACAGGCAAAGCATGTCACGTGACAACATAGAAAAACATGTTAGCTCCAGTCTCTTGCCCTCTTCTTAAAAAGCCACTAATGAGCCAAGCAGGGTGGTAAACCCCTGTGGCAGAACTACAAGTTTGAGGCCAGCTGGGAGGAGACACAGAGGGAGGCTCTATCCCAAACAAACAAACAATAAAAAGCTACCACTAATGACATAATATGAGCCCCGCCCTATGACCTCACCAAATCCTATCTCCAAAAAGCCCCACCTCCAAGTACTGTTAAGATGTATTTGGAAATTGGAGTTCCAACACATGGATCTTGGGGAGAGGCATTCAAACAATGGTGGGTCTTCTCGTCGATGGTAGGCAGAGGAGTGGCAGGTATTAGAGAAAGCCTTGTCTTGGAAAGTATAGCAATAAAGATACAGTATTTCTTTTGCTTTTAGCACTAGTATAATTATCTAACATAATAAGCCCTACTAGGAAATTTTCATACCTATACAATGTCTTTCCATCACGTTCCATCTCCCTTCACGTCTTTCTGTCCTTCCCTACTCTCCCCTAATTGGCTGCTTCTCTTTCATATATGTTTTTTTAAAAATTTAGAGTCTGTAAATGAGAGAAGACATGGTATTTGTCTTCTGAGTCTGGTTTACTTTGCTTATCATTGTGATCTCCAATTGTATACATCTTCCGGCAAGGCAAATGACATGATTTCATGCATGTGTGCATGCACATGCGTGTGTTTGTGTGTGTGTGTGTGTGTGTGTGTGTGTGTAAACCCCTGTGGTATTTGTCTTTTGAGGTCCGGGTCATTTCACTTAAGCTGCTTTATACCTTCTAATTTCCTGAAAATGACATCGTCATGTTCATTTTGATGGCTGACTTAAATACCATTGTATCTATTATGTTGCTTTTCTTTGTCCATCCATCTAATGGGAAATGGGCAGACTCCATAACGGGGCAGTTGTGGCTACTGCCATGATTAATATGGGTGTGTAGGTAGTTGTGGGGTGTGCTGACTTTAATTTGGTCTGATAGAGCCAAGAGCAAACCTGCTGGATGTCTATCACATGGTGTCTCTCTCTAGAGTTTTGAGGACCTCTGTACTCATTTCCATATTGGCTCTTAATTCTAGTTCCTACCAGCAGGAGACAAGTTTAAAGAGGTCACCCTGAAGGGGTGAGATGGGAGTCAGGTTCATCCAAAAGCATCTTTCTCTCTGCTCGGCTTACTGACTGCCACATTCTGAAATGTTACTATTAATGTGGTCTGAACATATGTGTAGGATTTTCTTTAATAAACTGCTTGTGATAAATGCTGTAGTGGGTGGAGTTTTCTAGGAGTCATTGGGCTCTTCAGAGTTCGAGTTCACCCTTCATTCACACCTGTGCCAGAGTGAACGGAATGAATGGAATAGGAGGAAGCGGGTGAAGAGACAGAGGGAGCTCTGCCTTGCTAAAGCCTATTCTCTCAAGTTAATTTATCTACAGTCCTAGCCTGTTTTAAAGGAAAGATCCCATCAGTCCATGTAACTGGCCAGTATAGGCAACAGGCACAGCTGGATCTGTGTACCCCAGTAACATCCTCAAAAGTGTCTCTTCTCTCAGCTGGGTTCTCTATTTTGTCCTCATTTTGTCCTTTGGAAGCAAGACGGTTACTGCTAGCTCTTCATGGATTCTATTCGATGATGTCGTGACTCCAAAAGAAACAGTCACCTGACCCCTAATTTCAGACATCTAAAATTGATCTTGGTTGATCTTGTTGATCTTGTTGAGTCAGGAACCTAGGAAATACAGTGTCAAAAATGTCCAGCTTTCAACCCAGGAATAGGATCATCTTTCCCTAAAACATACCTGGACCAAGGAAGCATTGGGATGCTGTACCCACAAAATGTAGAGCAAGCAACAACAGATGTCAGTGAACTTTGCCTACTTCATTCGGGTCCCCTGGGTCCACTGCCTGCCCACTGATGGCTCGTTCATCCTCACAGACCTGCAGATCTCCATCCTGTATCCAACACCTAAGCTGGCCTTCCTCCACAGCCACTAACACTTGGGTGAGCATGCAGCTGACACAGATGTCGGTGCTATCCCAGAGATCCTGAGTAGGCTTTTCTTTCATTTGGAAACTTCTTAGGCTCCTACATTATACATTTCTTTTGTTATACAGAATGCATTTATTATACACAGTGAGAGATTTTATTATGACATTTTTATAAGTGTGTATCGTGTATTTTGCTCATATTGACTCTCCATCCATTAACCTCCCTCATCTCTGTCTCTGCCTTCTGACCACTCTACTTTCTCTTCCTAAATAGTCTCCCTTTTATTGTTAATGTATCATCTTACATATGTTTTTAAATCTAGAGTCTGTATATCAATGAAAACATGATATTTAGCTTTCTGAGTCTGACTTTTTCACTTATTATGCTGACCTCTAGTTCTGACCACTTTTTACAAGTGATATAGCTATATGCATGGTGTGTGTGTGTGTGTGTGTGTGTGTGTGTGTCTGTGTGTGTGTATGTGTGTTGATACATGTTCTTTATTTATCCATCTGCTGATGGACACCTAGGTTGAGTCTATATGGTGGCTATTGTTAATACTGATGCAGCCACATAGGGGTTTGGGCACCTCTGTGTTATGCTGACCTAGACTGCCAGTCTTTATTCAAGAGCGGTAGTTCCAATTTGAGTCTTTTGAAGAATGATACTTGTTTCCATGCTGGCTGTAGAAGCTAAATTCCTACCATTGCTATATTAGGGCTCCTTTCTCCCCTCATTCTCGGTTTTTTAGTTTGTTTCCATGATAGTGACTGTTCTGCTGGAATGAGATGGAATCTCAATGTAGTTTTGATTTGCATGTTCCTGATGGCTAAAGATGTTGAGCAGTTTTCCCCTCATATATTTATTGACCTCTCTTCCCATAGCTCTTCTTTGCATTTACAGATCTGATAGCACATGCTTAGTTCCTTCTGGAGCTTCTGCACCAACCTAGATGTTCCGTGAGAGCAGCAACCATATCTGTGATAACTCCAAATATAGGGAGTACTTAATATATGTTTAGTGGCAAAAAAGAGTACAAAGCTTAAGATTTATCCGTACGGCAAAAGGAGAGCCCTGAAGGGTGTTCAGTGGCTTCCCAATGTATTTCTATTGCCCATCCAGTGAAACGCCCATCCTATTCCAATTGCTAACACAACCATCCTTACCACCCATTCGAGCTGTCCCATAGTGATGGATTCCCGCATCATCACCACGACTGCTCTCCTCTGAACTGTACTGCTCATTATCTCTACCACTCATTTATCAGCTCATTGAAGGCAGCCTTGGGACATCTCTGGAACTATATTAAACTGTTTAGGTCCTCTGCGCAGTGACTTAATTGTTCAGCTGATTACTCGGTTTCTCAAATAAACCTAGGAGAGAAACTATAAGGAAGACATAACACAGTGCCTCTAAATCCCATCGTGTGGCTCATGAATAGTAGCCTATCTACTCATGTGTATTGAGAACGTAATTGTACATCTTTCCCCAGGATGCCAGGGTATTGTAATAAAAGTCTAAAGGATGTCTGTTCAATCAATAAAGGACTGAATGCAGGAAAGTGTGGAAGAATAGCTGTGTTCTAGTCTAAGCTGCCTGGAAAGTCCCCCACCAAGAGAGAGAGAGGGAGAGAGAGAGAGAGAGAGAGAGAGAGAGAGAGAGAGAGAGAGAGAGAGAGAGAGAGAGAGAGAGAGAGAAAATACACTCAAAATCGATACCATGGTTGAGTGGGAGCCTCTCACTGGTCCCTGTTCTGAGATCCAGGCTGGCCCTAGAGCACCCCTATGGCTATCTTGTCTCTGAGCTCTCCCTCTGGCCTGGCCTCCAAGCAGGCAAGTAGAAGCCATGGAGGGATGCTTCTTTTACTGGCTCAGTTTTTTTTTTTCTGTAGGATTTTTCTTTTTTCAATGTTAGAGTAACATTTAAGTAAAACACAAATTCTTCTCATAAAATGTGTTCAAATTTATTCCATTTTAACAAAGTTTGGGCACCACAACTATAATCAGGCCACATATTATGATAATCTATAGTATTTGACATGGAGAAATATTTGTCAGCCTGTAAAAGAACAGTCTACCTACATCACAAAGATATTGCAAGGAGTCAGAAGCTGGTATGTGTGGCACTGAAGTCTGTCTGTAGGATATAGTTTTTGTTCGTAAAATCTGCAAACGTACAATCACATCACAGATACACTATAACATGATTCATCACTATAGACTGGTCAAGCCAAGACCCTTCGACATGGCCTTCCAATTGCAATGTGATTCCTCATGGAAAACGGTCAATACAGATCCAACTTCCCTCAATCCCAGTGTCGTAGAAGAGCTAAGTTTTGACTTGTTCCTCATCAGATTTTTCTTAGCATTTTTTCTCACTCCCTCATTCTCAGACATAACTTTGTTTTATGATGCCCTCTGTAAAAGAGGAGAAAAATTCTTTAACATCCTAAACATCACTAGCATTTGTGCCTGGCACAAGCAGAAGAAAGCAGAAAAGGGTCTAACCAAGCTCTGGATTCTCATGCTAGACACATATTGAATTTTTAACGATGCAAATAATTCACAAAAAATGTATACACATTCATAATGGGTAATGAAATTATCATCCTCTGATTAAAGAGATGAGACTAATGACCACAGCTCTATGAGTATTCTTGGATGATTGATGGGAGAAATAAACTTGATTTTATTGTGTTCATAATGAACAGACTGCCAGGAGTTTAGGCCATGGTAGTAAAGTTGGGAAAAGAGCATTAGTGGACAAAAATATGGCATATAGATTTCTTTAGCAGGGAGGAAGCTGGAGTAAAATGAGAAGGTAGCACATAATGGTGGACAAGAAAAGAGTTAAAGCCATGGGGCAGTGGTCAGAAGGCTACAGAGTTAGATTTAGAACCTGAAAATTGCATGAGGATATGAAACATTAGTGGCAGAGATTTCCAACAAATGACTGTGCACCCTCTTCTCCCCCCTCACCTCTCTCTCCCTCTCTCCCCTCATAGGCGTTGGTCACAATATTGTGAGACAGAAAATGACATGAAGCCAGAGCAGTCTGCTCTGTTTTCTAGACAAGGCATAATCTGGGGTTTTTCTGCATTTCATGAATCAAGTCCAACTTTGGTTACCCTTGAAACATGTAGTTTGAACTCTACTTTGTTGGATGTTAAAATGGCCATACTGGCTTGCTTCTTGTCTCCAAGAATTGGGATTCCTTTTCTACCCATTCATGCAAAGGTGGTGTCTACTAAGGTGTGTTTCTTGAATATATCAAAAGGTTAGATCCTGTTTTTTCTGTCTTTTAGTTATTCTGTGTCTTTTCACTGAGGAACTAAGGCCACTGCTATTGAGAGTTTTCATGAGCAATGTCTATTGACTCTTGTTGACTCCAATAATCGCCTCCATCAAAGGTAACTTCGGAGGTCTCATGAGATGGGACAAGCTGTTTGGAGGTCAGTTAAACCTCTGAATGACAATTTCTCTACCTCCCTGGGGATCTCTGGGGGCCTTTGTTCAAGTAGGGGTCTGTGGTCTCTACTTAAACAAAGCCATAGATATTAGGGTCGCTTGAATGATGCTGACTTTGTGCTTGTTGCTTGCATGTAGGAGTTTTGGTCATGAGTGATCTTGCAGCGATTAGGCCTCTATGTGAGCTTTGGACCCTGGGGGACTGAGAGACCCTACTTGCCTACATTAGCCCTAGTTGGTGTCAATACATCTTCTCATTAGGGACCCACCATGGTACATGAGGCAGCCTTAGTCAGGTAGCCAAGCTGCAGTCTGATTCTCATGCCCTAGTAGACTCCACCTCCTTTTGAATCCAACAACATTTCTATGTGGATTCTCATTTCACAGTGGAGGGAGCTTATGACATACATGGCTTCTATGGGATGTGTTTTTCTCATGGAGGCAACCCAGACCAATCTACAGAGCATGGAAAGGAAACAGGATGTCTTAGTTGGGGTTCCTATTGCTGTGACGAAAACACCATGACCAAAGCAGCTTGGTGAGGGAAGGATTTCTTTGGCTTGAGGTTCCACGTCATAGTTCGTCATCAAAAGAAGTAAGGATAGGAACTCAAGCAGGGCAATAGCAGATAGCCACGCGTAGGTGCTGCTTACCTGCTTGATCACCATGGCTTGCTCAGAATGCTTTCTTATGGAATCCAGGACTGCCTGTCCAGGCATGGGACGACCCACCATAGGCTAGGCCCACCCCCATGATTAAGAGAATGCACTGAAACCAGAACGTATGGATGCATTTTCTCCATTAAGGTCTCCTGGTTTCTTATGGAATCCAGGACTGCCTGTCCAGGCATGGTACGACCCACCATGGGCTAGGCCCACCCCCATGATTAAGAGAATGCACTGAAACCAGAACGTATGGATGCATTTTCTCCATTAAGGTCTCCTGGTTTCAGATAACTCTAGCTTGTGTCAAATTGACATAAGACTACTAGTACACAGGATGATGTGATCAAGTATTAGATAAATGGTTGTATCAATTAGCTATTTCTATGGAACAAACCACCCCCAAAGACATAGTCATTATCTTCATTCACTTATTTTTTAATTAGTTGAGCTTGGTCAATCCAGGATAGTCTCAGCTGGATTGTATTGCTTCAAGCTATGGGCCTGACTGGCTTTGGTTCCTTGCTTTCTGTTGAGCCCAAATCTTCTCTAAATAGTTCATTCTAGATCAAATCCATGGGGACAGTAGCTATCTGGGGGAAGCTTTGCTCCTGGTGGCAATAGGCACAGAAGAATGAGTCCAGACATCAAGTTCATTCTACTGATGCTCCATTGGCCCAAAAGAAGCCAACATGGATAATGACCAGGTCAAAATGCAGGGATATGCGTGTTAGCTAGGAAGAGAAGAAGGTGGAACAAGCAGGAAGAAGGTTTAGGGGGCAGGAAGGAAGACTCTCTCTGGGAAAAGGCAAAAGAGAATGAGTTTCACTGAACAGTAATTTTGATCTACCCTAAACTCATTTCAGAAAGCCCGTCCCAGGGAGGTAAAAGGTTAGTGTTGAAAGGAAATATTCCAGGTGCTTGGAGATCGACGTCATAGAAATGTAGAGTGGCTTCTTAGACTCACTCTCTCACCTTTACTGCTAAACATTCCAAATGTAAATTCAAACCCCAATTTCCATTTGCTAAGAGAGAAAACAAAAGCTCAGATGGTTTGGAAACATTTATAACGTCAGTTCATGCCTTGGTGTCTGAATCTCTTGCTATCTAACACTTGAACATACTTATTACACATCTTTGAAATGCTGCTACATGATTAATATCACAGTCTTTGTCAATAAAAATTATGGAAGCTTGTTGAGAATAAACGAATAAACCTGGGAAACATTTTCTAATCTAATCCTAACAGGAGAGAGGAGAGAGAGAGAGAGAGAGAGAGAGAGAGAGAGAGAGAGAGAGAGAGAGAGAGAGAGAGAGGAGACTCCATAAACAGTGTTTTACCAGTGTTATAGCCTAAATATGAAATCCCCCCCACAAGCATGTGTGCTCAATGATTGTTTCCAGCTGGTGGTTCATGTTTTGACAAGTTCTAGAAACTTTGGAAAACAGAACCTATCTGGAAGATGTAGGTGTTTAGGCTCATGTTCTGGCTCTCTCTCTCTCTCTCTCTCTCTCTCTCTCTCTCTCTCTCTCTCTCTCTCTCCCTCCCTCTCCCTCCCTTTCTCCCTGTCCCCCATCTTTTCTGTTTGCCATGAAGTGAAAACCCCTGTACCACATACTCATTCCCACCACCGTGATGTCCTGTCCAATGCATAGGATAAAACAATCATAGATTGAACCCTCTGATACCATGAGCCAAAATAAACCGTATTTTCCTTGGAGTTGTATGACTCAGGCATTTTGTCATGGTGAAGGGAAGTGATTCATACAACAGGGAGGGAAAGTGGCCAGAGCAAGAGAATGAGGGCTGCGTAGAGACCCAGGCTGCCAGACTCTACGCCCTGCTCTCTTGGTCCTGTAATGCCTAGATCAGGATAACCACCTGTAACCATGAACTCCCGTTAATATTTGTATGTGTAAGCACTGACCTATATCTGAGCATTTCTCTCAGGTACTGTGGGACCAGCAGATAGGGAAGCCAAGTCAGATGATGTTAATACATCCATCTCTCAGATGTGAAAACCGAGGGCTCAGGTTAATGAATTCATCTGTTCCATGATAGAAATGGGACCTTCTGGCTGTTCAGTTCTACCCTGATACACCTCCTTTGCACACAAGGGCTGAAGCTGAAGACATTCTTGGGACTCTGTCTCTCCTCTCTGCTTTTCCTGCTCTGCTGTGCGTAGACCTGGCTGGCCAAGGGGCCTAGGATGCACTTGGACTGTCCAGGAGCCCAGGTTCTCTGGAGACTTTGGCCTAACTTATTGCAGAGTGGCCTTTGCATTGTCTTGAGTCATTCAGATGCTGCAGGGAGCCCTAAGGCAGAATCTCACTCGAAGGACACAGAATGGCAGCTGGGGAATCTCTCAGTTATTTCCAAGAATCACAGGCTGCAGTCATGATCTCAGATGACAAAAGGTGTCCAAGGCAAATCGTCAGTATTAGGAATGCATACGGAGATGACTGTCTGAGTCACCCGGAGGAGAGAATTATGCCTTCTGTCCCCTTGGCCTCTGCTGCTCGGGGAACACATCATTTTTTTTTTGTAAGGACATACAGCAAGCACGTGATTAGAGAAAGCCAACTAAGTAGTAGTGAGTCAGGCGTTCCCTGCACTGGCAGGACGAAGCCCTCAGTACCAATGGCACAGACACCCCTTTGGATTCAGACCATGGCCATTCTTTATGGCCAAAGGTTCTTTGCTCCACCCTTGGAAAATTTGGGTTTTTCTGTTGGTCAACTAAGTTCTTTCCTGGGAGCTCACCTCCAGGGAGTAGGAAATGCAAGCAGGGTCTCACTGTGGGAGGCAGTCTCCCTGTTTCCAGGCCGTGGGACTTCTGGTTTGCAGTGTAGCCTGTGAGAAGCCCAAGCGTCCTTCTCGGCCTCACAAGAAGAAAAGCCGAGCAAATAAGAAGGTGTCTTCTCTTAGATCCAGCACAGAGATCCAGCTACAGAGCAAGCCACTGACCCTGCCTGCAAGATTCAGACAGGCAGCTTCAGAGACTCATGGATGGCTGTTTGTAGGATGGGGTGTCAGCTGGGGATGGAAGTCACCTTGGACCTGACCACGTGCTGAGTTCCTAGTCCTTAATACACTAACCAAAATTTGCTTCAAGGAATTGCAGGGTGTACTAAGAGACAAAATTTTGAAAAACACTTTTATGAAGAGACAGAATTAGAAACAAAATCAGGGCAGGAAAGTTGAAATTATGAGACCAGGAATTCCTAACTATAGTTTCCATACCCAGGATTCTAAAGTCTCTAAGTTAGTGTGCTTAGTCTCAGTTTTTAACTCTACGGTGGTGTGCAAACAGCGTGCCTTCAGTATGCACTCAGAAATAACACTGCAAGTTGGGGCAGTTCACTGGGGCCTGGGTTATTGGCATGTTATATAGTCCTTGCCCAAGACATTGGCGTGTTATATAGTCCTTGCCCAAGACACTGGGAGCAGTGATGAGCGATAAGGCCTAGGCAGTCATGTGTTCCGGAAAAGCCACCAGAAACCCGTAGTATACCGTGCTGCTCAGCCGCGACCTTCACTAGCTGGCATCTTCAGAACACTTCCATCTTATATCAGCTTCAGCTTCAGAAGCATGTGTTGGGGTGTAGCCCACTGGAAGGCACACCTCTGCCGTGGAAAAGTAGTATATAAGGGGAGGTAAGTCATTGTATCAGAGATAGAAACTTCAGGTAAAGATGAAACAAAAGGACATTCTAGAAATCAAATACCCAGACACTTCTGTTATGAAGAAAAACAACAGGGTGCTTTTCATTGTAGAGTAAACAATCAGCTACAGTCTCTTCCTTAGTCTCTTGTGTTTGCAGCGTCCTGTGTACTATTTCCTCCAGCCTTGGCTCAATGGGTGTTGATTCAGTGATCTCTCTGCATGGGCACAGAGCTAAATATTAGCATCTCACAGTGAGGAGGGCGGACTTGGCCTCTGCCCTTAGGAAGCTTATTGGTTTCCTTACTCCATCAACGATGCCAAAGGACTTCAGTCGGTAGCCAGGGACGGTTAGATGTCACTCTTACCTTGAGTCCTACCCACATACTTACACACGTGGGGGGTTGACAGCTGGTGGCTATGTTCCCACTCTGCCTGCCTTCCAGGCGCTGTGCTAGGTACTGGGAATTCTGAGGTGAAGGAACCAGACAGCGACCTTTCCCCTTGCCACTTTTCAGTGTAGCTCAAAAAGACCAAGGGACATAACTCCTGAAGTAACCCCGGCTCCTGAGTCTTGTCCCTGGAGTTCCCCTGTTGAGGCCTCTCCCGCTACCCCTACCCCCAACAATGTCAACCTCCATCCCGGCTTTCTCCTTACATAGCCATGAGCAGACTTACACTATACATGGGAGGTCTAAAGTATGAAATAAGAAGGATGTGTGGGTGCCTGGCACAGTGTGACTTAAGCCAGGGGAGTCTTAGGGGAGCAGAAGTTAGGGAGGCAGGTTCAACCTGATTGTTGGATGCAGTGGGGCTCAGACCCTGAGAGAGGAGACCCCACAAAGAAAATGCCAAAGAGGCAAAACAAAAGCTTTCATCTTCCCAGCTCCCAGCAACCTGGTTTGTACAGAACTCTTTTGCCTCCTCCCTGTAGATTAAGAGGTAGCCTACCTTTCCTAGTACTCCAAAGGCCCCGGATCGCAGCCCATCAATTAGTCTGCATGAGACACCCTGCGATGGCGCAATTGATTGGCTTGGAGTAAGTTATCCACAGTCGACTGCAAGGCAGGCCAAAAGATTTTTAATGCAGCTGCCTCCTGTTACAGCCCAGTTAATTTTAGGAACTGCCCCGATTTAACACCCAGTTCACATGAGCCATACACCTTGAATAAATGCAGATCCAATCTCCGTGGCATGGATTATGGCCTGATGCTGAGCATCACCATGGCAACTAATGACATCACCCCACGCCCACCCCCACCCCCATCAGCACCGCCGCCCCCACACCGACCCGCAGAAAAATCCAATTCCTCGAGGGTCTTTACCTGCCTGACATGAGTGCGTTCTTAGCTTACATCTGCGTTCATAAACATTACTGTTGTCAGAGGTTCCTGGTAGGTATTTGCTGTCGTTCAGGGAGGTATATTCCCTTTATGGCAAGTGTGGTTTCCTGTTGTTGTTGATCATGGGGTGGGGGGAGAATTCTAATGAAAATTACTGTGTGTATTTGATTAGCAACATTTGTTGATAACATATGGTCCAAAAAGGCTTCTGCAAATAAGAGGCTTTAAATAGTAAACAGAGATGTGGCTGAGATGGAGCAGATGCTCTCGGCAAACACACAGTACGAGGTGGCTTTACCGGGCGGGCGTTCTCCCGCCCTGCGCTCCCTTCCTCCCTAGATCAAAGGGTCCATTTTCAAAGCAGTGGCAATGGCGCAGTCCATTTGCAGAAATAATGGGCTGTGACGTTTGAGTCACCCCTGCCCCTGGAATATGGATTGTCTCCTTCCTCGTGCTTCTTACCAGATATTAGTAATAGTGGCGTGTGACCAAGTGAGTCAGAGGGTTCAAGCAGATCTCGGAGCAGCTTCCGGCCGCTGCAGGTCTGAAATGCATTGAGTCCCAGGACTCGGACAGTGCTGCGAAGAGTTCCCTGAGGAACGCAGCGGATTTTCTTGATATGGGCTGAGCTCTCCTGGCAAGTGTGCATTTAGAGTTGCTCTTGCAGGTGTGCTAGGTGAGCACACCTTGAAGGTACTAACGAGACTAAACACGGTTCCGATGCTGAGCCAGCAATTCTACCCCTTCTAACAGGGCCTGGCTTTTCTGTAAAAGATCAGGGAGTACATGCTTCAGACTTACAGGCTGCGGATCTGAGTCGCAGCTACTTAACCAGACACTGCTGCGCAGCAGCAATGCAGGGCAGCAACGATGCAACCTCAGACAGACCGTAGTGAACGAGCATGGGCACACACTGATAAAACTGTCATCATGCTTCAGACTGGAATTTCAGTGCAGCGTCGTGTATCACAAAATATTAATCTTATTCCATTGTTTTCAGCCATTTGTAAATGGGGAAACTGGGACTTGAGTCTAGGGAGATGGTTCGGTGGGGAAGGCCACCTGCTGGGTAAGCAGGAGAGCCAGAATTTGGATCCAGGAAGAAAACTGAGCGTGCCCTCTGACCCCACATACCTATAGAAACTCCAGTAATGTGAGAGGAGGATGGAGATGGGAAGGCAGCTGGACGTGCCGGCTAGCCAGCCTAGCAGAAAACACATGGCTGGCTAGTAAGAGGCCGTCTCAAGGGAGTGAGTCAGAGAGTGACAGAATGGGACATTCTGCTTCCCCTAGCCTCCTCCCATGCACACATGGGCATGCACACACGCACACACAACATGTGCACACAATACACACATATGCATACACACAGGACTTCTTGAGAATATAAAAACCATTTGGGGGCTCATGAGCTACGCATAAGCAAATAGGCAGCCGGAAGTGACCCACAGGCCAGGGCTGAGTAATTTCTGGCCTATATCCCTAAAGTGAAGGCTCAATGCATTCTGTGTGCCATAGCTCTCTCCTGAATATCCCTCCACTAACCTTCTGGGGTCAGTACTGCTCTTTGTATTAATTTTTATATATTGTACATGTAAATAAATGTAATAATGGCCAAGCCCAGGCCCATGGGTCAGTTCCTGCTGCTTGTTTATATCCAACTCATGAGCCCAAAATGGCTTTTATACTTTCAAGAGTCCTTGTGTGTACACACATGTATGTGTTGTATATACATGTGAAATGTGTGTATGCATGCCTGTAATTTACTTATGTCCTCCTTTAACCCTCCCCAATTGGTTTTATACATATATTTGTACCTATGTATTATATCGATCATATATGTATATATGTAATTGGTCCCATATATATTCATGCTATATTGTATTTTCCCCCTTATACTCTCTTGTTTTCCCTCCCACCTATTAGATTCTTACCTGTCCTCCCCTCTTCTACTTCTATGTCTCTCTCTCACACACACACACACACACACACACACACACACACATTATGCACGTGAGAGAAAACTTTACATGATAATCTTAGTTCTATCTATTTTCCTCTAAGTGACATAATTTCATTCTTCCTTATGGCTGACTAGAATCCCACTGTGTGTACACATATTTCCTTGTTTCTGTTAATGGGCATGTTGGCTGATCCCACATCTTGGCTTCTCTGAACAGGACAGCAGTAAACATGGGTTGGGACAATCTGCAGTAAGGCCCTGGGGTCATTCAGATATATACCCAGGTGTGTCGCACTGGATCATGCAATGTTTGTTTGGAGGAAATTCTGTGCTCATTTCTGCAGGGTCTATACTGGCTTACATTCTAAGCAACAAGATACAGGAGTTCTCCATTCCTACTTCCTCAACAGCTGCTGTTCTCTACTGGGGCTAGCCTCTGACTGTGATAAGGTAGAATCTCAACATCCTCATCTGTACTTCTAGGCTCAGTCCCACCCCTAATTTATAGAAGGAAACCGTGTCTCACATTCTTAAGAGCTGTCACTTCTGCATATGGGCTCTCCCTGAGGAGAACATGGCACCCATGGGAACTATCCTACTATGATGCTGTACTGAGCAGCATGGGGGATGTCTTACTGATGCTAGACCTAGCAGCATGGGGCATGTCCTACTGATGCTGGGCCATATCCTACTGATGCTAGACCTAGAAGCATCTCGTGATGATTTGCTTGTGGTGGATACTTAGAGATCACATCCCTGATGAAGAACTAATTAGGTACAGTTCCTATACTGTGGTGCTTAGGTATTAATCAACTTTGTTGTCCTCCAGGTTACTCTCTTGTGCTTTCTTACAAAAGGACTCACAGTGGACAGGTGCAGGTGTCCCACCACGCATGTTTTCATATTGGGAGGAATGACTATAGGTGGAGACTTTTCCATAGTCTTCACTTATGTGCTTGTAGCACTTTCTAACCTTGTTGTCACTGGCATCCATATTTCTCCCAGCCCTTCACTTTGTGAGCCAGCCATTGCTTGACCTGAAACCATCCTTGCCTGGCTCCCCAGAGAGACATCAGATGCTGTGCTCTGCATGCTGCCAGACATTACAGGCATTCAGAGTCACCACCATCCTAAAGAAGATGGAGGCCCAGGTACCAGAGGCTCCCACAGTCATGGTTACCTCCTGTCTCACCCTCACAGTTCTCCCCACCTATGACATCATGGTTCAAATTCTGTCAACCCTCCCTTTCTAGCTAACAATCAGGATTTACTGGGTATCAGCCACTGTCCTTGGTGCAGGACGTAGGACTTGCTGAAAATGTTGCTCTTCCCCCAAACAACTCGGTGTGTGGAGAGGAAGCCAGTTACACAAAGGTTTCTGTCAGACTGTGGGATGTAGCTACATCCGAAGTTTCTGAGAGATAGAGAACTCTGGTCAATCTGGGGGGTTGGAGATCGGAAACTCAGAGTTTGAATCCCATGATGATGATGGGCTGAGGTCCTGGCTTAGTTACTTAACCTCCTCAAACCTAACTTTTCTCTGTTTATAAAAGCATGAGGCAACTGGGTGTTCTTCACAGAGCAGCCAGGAGGCTTAAATGAGATGATCCATACAAAGCTCTGAGTGGGGGGGCGTGACAGACATAAGCCTCTGATTGGTGGCTCTCTGTAAGCTAGCTGAACGGGGTGACTATGTGCCACTGGTGACAGAATCCCAGAGAAAGGACAACTCACTCGTCGGATTTTATCCGCCTTGTGTGCAGAGGGAAGTCAGTCAGTTAACCTTCCCAGCCTTGGCTCGAGATAAATATTATCAGCCTCTGGTCTTTTCAAATCAAAGTGCAATGGTGTTTCCATTCTGGGAGGCTTTCAAAAGGAGGTTTTCATCTTCGCAGCCATAGTCGATGGCACAGCAGGAGGAAAGAGCACAGAAAATACAACAAAGAGAAATAGATTTGTTTATTGATGCATGGCCCACAGAAACCCCAAAGACTGCCATGCATCTCCACTGGCTGATTTGTATGTACGTTCAAGGTAGCATTGTAGAAAACACATTAACCACGGGAAAGAGACCCAGAGCTCAAGGTGAGTCAGAATCCCAGCAATCCAAAATGGAGCTTCCCTGGGGTTGTAGGGATAATTGATTATCCAAGCATGTATGTGGTGGAATGAAGGAAGGACGGGATATTGTGTGGAGTTAGACTGTCATTTCTGTCCCTTGAATACCGTGGGACACATTACAGAATCCCTGTGCCTTAGCTTCCTCATCTGTGACTATGGGTTCATAAATGTAGACATTTCACAGAACTGTTAACACGTTTTTTAAGAGGATAATGTGCAAATATAACTCGTGATTCTTCTAAAACAGTTAGTGCAGCAGCATGGAACTGTCTGGGTACCAGTTATGATAAGGAAGCCAGTTCTTGCCCAAGCTGGAAAAAAACAAAGAGTAGACATTTTCATAACTGTTTTTTCTCCAGAGGAGAGAGGTGTAGGAAGGGTCTGAGGATTAAGCCTTCTTGGTAGGAGGGAGCTGGCAGTAGCTCTCACTGAATCCAATCCTTCATGCAGTATAAAAGTTTCCTTTCAATAGCCCAGGACAGCCACAGTCACTGCACAGCCGTCTTCCAGCCAGGGTCCTCAGCCCAGGGAGGTTGACTCCACACTGGCTTCAGAGGCCTGGGACAGGATGTCTCCGAGGCCTCTGGCTCAGGAGGGGCCCTGGTTTGCTTTAGTGTTCTCCTTGGCTGTCTTGCAGTTCTCGGTGATTTTGTCTGTAAGAGCGCATGTGGAATGAAGCCCCCCTGGGCGATGGCACAGAAAAGGTGCTGAGGAAAAGAAAAATCCCTGATGGTTTCACGCCGTTTTAAATATGTTTGTGTGCACGTGTGTGCGTGTTTCTGTCTGTGTGTCTTTTTGTCTGTCTGTCTGTGTCTGTGTGACTCCACCCTGAAGGATTATGTAGCTGTTCCTCTTACGTTTAGTTCATGGCATTGGCTTCATGAACTACAACATTGAGACTAATGGTCATGTTTCTACAATTTCGTGAAAGAGGACATAAAAGCAGCCAATAAGCACAGAGCAAAATGTGAAGCCTATTAACAGTCAGAGGAGTACCCATGAGGGAGGAAGAGAGGGATCATCCTTTTAGAACACTTGCTGTTCTTACAGACAGCCCAGGTTTGTTCCCCGTTGCTCACAGGGCCGCTCACAGTCACCTTGACCCTCACTCGGTTCCAGAGGTCCAATCCCCCCTTCAGGCTTCCGTAGGCCCTACGCACATAAGCAGGATACGTGCATTCATCCATGCAAAGCACTCATACACGTGAAACAGAAATAAAAACATCTTTTTAAAGAATTCTCATAAAATGATCATGACAAAAATGGGCCAGCGGCAAGGTGAGAAGCAATGCCCTGGGCGGGGTAAGAATGATGCCCTTGGTTTATACTCAACTCCAGATGTAGGGTTGTTGCTGTCTTTATATGAAGGACCTGAGGAGCAGGTATCACAGACTTACGTTCACCACTATGTGCATAAATGATAAGGGTGTTTCTTGATGAGGAAACACCTCTCCTCTAGATCTCTATCCCAAGGAAATTATCAACCAAGGTAAATTCTTTAAGTATTATCTTATATCCAACTCAGTTGCTATGATAGACTAGTGGTTACATAAACTACAATGTATTTATACAATGTAAAGCTGTAGTCATTAAAAACAGATTTTAACAAATGCCTGACAGTATGGGAAATTGGTTATATAGTGTAAAAACAATCTGTAGATAAAAGCTGTTGTCTGTACTATTTCCTGGCCCTGTAAAAGAACATATATTTGATACTACTTGTTCATCCAAAAATATTTATTCCATGCCTTCCGTGTATGTATGACGCACTATGCTAAGTTGTAAGGGTTACAATATAAATGAACAGAACCGTGTTCTCGTGGAGTTGAGAGAATATAAGATAATTCTCAAGTTAGACATCATGAGTATGCCTGTTTAGCACAATTCCCTGGGGGCTGGAGGCAGAACGAGACGCTGCTCTAAAGACAGGTTTGTACCTGGGCTCAGCTTCTACTGTGAGATCAGAGGATATGTTATCCCTGAAGGTGACATTTAGGCCATCCCTGACAAGGTAGTAAACGTAGAGAGAAACCCTGCCACCTGAGAGAACTGTGCAGGTGACAGGCAGTCCAGCAAAGGCAAGAGGCCCATGAAGGGAGCAGGTGACAGGAGGTCACAGGAAAGGGTCAGCGCTGCACTGTGAAACATGCCCGGGGTGGCCTAGAAGGTAACGTGTATTCAGTGCACACGGCGACAGGGCCACAAAAGCTTCTCTTTTTAGTTACATAATGCGTAGAGGCACAGCCTCAGAGCAGATGAAAGGTGAATAAAGAAACCACTTCTGAGCAGCTGCTCGCTGGTGTGAGCCAAGCCCTGGCTCCACCCCCATGCTGGATAATCCAGACTCTCTTTCTTCCAGGGCTGAGACTGATCAGGGGAAGAACATCCCCTCATCCCTGACCCTCCATCTTGCAGACCCTCTTGGTGGTAGAGCTCCTCTCAGTCCTCTTTTCCACTTCTCCTTGAGAGCGGCTCCCCCCTGTACCCCAAGGCTTCTGAGGTCCCTCTGTCAGGACAGGTGTTAGCCTCATCTCACCGACCAAAAGTTCCACTGTCCATGAAGCAGGTGTTCCAGGACCGAGAGGAAAGGCTGGTGAATGTGTAATATTGTTTGCAGGGGAGAGAGCATCGACAGGAACCTCTCTGACTTCCCCTGGCGCTAGGCACTCTGGGAAGGCTCATGGCCACTTTCAGAGCTTCTGCCATGTATCTGCCTCCCAAGTTAATCAACACTTTTCTGTCACTCTGGCAGCTTTGGGGCACTGGGACTGGATGTGACAGTCAACGCTGCCTTAAATTAACCAAGAGCGACCCATTGCCAAGGTGCACACTGAATCTGACATTCTCTCCACAGCTGGGGCACCCAAGGCGACTTCTCCACCACGCATGCGCTGCCAGCTGTTAAAGTAAAGCTTTTCACCGAGAGCACTGGCGTCCTGGCCCTGGAAGACAAGGAGCTCGGGCGGGTGAGTGCTCCCAATGGCAGGTGGCATAGAGTGGGTGTCTGGGGGGTACCTCTCCTGCCCTGAGATCATGAGCAAGCAAGTCCCCAGGGGCCTATAGGCTGGATCGTTCTATGTCACCTGGGACAAGACCTTGAGAGAATTTCTCAACCAGTCTGAGCCACAGGGTGTCTTCCATACACTCTGGCTAGCACGAGTATGTTTCAGAGGACAGGTTGGGGAAACTCCACGCCATCAGACTGGAGAACTGTTTATGGCAAAGCTATGTCGTGCCTCTGACTGGCTTAGCATGAGATTTGTGGCATTGAACTGCCTAACCTCCTGGCAGCATTAAAATCAAGACATTTGGATAAAAGAGGAACAAATAGAAATTAGTGTTTTAATGCTGACATTCAAAATATAAACACTTGAATTGTTTGCCTTACCTTCAGGTAGAAAACACTGTAGAAATGACAGATTTGGGACCCTCCTGTTGGAGAGCCAGGGTATCAGTTAACCCATTGACTGAGCCATTAAACAGCTTTAAGTAAATCACCTTTGACTGCCTTGGAAACATACCCACAATGCCATGCTCTGAGATGTCACACATAGTTAAGGTGTAGGTGAACTTGACTGTAAATAAGGTTTTTTGGTTTTTTTGTTTTTTTGTTTTTTAATCTCTGCCAATATCAGGTGGGAACAAAAGAGAGTCAGGCAGGCAGTAGGGTACTCCTGTCCAGAAAAACTCTCCCTCCTCTTCCAATGCTGAACATCCCGCCCCACCCACTCATTGCCGGCAGAGATCAGACCCAGGGATACAGTGATCAAAATAGCTTCAATATAGTGCTCCAACTCTCCTGGTAGAGATGAGGCAAACCGTTTCTGTGGACTGTGAGAAACCTGTCCAGACCCAGAGTCACAGAGAGCCCAGCCACCCCAATTCCATCCTCAGGGATGCTGTACTGGAAACGGTATTAGGCTCAGCCCTTGAGGGATTCATAGATGTCCCCCAAGACAGATACTCACTCAAGCCTGGAGGGATCCAGTGGCTTGTGAGGAATGCTGACAGCTCACCAATCATCTTCACACTGCATGACCCTCATGGAGAATTAGTTAGAGTGGTGGTCTCTGCTGAGGTGGTGGAGGCCGTGGGATTGCTGCTGTCCATACAGGGACTTGCTTTTTGGTGACTGGACACTAGCTTCTTTCTCCTTCATGCTTCAGGGACTCTTGGCTGACTCTGAGGTGCAGGCAGTACCATGTTTCTCAAGTGCAGTCATTCTGCACCACACGGATGTATGTGGTGAGCTTGTTCTACCAAGCAGAGCAGAGCCTCCCGCTGGAGTCCTGGGGTTGGCTTCATCCCTTCAGCCATCCTGAGTTTATTCCATCTGTGTTATGTCTCGCGCGCATGAAATTTTAAAAATAAGAAAATTTTTCTAATTTACTCTTAAAAAATAATTTCTTGAGGGTAGGGAGAGATCTCCACTATCCATGACCACCCTCACTCCCAACTCCAGCCCTCCAGAGTGTCTGTGAGAATGATTTACATATTTCCCACATTTTTAACCAAAGGAGCCCTTCTTAAGTGAAGAAAAGACTCGGAGAGGTTACATATATATGATTATACATGAATATATGTGCCTCTTTTAATAAAACAGGCACAAATTATACATATATACATATACCCATTGATTGATCTATTAGTCCAGTGTAGCCCATGCTAGCCTGATTCCTTTTGCACAGCTGTGTAGTATTTCAATTGTGTATATAGGTTTGATTTAATTAATCTAGTGATTAACATTTAGAATACTTCATCTCTGGAAGTATAAACAACGCTTTGCTGAGCTGCCTTAGCTATATTTTTTTGCATGTGTATATCATATCAGACCTGTATGATAAAATTTCCTAAAAGAACTATTTTGCTGATTGAATTCTGAATTTTGACAGAGACTTCCAGATTGTCTCCTTGCCAGTTTGTACATGCACACATGATGTGCATGTGCCCATCCCCACACCGTCACTAGCATGGCAGGGTTAGCACATGTATCCAGCACATGCAATGGCAGGGCTCGCTGGATCTGATCGTTAATGTTGCACACAGGGTGAGCAGAGATCAACTCAGGTGGAACTCCTTCACTTCCAACACTTACAGAGCACAGGCAGAAAAGCTATGAGTTATTCATTGTGCCCGAGTCCTGGGAAGAAAGCCCACAGCAAGAGGTGGACCCTTTGTGAAGCGGGATTGCCTTTCCTGGGGAATGGAAGCAGGTTGGAGAGAGAAAGGGGCTCAGGCCAGAGGTCAGCCTGAAAAAAGAAAAACACCCAGGATATGGCAGTCTCCGCAGGCCAGCCCTGCACCCACACTAGGAAGAGGAGCTCTGATGGCTGCAGTTCAGCTTCCCGGAGCGGTGGGTTGTGGCAGCCAGTTCATATTCTCACATCAGCTCACCAGTGTGACACATGTCCCTAAGATAACTGGGTACCACCACAATTAACAAGGTGCTGCATCACTCAGCGCCCTTGGGGGCCGCTCCCGAGGTCCTGCAGATCCAAAATCGCACATGCTCTGCCTCTAAGTACATTGACTCTGTATTCACACATCTTCTCGTAGTCTTTAAATCACCTTAGACTCCTCGTCTATAACTTATATTCTACATATCATGAAAGAAATGTAAATGCTATGTAAATACTCTTTTCTGTGCTGGTTAGGAAATAAAGACAAGGAGGAAATTCTGTATGTACTCAGTGCAGATAATTATTTTCTTCCCAAACATTTTAAATCTTTGGTTGGCCAAACACTTGCCTGTGGAATGTCAGATCCAGAGGATCAACTACAGTCGTTTCTCTTCATCTAGGGCTTATGTTTTTGAATGTATATTAATATAAAAGCAACAAATATAACATAAAATTCTAGTGTATTGTTATCAGCCTAATTGATCAAAACTACTTGGCAGCAATGGAGTGTAATGGAGCATTTGGTGGCCTCCTAACTTTGCCCCGACCCTCCAGACACCAAAGATTGGAGCAGCACAGCCAAGCAAAGTGGACCTGACACAATGCCTAGCAGCATTTTCTGGAGCAGAAGCCCCTTTAAGCTCTTTCCCCCCCAAAGCACAACGAGAGGGATCCCAGTCCAGGAGCCACCAACTATGGCCTATGTGCGACCCTGTATGGGTCTCTCTCCCCATCTAAGTCTCTCATTTCTTGCCCTTCTGTCTCCCCCCGACATACACACTCAGGCTTTGAAATGTTTCTCTTCCTATGATGGTACTTTTTTTTTTAGAAAAGTAAAAGTCCCAGACCTGTATATCATGAGTGTGTATTTCTTCTTGAGCGGTTGCCATAATTGATGAGAGATGGGCAGTGTTCGTTCTCCCAGGTTACTCTGCTACTTCTGAATCTTAGCAGAAACAAAACAGGCTCACAAAGTCACCATCCTTGCTCCTACAGACCAAGCCAAGAAGAGAAAGAAGGAAGCAACAGAACATTTTATCCGTAGCTATGACTATGGCCTGAGCCAGCCATGGTTAATAGAGGAATCTCAGGAGTGGGACACTGGCTAATTGTCACGTCTTCACATCAACACGTCAAATACAAAAAAAAAAAAAAAAAAAAAAAAAAAAAAAGACTGTGTGCTGCCTCTGTTTTCTGACAAAAACACATACTTTTTTTTTTCCTTACAGGTTATCCTCCACCCCACCCCTAACAGTCCCAAACAATCTGAGTGGCACAAAATGACAGTCTCCAAAAACTGCCCCGATCAAGACCTCAAAATCAAACTTGCTGTCCGAATGGATAAGCCTCAAAACATGAAGCACTCCGGGTAAGTGTTTCCTTCCCAGCTGGGATTTGTGTTTCCATCCCTTTCTAGAGACAAAAGTAGAACAGGAGGGTGTCGCTCAGTGAGAGATCACTTACCTGGAACGTATAAAGATCAGTGTTTGGATGCCCAGAAGTGCAGGAAATGAGTTAAGCAAAACCCAAAGGGACTCCAGAGAACCGTGGGGAAGGAGCTGGGAAGCGCCCACAAGCAGCTATTAACACTGCTATTAGCGAATGTGCCGCTAACTGTCTCTGTAGCATTCTCCAACTCTACTTACTGCATTTTCATGGATACCATCAGGAGAATAACTCCTCTCTCCCTCTAAGAGGACTCCCAGCACAGTTCAAACCTGGCCAAAGCACAATAGGCTTGTGGGGTTCTCATGGGTTATGTTTTCCTACCAGAGGCCTTCAGGAGTCCCTCCCTCTTACCTTGGTGGGCAGCCACCTTCCTGAGGTATGATCCAGTGACTAAATCAGGTCCAAAGTGCTGTCAGGTTGACTAAAGTCATAGCTCCCAAAATTGAAAATCTGCACCCTTCATTCTGTGAAGGCTTGCTGGTATGGCCAGTTGAGTGACTATAAGCAGAGCAAGAAGAGTCGGGAATGTTTTGCTTTAGAGAACAAAGCAGTGACTTTTTTAAAACCCAAAGCATTGGTTTCTGTGCAGCCACAGCCTCTGAAATGGTCTGGTAAACTGTGAACCCTTGCAGAGGAGCAGGACCGTGTAACTGTGAAGAGGGGAGAGTCTAGACAGCAGAAGAAACTGGGCTTTCTGTCAGACGCTGTGTGGGTGCCGTTTGACAACTGGCAATCGTCCTCCATGGCCTTCCAGTGGCTGGAAAGCATCCCTAAGTCCCCTTGAAAACTCAGTATTGCAAACCTGGCCTGGAAGTCTATGGAAGCAGGAGACCTGTTACCAAGTGATAGCCAGCAACCCAGGCCAGTGGAAAAGAAACCTACAAGAAGTGCAAAATAATGACCAGGATAGGAAGTGGACATGCTTGCATGCTAGCAGAATTCATGTCATGCAGTCAGTGCCTACCTGTGATACCTGCCAAAGGCTGTTCACAGGCCGGACACCACTCCCCAAATGCCATGTCTGCCTTAGGCTGGTAGGAGTTACACAGCACATTGTTGAAGCCAGGCTGTTCCCAAAGCCAGGTGGGATTGAAGCTTGAGAAACCTGTGAGGAAGAATGCCAGCAACTTACCCACTTACTCCTGACTCTCAATCATCGCTAACCAGACCAGCCAGCTGTTCTTTGCTTCACTTAGCATCTTATCAAGCACGACTTCAATCTGGACAGTGTGCTAAGACCCTGTGCAATGTTGCAGTGTTGAGGAAATGGCCCTATCGATAAAGTTCTTGCTACACTAGCGAGAGCTCCTGAGTTTGGACCCTAGCACCACACAGCAATGCTTGTCTGCAATCCCAGCCCTGGGCAGGCTGAGGCAGGTGGACCCCTGGAGCTTACTGGGTCAGTCAGCAGCCTAGTCAGCTGGGTGAGCTCTAAGGGTAACGTGAAAAGCTGTCTTGGTAAATAAGGTGGGATGTGACTTAGGAAGATGCCTCTTCGCTATCACTCTCACACACACACACACACACACACACACACACACCTACCTACCCGCGCATGCCAACACAAACATGCATACTCCATGCACACGCAGGGCCATGTTCCTGAGGTTAGCTTTCCTTCTCATTATCACACTCCTGGTATATGTTTTCAAGAAATATGAACGTTTCCCTCAATATCCCTTCATTCTCCAAGCTCCATAGTCTTAATTTCAAGAGAAAAGAGTTGGGGATTGACAGGTTCCTGTAGTATTTGAGGAATCGTCCTCTAAACTTAATACAACATGACTCATAAGCAGTAAATATCTGTTACAGGAACCAGAGGATGTACAACTAGGAGGGAGGGAGAGAGAAATGGGGAAGGGAGCCGACCGAGAAAATAAGCGTGCAGAAGCACCATCCTCGCATGACTTTTAAGAAGTCTTTAGAGGAGTTAGTTTGCGCCCCATCCCACAGTCCAGGTTCCTTTGAACCCCTCTTCAAAAGCTCTCTTAGCCGCCCCCAAGCAGACATTCAGCACAGTGTTATTCTCAGCATTGGAGAAATCCCAGTTCCCTACATTCTCCTCATTTGCTCTATGGAAAAGAAGTACGTGACTCAGGGACTTTTCCGTGGACCCATTGGTGAGCGTGCTAGCATACTATAGGCTACCTTCATAGTCTGAATGGAGGAGATATTTAGCTCCTGTCTGCCAAGTTCCCAAATGAATGTATCACTAGGCTGCTATTCAAACATTACTTCTGCCAAGAAATACACCAGGAGAGTCTGGAAGAGCTTCAAGGAATAAATAAAGGGTTCATGATAGCAAGTCAGACCCCGTGTGGCCCAAATGGGACAAACAATCTTTGTCACATAAGGAATGATTAGGAACAAAGCATTTCTGGAGGGAGCTCGGTGGCCTTGGTTTTATAAAGCACTTGCCTTGCTTGAGTTCATCGCCAAGATCCTCATAAACAGGCTAAGTGTGGGGACACATTGACCTTCTGGGCACCAAGGAGGTAGAGACAGCC
The DNA here is from genome assembly GCF_903992535.2 of Arvicola amphibius. Taxonomy (NCBI): domain Eukaryota; kingdom Metazoa; phylum Chordata; class Mammalia; order Rodentia; family Cricetidae; genus Arvicola; species Arvicola amphibius. Next base: position 47,631,664 of record NC_052058.2, read on the forward strand.
AGGCCTCTGGAGCTTGCAACCTACTTGGAGCTGCAGGCCAGTGAGGAGAACTTGTCTCAAAAATCAAAAAGGATGACGACACCTGAGAAATAACACCCAAGTTTGATATCTGGATTCCAGAGGACACAAACCTCATGCGTGTGCACACCTACGCACGTGAGCACGCACAGTATTTATGGACTTTTTTTCCACTTAACCATAGGTAGTAGGGTGATTGAGCCCTACAGTGTGGGGGTGGCTGATAAAAACAATCGAGTCACAGCTTCAGTAACAGGGGAGAGAGTCGTGAAGAGACACAGCTGAGACTTACGTTCTAGCTGCTCAAGCCTGCAAGCAAAGTCCGAAATCCTGGGCATGCTCCTTGATGGTTCGCCGTGGTTTCTCAGATAAGCCCCAGGGCCATCCAGAAGATCTATGGCGTTTCCTAAGGGCCAGTTAAAATCAACAGTGCCTTTTGGCTTTGAGCGTTAGCTTCCAGGAGTCTTTGAGAATTAGGCACTCCAAGTGGCTTTCTGGCTTCTCATCTCCCCTCCACAGAAAAGGGGTACCTCCACATCTCTCTCCCCGCGTCTTATCTCCAAACGAGCCCTAGAGCCATCATCCCATCTTAGCCTGCATCCTTTCCATTCAGCCAGGTGTTCAGGCCTACAGCCTTGAGGTCATGCTGGGTGTTTCTCACACTTCCTTTCCACAGACTCCGAAGTCTATCTTCAAATCCCTTGTACTCAATTTTCAGGCTGGATCCTGACTCCAGCTCCTCACCCCCACTCCTCTCCTTCCCCCTGGGCTCCAAGTCTCCCCTACTTTGCCCCTCCATTTGTTGCCCTGTAACCTCTCACTCATTCTTTACCTCCTGTAGTCTATTCCATACTGTGAGATTTCCTTCTTAACCTCGGTCCTGTCACTCAAGGGCTAGATAACATCCATTGAACGTCCATCTCACTCAGAGCAAAGGCCTGGGCTGTTACCATAGCAATAAGGCACTACCTTTCTGACCTGGAGCACTACTACAGCCTCATTGGCCTCCTTGGGTATTAGAGAAGCACAGGTCACCTCAGGGCCTTTGGGCTTGCTCTCTCCCCTGCCTTACGGCCCCTCCTGTCTATTCAGCTCCCTGGAAATGTCCACATGCCTTGTGAGAATTCCTTCATTTATTCTCTTGAGTGTTATAATGGCCATCTCAATTTCTTTCCCCTCTCCCTCTTGCTTTCATAATAAATCAGCTTTTCGCATGATATAGTATACACATTTCCTTGTGCATTTATCATCTGTCTTTCTTCTTAGAATGTCAGTTCCCTTCCATAAGGCCACTTGTCCTCTTCATTCACAGTACCTAGCATAGGACATACATTTTATAACAGCTTCATATATTCTTTGGAATCTGACTTTACAGATAGACAAACTGAGGTTCACCATGGTGAAAACACTTATGAGTCCAAGTAAACACTGGAGCTAGGCTTAGGTTTCTTTTTCAGTTCAGTCCTAACTGAAGGCCCGAACCTTGGCTAACTCTGTATGACCCAGGTCAGGGTTTATCCAAGGAGCCACTGTGGCCACCAGCAACAACTCATACCTTCTCTGCCTCCCTGTTTTATTGGGGGGTGAGGAGGGCTAAAGTCCTTTCCTCTTCCATGGACTTGACTAAGTCACAGCATATACCTCCTGTTTTTCAAATTCATCCCAGCCCTTTGCTGCCCTCAGGTCCCCAAAGTACCCACTATTTCTGTTGGCACAAGGTGTTCACCACAGTGCCAGAACAGGCCGACAGAATGCTCTCGGGACTCCATGCTCTCCGCTTGGCTCCTGTATTTGCAGTTCATGGCAATTAGGTTAGGATGTCTGGTACTACTCAATCATTCCACGGCATAGATGCGCTCTCCTCTGTGTCTCTATCTCTTTGTAACTCTGTCTCTCTGTCTCTCTGTCTCTCTCTGTTTCTGTCTCTCTCTCTGTCTCTCTGTCTCTCTCTCTCTCTCTCTCTCTCTCTCTGTCACTGTCTTTCTGTCTCTCTATCGCTGAGCATATCCTTTCTGTTTATCTGTCTGTTTCTCTCTATTTCTTTGTAACTCTGTCTGTGTGTCTGTCTATCTGTCTGTCTCTCTCTTGTCACATCTTTTCTGTTCGTCTGTCCTTTGTATCTATTTCTCTCTCCCTATGTGTCTCTTTGTCTTTGGGTGTGTGTGTGTGTGTGTGTGTCTATTTCTCTGGCACTGTCTTTCTGTTTATCTCTGAGCATATCCTTTCTGTTTATCTGTCTCTTTGTCTCTATCTCTTTGTAACTCTGTCTGTGTGTCTGTCTGTCTCTCTCTTTGTGTTACTGTCTTTCTGTCTATCTTTCCTTTGTCTCTCTCTCTTTCTCCCTGTGTGTCTCTTTGTCTCTGTGTGTGTGAAGGAGAGAGAAGGAGGAGGAGACATAACCAAATATGACCTTGTATCCTTCCCTGACCCTTCTACTCTGTTGCTAAGTTACAGATACACTACCACACCCACTGTGTGTGTGGGTGGGGACAGACAATGGAACCTAAGGCTTTGAACACACCAGATAAGCACTGTGCCAACTAAGGACATTCCCAGCTCT